>NW_028318403.1:683333-1025000 GCF_062004578.1 Staurois parvus | reverse complement strand
AACAGTTCAACACTTTCAGAACGTAAGATTTATTACTAAAAGGTCAAAAGGGTTCAGTAGAAATATTAACAGAAAAAAGATGTAACCAATATATAAATATACAGAGCCCAACAGCACAGCAAACAGATAACAGAAAGAAGTTTAGGTAAGTAAGTACTTGCAGAGAGATGCCTGGGGTTAAGCAGTTTCAAGTCTGATGAACTCAAAAGGGATTTCTGGTCTCGCACTCAGTTTCGTTGTTACAGCAAGATTCTCCTTTTTCTCTGTCTGCTAGATGTTAAAACGCAGAAGGTCCTCACTTCTCTGTCTAAACACAAAGCATAACATCCTCTTTTTCTACTCAAAATTAACGGGGTGTCTCTTACAACAGAACCCAATTGCCTTATTTGGTAAAAGGATTGTATAAAGGCAAGGACTAGCAAGGTACACTAAACGCATTCCTGAGGGAGAGGGGAAATCAGAGGGAGACTGATTTGGAATTTAAGAGAAATACCAAAATGCAGACGTTTGGAGCAAAATGGAGAACCGTGCCTCTCCCTGTGTGCATGATTGTTACAAGAGATACTATGGGGAATTTTTGTTTCTTTTTTGGTGGTTTACTACAATTTTAAAAGACAGCCAACGTGTTTTGGGGGTGAAAGGAACACCCCCTTCAAAAGGGCTACAACAAAACATAATAATATGATGTAAAATATCTTATATTTTAAGCTCCAAGGAGCAGGGCCCTCCTTCCCCTCTTGTATTGAACTGTATTGTTGCTGTATTGTCTCCTGTTATATTGTAAAGCACTGAGCAAACTGTTGGCACTATATAAATCCTGTATAACAATAATAAATATAACTGTGACTAATAAAATCATGAAGTTAATAATCATAAAACATCATGGGTAACATACCATATACATGTGTACACATACGTGCATCCAAAAATACCTGAATACACACGCATGCATACATGCAAAGAAATGATAAAGAGATAAGGCAATATCAGACAGTAAGTGATGAGGTGCAATAGATTCATTTTTGGGAAATAATATTTTCAGATTCTATATGGTTAGTAGACGTCCAAACCTGGAAGGAAGATCAGAAGATAGAAGCACCCATGACCGCCAGGATCACTGACATCACAACACCAGTGGGGATCGCTTCCATGGAAAGTCTGCCATTGTGTGGTAATATGCTGTACATACCAGCTTATTATGGCTAAAGACTCCTGAGGGCCTATTTTTTGTGGAGCTTTAGTTCCACTTTAAAGTTGATCAGGCCCACTGATCTGATTTCACAGGCCGATCACTTGTTCCCAGTTAAAAAGTTTTATAACCAACGAATCAACATTTGACTGCCATTTCTCAAACAAGGCACGCAATGGCAGCTTACATATTTCTCTCATAAAAAGTTTCCTTTCAAAAGGAGGCCACGTTCACAATTCACTTTTATTGCTAAACCGTTTATTACATAGTGTTCCTGGCAGCAGAGACAGACCCGACACAGGCCCAACTTTAACTTATCTCATGCAACCAAATTTTCTGAGGTAAAATATCCTGTAAATTCACAGAGCCACCATTTCAAAAGATTACTTATTAAATTTCATCGTTCACTCTTCTCCGTGACCGTAACATAAAACTGAATTCTCACATTACATTACTTCCATTTATACAAAAAATATTCATGAATTTAGGTTTGCTCAGTCAGGATTTCATGTCCTGGGTTATATCTTAACTACTTGCCGACCGCAGATAGCCGAATGACGGCTGCACTGCGGCTGGCCAGTTCTGGGTGGACGTCATATGACGTCCTCCCAGAACGCGCTCACCTGCGCGCCCCCCGGCGATCTCCGTGATCCTACGGACACAGCTGATCACGTGACGTGGTAAAAGGCCAATCACAGCGGCCTTTTACCACGTGATCACCCATGTCCAATGACACGCTGATCACTGGGAAATGCAAATGCCGGTTCTCGGCTGCACTTTCCTCACACTGTCAGATCGTGAGGAAAGTACTGCCGAAAACCGGCAGTTGTCAGAGCGGGGATCGGCAGCGATCATCAGGGTCACTGATCATCAGTGCCCTGATGATCGGTGCCCAGCAGTGCCACACACAAGTTCCGCCCACCTGTGCCCAGCAATGCACCCACCTGTGCCACCCAGCAGTGTCATCACCTGTGCCACCCAGCAGTGTCACCACCTGTGCCCAGAAGTGCCACCTACCTGTGCCCACCCACCTGTGCCCACCAGTGCAGCCCAGCAGTGCTGCCAGTCAGTGCCACCAGTCAGTGCCCAGCGGTTGTGCCAGTCAGTGCCCAGCGGTTGTGCCAGTCAGTGCCCAGCAGTGCCGCCAGTCAGTGCCACCTATCAGTGCTGTCTATCAGTACCCATTATCAGTGTCGCCTATCAGTGCCACCAATCAGTGCCGCATATCAGTGCCACCTATCTGTGCCACCTCATCAGTGCCGCCTATCAGTGCCCTTCAGTGCTGCCTATCAGTGCCCTTCAGTGCTGCCTCATCAACGCACATCAGTGAAGGAGAAAAATTACCTGTTTGAAAAATTTTATAATAAAAACAAAGAAACTTTTTTTTTTTTCAAATTTGTTTGCACTTTTTTTGCTTATAGCACAAAAAGTAAAGTGCCCAGCAGCGATTAAATACCACCAAAAGAAAGCTCTATTTGTGAGAAAAAAATGATAATAATTTCATATGGGTACAGTCTTGCATGACCGCGCAATTGTCAAAGTGCAACAGCACTGAAAGCTGAAAATTGGCCTGGTAAATAAGGGGGTATAAGTGCCCGGTAGGCAAGTGGTTAAAGAATCAAAGTATACAGGGAGCTGGCATGGCAATAAGGCTCACATTTATGTGTTGCAGTAACACGGTAAAATCCATATTACCACACCGCCAATGCACCGTCGCTGAAATGCCAAAAACACCGCAGGTGCATTTTTTATTTTTGTTGGGCTTTTTTTGCATTCAGACGCGCTGACAGTCCATTATAAAATGGGCTTTGTAATGCAGCATGCCTCAATGCACTAAAACACACTAATAAAAGCAATAAATCAATCCAAAATACGATTGCTGCAACCATAAAGAACAAACTGCTGCTTCAGTCACACATTGATTCATATTTCTTCTTTGGTGACCATTGCATGTTTTATCCTTCGATAGGAGGAGGTTATAAAACATGTAGGTGTTTTGAATGCCAGAGGCACCCCTTGGTCTGTGTGATAGGATTGTGGTATGTCTAAGGATGGACTGGAGCTGTAGTGTACGATGAGGCAAGGTTTCTCAACCAGGGTTCCATGCAACCCTAGGGTTCTTCCTGAGGTTGCAGGGGGTGTCCTGAGCCTTATGGAATTTCTGCCTCTCAGATAAGTTCCCACTGACACCGTTGATCTTTTAAGCTATCTGTAAGGAGGTAATTCTTCCCAACGACCACAAGTGTAAGCAGGGTTCTTCCCTCAGTCCATCACACCAATTTACCAAGAGTTGTAGCTACAGTAATTTTTAGCAGGGGTTCGCTGAGACTGGAAAGTTATTTCAAGGATTCTTCTGTGTTCCTAGATTGCAAGCTCGAAAGAGTAGGGCCCTCTAACCCCTCGTGTGCTGTTTGTAGTTGCTGTACTGTTTCATGTATTGTCCCCCCCCTCTATTGTACAGCGCTGAGCAAACCCTTTGGTGCTATATAAACTCGATGTAATGTAATGTGTTGAAAAGTTGAAAAAAAGGCTGTTCATCCTGTGTGATAGCAATAAAAATGATTAAAAAAATACAAAACAGTGTAAAAAATAAAAAATGTTTGAATAAATGAAAAAAAAAATGGGCAGCACAGTGGCTAAATGGTTAGCACTTCCACCTAGCAGCACTAGGGTCATTGGTTCGAATCCCAACCATGGCAGCACCTGCCTGGAGTTTGCATGTTCTCCCTGTGCCTGTGTGGGTTTCTGTAATCCGCACCTGAACTAGACCGCACTGCTCAGAAATCGGACAGGACTCTTTTTCAATCCGCACTGGCAGTCCACTGGACATATGTGAATAGGCACCATAGGAAGCAATGTTATTTCATATGTCATGCAGATTGGATGCGGTTCAAGCCCCATCCAATACGCATATATGTGAACCGGCAGGAAGGGGGAGTGAAGGGGCCTCTGCTTAAAAAAAATATAAAACATTTGAGGGGTTATAATTATTTTCTAGCAAAAAGTTGTTGATTTTTACATGTAGAAGAGAAATGTCATAATTTGCTTGGGGGTTAAGTAGTTAGATAATGCCACCCTTGTTGGGTCAGTTTCTATACTGTGCCCCTTGGTTATCATTTTACGTCGCCAGCATGGATTACTACTAAAAGACAATGAGTGTATCACAATTCTGTAATACCACAACAAATTAGAAAAGGGGATGCCGCCAGTGAAAGGCAGGGCTCAGCTGCTACAGTTGTCTCCATGTAATAAAACCCACAATGACAAAGAAGAATTTTTGTCATTCAGGCATGATGTTTGCCACATACCACAAATAAACCTCACACACACCCCAAAGCACATGGGCAGAGAAATATGAAGGCTGTCTATGCCGGACAAGATTTATCCCTTTGTATTGGATGTCATTTTATATATATGTTAGCCCTTTGAAGCTACAAATGAATGTGCTGAGGCTACTATGTATCGGAATCTCCTTCAATATTCAAAATGTATTTCTATGTATTATTTTTGTGTAATACTCATTATCCTCAATAGTCACTTACCCTAGATGGCCAGTACAAACTCTTGTCTGCCTGCTCATGCAGTAAAAGTAAACATATCCCATGGGCAACTCGAACTGAAAACAATGAAAAAATGCAAAAGAAAATCGAACCATGAAATAAAAAGTTATTTTAATAAAATTCTGACATTTTTTGCTAAAGACTTGTGTGGTCCTTCCCTTCCAGGCACCAGTCCTTGTAGGAAAGGAAGGTGCGTGACAAGCTAGGCTTTCCTGCAATTTTTCAAACTTTTTTCATCAAACGCTCCATATGAATTGTCCAGGTTGTGACAGGTTTACCTTAAAAAGTACAAAGTAGCACATCTCCAATAGACAATTTGTTGTCTAAGCCATTATCTGCTTTATGATCACAGCTAGGCTAGGGAGAAGTGGTTAAAGCTGAACTCCGGGAAAACTAAAAGATGCTTGCAGTGGAGCCGCACCAGTACTGACAGGGTTAGCTGCTTGTTTCTGTTTAGGGGAAAGGAACAGCAATTTTATGAACCTGATCCTCCAAGCTGCTAGAACAGTCCCTGCTGTCTCCTCTTTCCTGAGCTCCAGTGGTCCAAGGTCCAAAGACCTCATCAACACCGAAGCATGGCCAATAGCCTTGCACTAGAAGTGAGGATGCAAAGGGACAGGTCACCACTGGAACATAGGGAAGCACTATCTGCCAGGGAAGAGGTGGATCAGGTAAGTAAAACCTGTCCCCTAGGCATAAAACAAGCACCATTCACTTTCCTAGAGTTGGGCTTTAGGCTACATTTTGCAGCACAATTGAATGTTTTTGCAGCTTTGTCAGGCATTATTGAAGTAGGCATTTGGAGTGCTGCTAAAAACGGGCATAGAGATGCTGTTTGAGCAGAATACGTGCAACAAAACACTTGAAAAAAATGCTTGAAAACGCTCACACCATGCTTTTTCTATTGAAGTCTACGAGGGACAAAAATTCTGCCTGAAAAATAGCTTGTGTACTTTTGCGAGCGACAAGGGTTTTGCTACATGCGACAGAATGCTCAGATGTGATCAAGGGCTATTGAAGACAATAGGTTTTTGCTTGCTGAGAGTTTTTGAACTTCGAGCTACAAAACGCTCAAGTGTGAACGGGGTCTTAAAGTCAGCTCCAAATTCTACTCTGTCATTTATACACAGTAATAATATGTTTTAACAGAAAAAAGACAGCTGCTTTTCTAAAACTGTACATAGTTCTGTTCTATACCTGCGTCTTCTGTTTGTGCCTTGGCCAAGGAGACTACCTCTACATTGCTGGACAACAGGAAAGTGTGGGAGGTTGGAAGCGGTGGGCTTCATCTTGATCACAGAGGTTGCAATATCCAAAAGAGACCCTGTTGCGTGACCATTAATTTCAATAGCAATATTCCAAAGAGATTATATAAGCATTTAACATTTTTTTGGTCGGTAAAAGCCTTCCTTGTTAAGACATCCAAAAGTGGTGAGACTGCTGCTGGGTGTTGTCATGCTGAATGTAATGTCATTAACTCCACTAGACTCAAAGCCTTCACAATCCATAATTTTCCCCATTGCTCTTCCTCCAGCAACTGCATAAATGTTTATTTAGAAAGGTGAAGGGAGAGGCAAAAGAGCTGGGCCAGCACAGAGAGTAATAATGCTGGCCTTGCATCTGTAGAATTTTTTTTGAACATTTGAAGAAGAAAGTACAAAAAAAAATTACTTGTTCGAACATTTGATGGTGCCTCCATGGGCTCGACTGATCTTGAACAACTTTCGTTTGAGGACTATGTCAGATAAGATTAGTAATGATTTTTCTTGGCTGGAACCAGATTCATCATTTAGAAATTTGTTCATTCCCTTTAGATTTGACAAAAAATTTCCATCTTTGTCCTTTGATTTTTTTACTTACTCTACTCGAAACCAATTGTTGGGTTGCTACTTAACTCTTAGAAAATTTTGTTTCCGGAACATTCATGCGATTTACTAAGGAAATTATTATTAATATAGAAGAAGGGAGGAGCTATGCTAGGGAAATGAGGCTTCCTGAAGAAGTCAAAGTTGTTAAAAAATTTAAAGGCCCATTGCAATTGAAAAAAATGTTTATGGAAAGCAAAATACTGCAGGTGAGATAATAAAATATTTGATTTTTACATGCTTTTACCTGCAACTTTTTAGGATGGTGACAGGGTCACTTCAGCAGACCAGACCAGAGGCAGGCTTTCCCACAGATTTAAAAGACACAATTGGAAGTGGAACTATGATCACTCCCCCTTCAGCAGTTTGATTTCCATGAACTTTCTCATTGGCACAGACACGTCTTCTTCTGGATTCAGATTTTACGCCCTCTTGATTGATGTGAGGGGCTGAAGTAACTCGCTCCCATTTGCATTAGTCCATTCATCCCAGCAGCTGCCGAAAGTGTACAATGAGTTGCATGTCTAGCTTTGTGAGTTTCCTTAAGAAGATTGCTATCGGGCAGGTAAGGTTCCCTTATTGTAGAAGAAGCACATAGTATGTATCTTCTGCAATAAACCGCCTCCCTGTAAATGAAAAATAAAAATTTGTGTAAACGTTCTACTTTCAAAACTCCTTCTGGAAAATAAATTGTTCCAAAGTATCCTGTGTCTACCATAGACGTCTCCTCCCAAGTAGACATGACTTTCAAAAGCTCCTGAAGGAACCTTCCAGAGATGTTCTTGTAAGATGTTCAAACTCCACTGGCAACTTTCTTACCTCAAAAAGGTAAAGTTTTTATTTCTGCAGTCCTAATTCACCGATAATGACTGGTGAACCATTGCAAAAACCAATTACTTGAAACACGGTCATCAACAGTGTAAACTGACAAATTTTGTTTGCATGAACTGGATCATTTCCTGAGGAACAGTAGCTTTCGAAAGCTACAAAACGGTTCTGGAGCATTCTGTCAAAAGTGGAGCTAATAAAGAGAAATCAGATGGTAGAGCTCACGCACAAACATGTATCCCTGGTACAACAAACTCAAGTAATCAAATGTTCGAGGTTATATATACACACACCACAGTACAACATGTTATAATGGTGCAACTCATGTCCTTATTACAGGAAGGGAAGCTGTTGCTAAATCCATTTGGCTCAAGAAGAGGCTATTGTTTAAAGAGAACAAGGTCAATGTTTATAGAAATAGAAGTCCAATACTGATTAATACTAACAAAAATGTAGTTTCACACTACTCTCACTTTCTCAAGGGTGAGTCATGAAGATATCGCGACTCTGCATTTGTCACCTGTTTTCACTTGTACTTGTCAAACATCCATCAAACTTGACTTTTAGGAGAGAACATGCCAGATTCTGAGCTAGTCTTTGACTTCCAACAGGAAGACCATTAAAGTCGCTAGTTCCATTTTTGGCATTTTATAATCAGGATAGAGATGATGATGCACAGAATCATACATGCATACAATTGTCCATACATGTATGAGCCGTAATATCTGTGTGAGCTCTTGAGTCTACAGCCAACTACACTCACGGGCCACTTTATTAGGTACACCTGTTCAATTGGTCGGTAACACAAATTGCTAATCAGCCAATCACGTGGCAACAACCTAATGCATTTACATCTAGACGTAGTGAAGATGACTTGCTGAAGTTCAAACCGAGCATCATAAAGGAAGAAAGAGGATTTAAGTGACTTTGAATGTGCCATAGTTGTTGGTGCCAGACGAGCTGGCCTGAGTATTTCAAAAACTGCTGAACTCCTGGGATTTATCCAGTGAGCGGCAGTTGTGTGGACAAAAATGCCTTCTTGATGTCAGAGGAGAACGGGCAGACTGGTTTGAGATGATAGAAAGGCAACAGTAACTCAAATAGCCACTTGTTACAACCAAGGAATGCAGAATATCATCTCTGAGTTTACAATCCAGGTTCTACGTGTTGTTCTTTCAAACGAGCAGGGCCCTCTGTTTCCTCTTGTAACAAGTTGTGTTGTAACTGTAATGTCTACCTTCATTTTGTAAAGTGCTATGCAAACTGTTGGCGCTATATAAATTCTGCATAATAATAGAACAACAACCTTGAAGCAGATGGGCTACAGCAACTGAAGACCACACTTGGTAGCAAGGTGTACCTAATAAAGGGGCTGGTGAGTGTATAGACAGTGTAATATTTAAAAACAAAAACCAACCAATGTTCATTTCCAGTATTCGGTGCATCTTAGTAGATCTGACTATTATGGCCTACAATGCAGTACGTTGTCATTGGTGTGTTGCTGGGCTATCATGATTCAGTTTCCTAAAGAGGAAATCCAGCCAAATGATGTTGTTGCTGGATTGAGCAGGTGATGGCTGGAAATCCATCTAACAAAAAACTAGGGGGTGCATAAGGCCAAAGGTTCCTTAAAGCCCAACTCCAGGCAAATTAGAAACGATCCCCTGCAGTGGCGGGGCTGTTCCCGAGCAGCAAGGGTTAATCACTCATTTTGTCTATGGAAGAGGAGAAATGGATTCATCCTCAATGCTCCTTGCAGTTGGCACTCTCCCGCAATCCAGCTGTGGACTGTCCATTGGCATACTCATGTCCAGAGCAAGGCTATGGACCCTGTTCAGGACCGTAGAACAGTGGGGCATAGGGGTGCAGACGCTGCATGGACCAATCTTGCTGAAGGGAGGACTGCAGGATTGGGCAAGTAAATTTTTTTTGTTCCCCTAGACAAAAATGAGCAAATAACCCTTGCAGTGCAAGCACAACCTCACTACAAGGGATAGGTTTTTTTATTTGCCCAGAGTTGGGCCTTAAAGAATACAGTTAAATACACAGAAGAAAAACATATATGAAAGCGGTTTTACCTGCCAAAGAATTTGTATTTCCTGAGAATTACACACTAAATGAGTTAATAAGCAGAATATGTTGTTAGCCAACTTTTTAACATGATTTTTAAAAATACAGTTTAATTCTTTTACAGTTTTACTGGGAAATCAGTAGCTTTAATAATGCAAATTCTGTAAGAAAGTAGAACATAAACTTTTGTATGATATTTGTTTCTCATGCTGGTAGGCGATGACCCTTTCATTTTCTACACAAACCTCAAACATATCATTAAATCTCATGGGAAAAAGATTAATCTCTGTTAAATCCCGTTGGCAAATCTCTTTCTGTTGAATGGTTTAGTCTACTTCCTTTAGGCAGAAAAAAAGATCTTGCATAACTAGACTAATTTAATGCTCGAGATAAATGCAATTAAATTTGCCAGTCCCTTTGAGGACTACTCTGTTCTAATTTCACTTTTAAAACATTGCACACCCAAAAGTCATCCCTCTGCAAACATAATTACAAAAACACCCATCGTGCAACTGGTTTAAATTTTCTAACTATTTGTGGTGAATTTCAATATTCTGTAGGGTTTGTCCTTTGAGACTATGCTAGCCACAATGGTAACTGAAAAAAATTGTGCAATGTGTAATTCTGCTTAATTTAGGCTGTATCTGTAGCTATAGATGAATATTTTTTATGCTAAAAAGGCTACCAAACATCTAAAACAGCGGTCACTAAATGTTGGACCGTGGCCCCAGCAGCGCTCCCTTCTAGACCACCAGTCTGCAAAGACAGATCCGCCGCTGAGCAGAGCAGTTGTCACAGCAACATGACATCGCAGTGTGCGCCCTGCCCCTTGCAGCAGGGGTGTAGATAAGGAAGAAGTCAAGGGGGTCGGAACACCCCCCGCCCCAGGAGAGTTGCCAACCATCCCTGCAGCGGGTGAGTGGAAATAAGGTGGGGGCTGCGAGCTGTGCCGGGACTAGGGGTGTGTGGGAGGGGTGGTGGTGGAGGCAGTGACAATCTCCTGCATGGCTTTCAATAAAGCAGCTGGAAGCCGCGGTGAGGGAGAGGGGGAGAAGCGGCTTTCAGCCGCGAGGAGGGAGAGGGGGAGAATCGGCTTCCAGCTTCTTCATTGAAAGTCATGCAGGAGATCGCTGCTTATCGCCGCCCCCACCGCTGCAAAGAAATACCTGACGGCTCATTTTCCACCCGCCCCTTCCCCCTCCCACCGCCACTGTGTTCTTCTCAATGCCCAGCCCCTCCCTCCATCCTCTGCACCAATGGTAGAAGAGGGGAGAGGCTGGATTTGCTCTTCCTCCCCCTGTGCCCACCCACACTCCAGTCTGTGCAGCTTCAGAGGATGTGTGGGCGGGAAACTGAGCACAGCAGCCAACAGCCCGATGCATCTGAAAGAGTCAAATTAATCCAACCTACCTTACACCCACCCACCCCATCCTTCCTTCAACCCAACTTTCCCTCCCTTCTTTCCTTTCACCCCTTCTTCCCTTCCTTCCACCCACCCCTCCCTTTCTTCCTCCCACTCACCCCTCCCTTCTTTCCTCTTTTCCTTTCAATGGTTTCATTTTTAGTGGCATGCCCTAGGAGCTCCTGAAACCTAGAGCGCTCTAATAACTTTGTAACTTTGACCGACTCCTGCAGTTGACAACTCAAGCCTGTTCACTCCTACCGTCTACATCTTAGGAATATGTCTTCCATCATAGTTGTGCGCCAGTACGGTCTAAAGCTGGCAGTAAAACGAATCGAATCTCAGCCAGTTCAGCAGAGACCGGCCAAGATTCGATCGATTTATGGGCAGGATCGAAGGATCCACTTGGGTACAACCAGCCTGTTAGATTTTTTACATGCTATTACTGCTAGTAGCAATAGCTGCTAGCAGTACCCATTGTGTTCTATCAGCTGGGAAGGCTCCCTTCTGGGAGAACACAACAGCACTGTGGCAGGGATTCCCCCATCAACACTGTTGATGGGGATTCAAGCGATTTTCTTTCCTTCCACTCTTGGTGGAAGGAAAGAGAATAACAATCTATGGGCGGCTTAGGAGAATAAAGGTCGGGAAGTGGTGGGCCTATACCCACGACCACAGGAGCTCCATGGATTTTGTAAAATACAGCAGGTTTTGAGGCTCATAGGGTGTTCTTAAGAAATTCTGTCCATTTTTATATGTCTTCTACATGACTAGTAATGCATTTTAAGGATTGAGCCAACTCAGACAACTCTATAACAGATTTTACCATACATGCCACAAACCTGGACACTAAAAGTACAAGTCGAAAATTTTGGATTATTATGAGAAAAACAGAAATCATAAGGATGATCATATCTAGGGCGAGATCTCCTTTTCGTTTACAAAAGGATTTTTATTGAAAGTGATATACCAAGGGTCTCCAAACTAAGGGCCAGTTTACAGTCCTTCACACTTTAGGGGGGCTGAACTATTGGCCATTGGGAGTAGAAAAGGTACCAATGTCAGTGGGAGGAATTATGCCTCATCACTGGTATCATTGGGAGAAATTGTGCCCCATTGTTGGTATTCGTGGATGAAATAGTGCCCCAAGGATCAGATAAAAGCAAGAAAAGGGGCGCAGTTTGGAAACCACTGTGATATATCATACAAATGACTGGTAGATGGATATCTCATTCAACAAGTCTGGTTACTCAAGGCACATTCTGCTGGGAAATATGGCTCTACCTACACAGAACATATCAAACCGTCTGAACTTCGTATATTGCCAGCTTAAGATGGTCAGACAAGAAGGTACAATCCCACCATCAGGATAAACAAGCATGCCCAAGTCACTCCAATGTGTATGTAATGGAGAAGGAAGTGAACAGTGTTCGCAGCCACCTCTTGGCACTCATTGGCCAAATGTGAAAGAAAAAAGCAATTTATCAGAGGTGATGGCTTCAATGACCACCTTTCACGCAATATTCTCATCAGATGCCTTAGACTGCAGCGACAGAAATATTGTCAGCCAACCACAATTTGGGAAAAAGGTTAATGGTGGAGAAATTAGTGGATCAGAGTATATTGTTTCCCCGCATCAGAGTAGCATTTTTCCAATAGATGGATTGTTTCCTGACCACATCCAACATCTATACCCAGGCTTAGAATGTATCTAGCAAGCTACTAAAGCAAGCTAGACAGACATTGCATGGAGTTTAGTGGATGTTTATCCCCATGTGAAATCACAGGTGTAATTTACAACAGCTGCTACAGTGATGGTATTTGACACCTTATCAATTTTGGGGCAAGCTCAGTGTGAAATGGGATCTAAATGGATTTCATGGACAGAAATTGACCCAAGGCCATACAATCAGCTCCTTACCCAATCTCTGTAGAATGAATCTCTTGTCTGGTATTACATACACAATCACTAATCATCCATGCAGCAAATCTACTTCTGTGAAATGAGATTTCCAGGATCACAGAAAGTCAATGCATGTTTGCAGAGATATCTGTGCATTGTAAATGTCCATGTGTGTGAGTTACAGATAATGCTTACAACACAAATATAATTGGAAAGTTGTACTGCACATCATGCAGGAGATTATAGGAAATAAAGATATCTGAGATAATGGCAGAATTGTGGGACAAATGCTCTGCACACAAATATCCAGCAAATGATGTTTCCTTAGCCAAAAAGCATGGACAACATGAAAGAGTAGGCAGCATTACAATGTTAAATTCACGGTCATACAGTATATCTCAATTCTGGAAAACATATGCATGTTTATTTACTAAAGCACAAGAGTGCAAAATATGGTGAAGCTCTGCATGGTAGCCAATCAGCCTTTAACTTGTTAAATTAAGCTTTGACAATAAAACCTGGAAGCTGATTGGTTTCTATGCAGAGCTGCACTAGATTTTGCACTCTCAAGTTTTAGTAAATAACTTCCACAGTATGTTTATTTATAGTATTTCCTAAGTCTGATATCGACCATCTGCAGCCAAAACCTTTTTCATTTTTGATACGATGGAAAAGCCTCTGTAAAGTTTTGAATTCTGCACATGTTCCCTTTGGGGAGATTTCCACTAACTTCCGGTTATATACAACATCCATAGCTGCACAGGAAGAGAGGCAAAACTTACTAAATGAGACAATAGTTTTTGTTGAAGTTGGACTTCAACCTAAATCTAAGTAACTTATGCGTCGTAGACACGATGAGAATATTGGATGAATGATCGTCCTTTTCTTGCTAGCCTCATATCAAATATGAAGAGGTTACTAAAGTTACAAAAATTCACAACTTCGGAAGTGCAGTGTATTGTATTCTTTTGTTTCCGAGCATGCGTGGTTTTGGTCACTTGAATTGTTATGGTCGAATACTGTTCTGATTAACCTCCCTAGCGGTATGATTATTTCAGATTTTTGGTGCTGAAAGCGGTACCATTATTTTGCATGGAAATAAGTAGTTTTTTTATTGTAGGCTGTAATTTTTAGGAATAACTCACTGAAATCTGTCCTAACAAGAGTCTATTAAACATCCCGGGTATGATAAAATTTAAAACACGAAATCATAAATTATAATTTAATAAATAATCATAAAAAATAATAATATAATAATAATACATTTAATTCAATAATATAATCAAACCGAAAACACTGAAATTTGAAATAGAGCGCCAAGTTCGCACATTGATGAGCAAAGTCGCAAAATCGTTTTCAGTGTCTGATGACGAATTTCCCCACGAATCATTATCACTCAATTCTGCAAGTGGTTCTGATTTACTATCGCTGTTCTCTAGCTGGTCTAAAACCGCTTTTGACCTAAAGGGACACTTTTTGGACACCATGGACATTTCTCAGTTTCCAGGCAGAAAGAACAGACAAAATGCAGAGCACAGGACAAAGCACTAGCACAAATGTATGTGAAATGGGTTGAAACAGCAAGGTTTTACTATGTAAAATTTGTTTGGAAAAAAAATGTCATTTTTTAAAAATTTTCAAATTTCCCGTCACCGGTGGCAACGCCCGTACGTCCCGACGTCACATGGACCGGAACACAGAAACCGGATGCCGGCATCGGCCGGAGGAGATGGCTGGGGACGCTGCAGGGGACACATCGCGGGAGCGAAGGACAAGGTAAGCTCTGCAGGGAATCCCTATGCAGCGCCACATGGTAAGCACGAGTGTAGCTCGGGGTTACCGCTTTTGGTACTGACATTTTACCCCGAGCTACACTCGGGAATACCGCTAGGGAGGTTAAACAAAAATCATTTGCTTTGTTATCGTACAAGAAAAAATTCCAAGTTTGTCCCTTCGGATAATTTCACATGATCGGTTGTGATTGGCTCTCCAAAGCGGTGTACCAATGATCATATTTTCAGACAGTCACTTCAAAAGTGGTACTTTTCATCCGATTTTCTCATAGTGTGTACTAGGCTTTAGTTTTCTAATTATAGGAGTGTAACCAAGAGGCTACTGGAAAATTGTTGATCAGAGCAGAAAAAGTGTGACCGATCCAGTTGTATTAGAAAGGAGATAACAGGTTGGTTGGGACAAGGTCAATGTAAATTGCCCCAACCAACACAATATCCCCTTCCTAATAATCAAGTAAACTGGCACTCTGCAATCTTTATAGGTCAACTGATTAGTCATACCCTTATTAACTGGGCAACATGTTTTCCATCATGTTGGATTAAATCAATTTACAAAATCTGCTTAATTGTGTTAATCTGAGCAGTCAGATACTTAGACTCGCTATACAGCAGATCCTTTGTCTGGTAGAACTGGCTGTTCTTAAGCAACTATACAGCTACCATTAGTTTTACCCCTGACTGGAATGGTTCTGCGGGATGGCTTTATAGTTCACCTTTTATAAATAAATAAATATTAAATGCACATATTTTTGCAGGTAAAAAAAAAAATGTGCATTTATTATTTTTTTTTTTACATCGCAGCCTTTAAAGGATTACACCTATGATCAGCAGTCTGCGGGTGCCATGCCAGGATCCTGCAGAATCTAAGTAAGCTGTGTGCCATACCTCCGATACGGGCATGCAGTTATTGAATGGCAGGGAGAATGGAACTATCAGAGTGCTCACCAGCGCCCTCTAAGTTCCTTGAGAATTACAAGCTGTCAGCCATAATGGCTGATGGTATTTGTAGTATACTCATTCACAGATAACACAACCGCACTGTTTTCAAATTGTGTGCAGGGAGCAGATCGCCTGTCCGCTGTCACAAGATAGGGAGCACTGGCTGGGGGAGGTGGCTGCATAGGAGCATGTTACATATTACACCTTAAATATGGGTGTAGCACGTAGCATGCTCCTAAAGGTGAACTTAGCTTTTAAGTAGATATTTCAATAAAATATATTTCTATAATTCTGGAAAACCTCTTTGGCTGATAACAATTTTAGCCACTTCTGTTACTTGAATTTCTATTGAAAAGACTGTTTTTGGCAGCCAGTGGTTAACCCTTAGAGGACCGTAAGATTTTGGAACGCCAAAAGAATCAATTTTTTTGTTTTTAAAGTTCGTACACTTCAGTTGCTGTAACTAAGCCATTTCATTAAATAATTGGCAAAAAGCTAGATCCATTTGTTGTTTGTTGATAAGAACTAATATTTTGATTCAAACCAAAAAATTTTTTAAAAAAAAGAGTTTTAAATTCTTAATCAGATGATACACGCAATTAAAAACATGGGACAAATACGTCCCTTGGTCCTCAAAGGGTTAAAGAGTGCTAGCATTTTCAGAATACATCCTTTAACTGCTCAAGTCCTGATCTTGTTACACACCATATTCTGAGCCCAATACAAAACACCTTGGGTTTTCGTTTCTTGTATTTAAATGTTTCAGACTCTGTATCTCATGGTTTGGGACTTTTAATTTACCCCTCGACCCATCTTTTATTAAGTGTCCGGCTTTCAAGCAATACTTTATATCACACCCATACACATGTATACTTTATATAATCTGTCATCAACATAGGCAACTCAACCAACATAACCTTGATAATTTCTATAAAAGCTAAGCTTGACCCTGCCTCCCTATCACTCAGTAAGGGCCCTTTCACACGGGTGATCTGGTCAGATCCTCCTGTCAGCTTTTCAGGCAGACCTGATTGGAAGGTCCAAGCATTCTTTAGGACTGGCAGGTGTAAACAGACTTGCGTCCGTTTACAATCACCTACCTCTGGGTCTGATCAGGCCCTCAAAAAAAAAAAAAAAAAGAAGGAGGAGGATGCATCCAATTCCATTTGAGTAGCTTGGATCATAGGCAGCAGGGTGTAAAACAGACAGCGGAATCCATTTATTCCCGGCTGCCCATCGAGCAGAGAGGGGTCTGTCTGTGTCTGAGTAGACACAGGTCTGTTATCCGCCCTACTCTGATCAGCAGGGGATCTGTAAGCAGATCCCCTGCTGATTGTACAGTAAACCACGCTTGTGAATGGGCCCTAAGGCCACGCATTACATTACATCAAATCTCTTCCTGTGTAGTCTGTCCCTAGTTCTTTAGGTGTTCACCATGCAACATGCCTGCTGAACCCTAAAAGAGTACTAGTTCCAGAGACAGTAATTATTTCTCTGTACTGTATATAGTGGAATTCTCAGAGACCTTAACACCTCCCGCGCCATTCTTCTTCTTTACTACCAAGCTGCTGAGATCATTAGAGCTGCCACTCAGGAAACATGCAGACAGACAGCAGCACTGAATTTGTGTTAATTGTTCTTGTTATCTCTTTCCCTCTCATTTCAAAAGCTGTGTACTTTCATTGGTAGTCCAATTTGAAATTTCAGTTCGTGTACCAAAACAAAGTATCACACATAAAAAAAAAAAAAAAAAAAAAAAGGATATACACTTTATTGCCAAAAGTATTGGGACACCCCTCCAAATCATTGAATTCAGGTGTTCCAATCACCTCCATGGTCACAGGTGTATAAAATCAAACAACTAGGCATGCAGACTGCTTCAATTCGTTATTCTAACAAAAATTTCATTTTTTGAAATTTGGATGTACACTATATTGCCAAATGTATTGGGACGCATCTCCAAATCATCGGATTCAGGTGTTCCAATCACCTCCATGGCCACAGGAGTATAAAATCATCACCTAGGCATGCAGACTGCTTCTACAAACATTTGTGAAAGAATGGGTCGCTCTCAGGAGCTCAGTGAATTCAAGCGTGGTACTGTGATAGCTTGCCACCTGTGCAAGTCCATCTGTGAAACTTCCTTGTTACTAAATATTCCACGGTCAACTGAGTGGTCTTATAACAAAGTGGAAGCAACTGGGAACAACAGCAACTCAGCCACGAAGAGGTAGGCCACGTAAAATGACAGAGTGAGGTCAGCGCATGCTGAAGCGCACAGTGCGCAGAAGTCACCAACTTTCTGCAGAGTCAATAGGTAAAGACCTTCAAACTTCATGTGGCCTTCATATTAGCACAACAACAGTGCGTAGAGAGCTTCATGGAATTGGAGTTCATGGCTGAGCAGCTGCATCCAAGCCTTACATCACCAAGTGCAATGCAAACCGTCAGATGCAGTGGTGTAAAGCATGCTGCCACTGGACTCTAGGGCAGTGGAGACGTGTTCTCTGGAAGGACGAATCATGCTTCTCTGGCAATCCAATGGATGTGTCTGGGTTTGGCAGTTGCCAGGTAAAAGGTATTTGCCTGACTGCATTGTGTCAAGTATAAAGGTTGGTGGAGGGGGGATTACGGTGTGGGGTTGTTTTTCAGGGGTTGGGCTTGGCCCCTTAGTTCCAGTGAAGGGAACTCTTAAAGCGTTAGTATACCAAGACATTTTGGACAATTCCGTGCTCCCAACTTTCTGGGAACAATTTGGGGATGGCCCCTTCCTGTTCCAACATGACTGCGCACCAGTACACAAAGCAAGGTCCAGGCCTCAACCCGAAAAAACACCTTTGGGATGAATTACAGCGGAGACTTCTCATCTGACATCAGTGCCTGACCTCACAAATGCGCTTCTGGAAGAATGGTCAAACATGCCCATAGACAAACTGCTAAACCTTGTGGACAGCCTTCCCAGAAGAGTTGAAGCTGTTATAGCTGCAAGGGGTGGGTCAACTCAATATTGAACCCTACGGACTAAGACTGGGATGCCATTAAAATCAATGTGCGTGGAAAGGCAGATGTCCCAATACTTTTGGCAATATAGTGTGTATGTATGTATAAATAAATATTATTTATATATTTACACATGTACATAGCCACAGTAAGTGGCTTGTAGTAAGATACAGTTATGTTTCTGTAAGGAACTGCAACATCCTGTTACATGATCATGAAGTCTGACTTCTGAGTCTGAAAGGCAATTCACAATATATGAACTGGGTTGCCCTGGACAGCCTTGCCCAACGATGGACCAATGCATAGACAAGGCAATCTGCCTTATGTCCTAATAGTTCAGCTCACACCACTGTGCTGTGGTGCTATTGCCATCTGTTACCACACTTTCAAAAATGAAGACACAAAGAAACATTAGGCAGAGCCAAGACTAACCTGATCTGCTCAGTCTTAAGCCTAGTACACACGATCAGAAAATCATACAAAAAATACCACTTTCAAAGCGATCGTATGGTAATCTGATGGTTAGTACACAGCTTTCGTTTGAAATTATTTGAAGGGACAAGCACAAAACTTTTTCTTGTACGATACAAGATAGTACAATTTTCATTCAATCAGTCCAATTTTCATCCAAAAATACAATCCAAATACACTACATCCCTTCCTAATTTTTATTCTGTAGTACAAGAATTTTCGTAACTTTAGTAACCTCTTCATTTTGAATATGAGACCAGCATGCAAAAAAACATGGACAATCAGCCCGATATTCTCATCGTGCATACAGGGCTTTAGGAAAAAATAGTAGTTAAAAAAAAAGTTTACCATTTGCAAGGTGAGTAGAGGAGGCGTGGTACAAAACAGATGTGTTGTAGAAAAACTAGACACCTGAAAACTAGGTGCAGTCCATAGCTTAAAGTGATCGGAAAGGCTCTATCAACACTGTCCGGGACAGAGGTCAGGGGTCCTGTATCCTCCTAGAGCAGAATGAAAACCTTCCTAACAAGCTTTAACATGTGCTTGGCTGGATACTGATAGAAGTCACAAGACTGCTCTAACTGCTGAGAAAAAGGTAACGTATTTTTCGGTCCATAAGACGCACCTAGGTTTTAGAGGCAGAAAACAGGAAAAAAAAATTCTGAACTAATGGACTGCAGACATAGTACAGGAGATGACCAGAGACTGCGGACAGCACAGGGATGACCAGAGACTGCGGACAGTACAGGAGATGACCAGAGACTGCGGACAGTACAGGAGATGACCAGAGACTGCGGACAGCACAGGAGATGACCAGAGACTGCGGACAGCACAGGAGATGACCAGAGACTGCGGACAGTACAGGAGATGACCAGAGACTGCGGACAGTACAGGAGATGACCAGAGACTGCGGACAGTACAGGGGATGACCAGAGACTGCGGACATAGTACAGGAGATGACCAGAGACTGCGGACACAGTACAGGAGATGACCAGAGACTGCAGACACAGCACAGGAGATGACCAGAGACTGCGGACAGTACAGGAGATGACCAGAGGCTGCGGACAGTACAGGAGATGACTGCTGACCTTTGGGGGGGGGGGGGGGGGGGGAGCAGGTACCTGAATTTGACAGGTACCCGCTCTTACTTCCGCGGAGTTGTTCTTTGATCTTACCTGTTCCTCTATCCAGCGGCGCGCTGTCTTCCCGGCTTCTGTAGTGTCGGCGCTCGGCATGACAGCCAGGTGCCCAGTGCGCAATAGCGAGAAGCACTTGCGCTTTGTGATTGGTCCGGCGGCTTCTGGGATCTGTCATGTGTCCCAGGTACTGCCTTACCATTCACAAAAAGCACCGCTTCTTGCGCATGCGCACTTGGCACCCGGCTGTCAAGCCCAGAGCCCACACTACAGAAGCCGGGAAGACAGCACGCCGCTGGATAGAGGAACAGGTAAGATCAAAGAACAGCTCCGCGGAAGTAAGAGCGGGTACCTGTCAAATTCAGGTACCCGCTCCCCACCTCCCCAAAGATCAGCAGTCATCTCCATAAGGTCCCGCTGCAGAGCTGAGCTGACACGGCGGTGGTGGAAATACCGGACCGACCGCTCTATATTCGCTCCATAAGACGCACTAACATTTTCCCCCCTTTTTTGGGGGGAAAAAGGTGCATCCTATGGAGCGAAAAATACGGTATTTAGCAGTTTATATTTACTAAAATAATTGCATTTCCATTTTGTGTGTACTTTAGAAGACCAGATATAGCGAATGCAGGGAATGCATTAAGGTTAAAAAAAAAAGTCTTGACTTTAGAACCACTGCAACTTACAGTTTTGACTGAAGCATGCTATAAAATTACAGTGAGCGAAAAGTGAACCTAACCTTTCCATGTTGGCATCATTCCTCATTTGACATGGTTTGCGAGTCACATAGGAATACTTCTTCGCCCCCACCACACAGAAGAGCAAGTCAGACAGGGAGCGGATGCACAACTCCTGCCAGCCCCGCAGTGGCCCATCTGCATGGGTTGCATGTTAAATGAGCCATAATTAGAGTTAATTTCTAATTAGTAGCCTGCCAGCTGCATGCTGTCTCCTAAACTCGGAAAACACACTTGTCTTATGTCTCTTTATATTTCCCTGCTTAAATGCTCCCCCACTTTATTATTACCAATTATGTATGTGTTTATAATAAACATTCCTAAAGAGGAACTCCGCTAGGTGATGTCTGCATTTACGCTAAACACATAACATAACCCAGTTACCAAAGCAACAGTCCTGATAGGTTTGTAGGATAATTACTATAATGTTGGGGGCAGACAGAACATGGCTTCGTTAACTGCCAATGATCTAATAGGAGGGAGGGCACAGACATCAAATTATACACCATGTCTGTCTCAAAGAACAGCATCAGCAGCCCCCAGCTTCAGGAACCAGCACAACGGTTTAAAAATCAGGTTAAGGATTTAAAGAGCTCGGCCAAAAGACAGGATATCTTCTTACATAACATTATGTATAGTGAACGCAACAAAAAAAAAAAATTCGGTTAGCTCCCCATTATCAGCACTTAAAGTGGAGTTCCACTCAAAAGCGGAAGCTCCGCTTATTTGCCTCCTCCCCCCTCCACTGCCAAATTTGGCACCTTTTGGGGGGGGGGGAGCTTTCACAGGTCCCAGAAGACTGACAGACCAATTATTAGGCGCAGCGCGACTCGCGCATGTGCAGTGGGCACCAGGATGTGAAGCCACAAGCTGCCAGAGCCTGGTGCCCACAGTTGAGATGTCAGCGCCGTGGAGGAAAGAAGGGGAGAAGGGACGGCGTGGGTGAGAACATCATTGGACTCTGGGACAGGTAAGTATGTGTTTATTAAAAGTCAGCAGCTACAGTTTTTGTATATTATATAGGGCGCGCTTGTTGGAGCCCAACCTCTGTAGCTGTAAGATAAAGGTGCCAGATGGATATCAGGGATGGATGGATGGATGGATGGATGGAAGCAGCAACACTGAGGCAGCTCTTCTTAAAAGTGGAAGCAAGGCTCTAATGCAGTAACAAGAAAAAGAGAGGAAGGCGCCTCTAAGTGCAGTATTAACAATTTATTAGTAGACAATGGAAAATTTGCACTTACAAGATAAACGGTTAAAAAAGACTCATCGTGTGGTCCAGGTGGGACATCCAGCCGTCCAGCAGCAAGCTATGGATCAGGAAGTAGAGTCCAGCATGTGCCTGTGCATCAAAAATGAAGCTTGGAGAGCAGAGTCAGATGTAGCAGGTGAAAGGGGCGGTAATGCATTTCGGAGCATGCTCAATAGGCTCCTTCTTCAGACCTCATTTTCCATTGTCTACTAATAAATTGTTAATACTGCACTTAGAGGCGCCTTCCTCTCTTTTTCTAGCTATAGTTTTTGTAGCTGCTGACTTTTAAGAAAACACAAAAAAAGGTGGAACTCTGCTTTAAGCTTTTCTGGAAGCGCATCAACGCCCAAGATATGGATTTCCATTGTATCCTATGATGCCCGTTCGAACCTCAGCAGCGGGCTGCTTGTCGCTTAAAGCTCGAAAAAGTAACTGAGCTTCTTTGGGGCAGTCATCTGTTTTTGGTCTCTATCAACTTCAATGGGAGCGCCTGAAAAAACATGAGTAACGCATCTTTTTTCCAAAACGTCTTGCCTCTACTTCACCTAATAACTAGCTTTCCATTGGCTAAACGGAAAAAAGGCCTGAATAAATATGTGTACAAATACACATTTATTCAGGCCTTAAAAAGAGAAGTTTGTTTTTTTTCCCCCAAAATCCTAATTACCTAGGGGGTAATTACGCCAGCTCTAAGCGATCACATGACCCCTGATCACTGAGTTCTCACCGCCGCTGTGAGCAGAGAGTGTCTGCTCTGCTCGCTGAGAGGCCAATCCAGGTGCCGCTCCAGACTCTGGATTGGCTTAATGATGTCAGCCTGCTGTCAGCTGAAAACAGGTCACAGGAGTGCAGAACAAACTTCACTCCTGTGATCCACAGAAGTAAAGCCAAAAGAGCTTTGGCTGTACTTCTCCTTTAGAGAAGTTCAAGTGTGAACCTAGCCATATTATATACATACGAGGTGTGACAAATTAATTCCTGGAAACCCCGTGGCGTAACACTATGGTGGCGCGTCACACAGCCATTCGCACTCGACCATGCTCTGACATGTTCTAACTTGCACTTGCCTGTGTTGCAGACCGGTTGACTCAGTCTTTACAAAGTAGTAGAAGAAATAACACATATGAGCTTTGCGCTGTTGGTGGAAAGTGAGTGAGAGGAATCTGGAGCAGCAGATTAACATCAAATTTTGCGTGCAAATTGGCAAAGGTGCGAGAGAAACTTTAGCTGTGTTACAACAGGCTTATGGTGAAAATTCCATGAAGAAATCAAGTGTTTTTGAATGGCATAAGCGGTTTAAGGAGATGCAGGAAAACAAATTCAACTCGCCCGAAGGAAGCATGCAGGTCTTGTTCTCAGTTCAAAACCATGCAGTTGTGTTTTTTTGATCACAAGGGGATAGTTCACTATGAGTTCATAGATCATAGCACAACATTCAACAAACATTGTTATTTGGAAATTCTGAAACGTTTAGGAGACTCTGTTTGTAGGAAAAGCCAGAACTATATGACCTGAAAAGGGGATTCTCCACTATGACAATGCTCCTGCACATGACGAGCATGTTCGTGAGTTCCTGACCCAGAAATCCATTCTGAAACTTGACCAACCACCTTATTCTACTGACTTAGCACACCGAGAATTTTGGCGGTTTCCAAAATTAAAAAATGCCTTCAAAGGACACAGATTTCATCACATTCCGGACATCCAGTGCCCAGCAACAAAGATACTATGAAGGTATAGTCAAGCAAACCTTTTTTCCATTCCAGAAATTAAATGGTCACACCTTGTATATACAGACAGACATACATACACACACACTTCCCCCACGCAATTTATCCCTTACACATTGCTAGTTTTGAGGTGATGAATGAGATTTCCAAAGTCCCATCAGATGCAACTACAAAGTATTGCTCTTTATGATCGGTGTAACTCACTGTACAAGCTGAAGACACAACTGGCAACAGTTTCCCAAGAGTGGTCAGGTAGGGGCTCAATGCGGGAGCCACCATGGGACACCTACTTTTCCTTTAGAGGAAAGAATCGTTCTGGATTCATACTTTAAGACTCTGAAAAGAAGCTTGGGAATAATTTTGAAGGCCACGCTGGACCTCCTATAGCCATATGATAAACACAAAGGCTAGCAAATGAGATGAACTATGGGCAAGGAATTATCCTTCAAGTTTACAAGGATGCTGGTGTTTTTCTGCATTATTGTCTCTTATTCGAATTAGATTTCCCTCACTGCACACACAGGACTACTTTGGTTTAGGAGCTTACTTTTCATTTCTCAGCTGAACATTAAATGAATCTGCATCCTGCACAAACATGCACTGTCCATCAAGTCCCAGGAGGTAAGGGGAGAACCAGCTAGAAGTGTCCACCATCAAGAAGATCAGTGTTTCTAGGAGTTTGTGCACCAATCCTCCCACAATTCTAAGAGTAACTACCAATACTTCTGCACCATAAAGAAGATTGATCATGTATACTGTGACCAAAGCTTGCTTAGTCTTCATGTAGCCTTCCCCATCTGGATTGTCTGCATCTCCCTATTGGTCAGTGAGGCTACCCATCACATTTACTAGATAATACAAAAGGCAGGAAGGGCAAGGTTATGTGGATGCCATGCAAGCTCTGGTTGCAATCTTAGTCACTGAAGAACCTGGGATTTCAGGCTCTTGCAGTGGTCTACAAAGCTCCAAAACATTCATGTAGGCACCAAGAGACACCAGTTAACCAGGATAAGGTCTAGCTGCCGCAGAGTGACAAAGTGATGCTAACTTCAGCAACCAGTCAGGTCAGTCTAAGACTGACTGTAAAAGAGAGAGTCCTACAATATCTTCATTAATAGAAAAGGCTAAAAAAAAAAGTGCCAGCTTTTATTTTTAGTTGCATGGTCTACCTAGCTCATGGGCATTACCATGAAATAAGCCAGCCCTTAACTGATCATAAAATCATGCTAAGACCTTCTTATACACAAACGCATGTACGTACAGAAATAGACATTCCCCCAGGCCTCTGCTTTTTGCCTTGCTTGGCTTCAGTGATTCCAAGCAAATTTTATGGGCTTAACATTAAAGCCAAAAAAGAGAAACTAAAAACGTATCCAAAACCAGTTTCCATGAAAACTTTGTGAAAACAAGTCATTTGTGTGTGCGCTCCTCCCACGGTCCTATGTAATTATACAGTAAATTATTACCTTGAAGGCTTGACCAGCTGCTTTTAGTTAGGTCTTGTTTTTCATTAGCAGAATATTTATAGTATATGTTGTGTACAATAGACATTGTTCCATTTAAAAAGACCAAAATAATGACAAATTATTTACTTCAAATAGCATAGCTTGGCTAAATTTTTCACAGTAAAAAAGAAAAAAAAAACTGTAAGATCCATATAGGATAGTTGTAATGCCAGGCCGTTGTGATGTGGGAACATGGGGTGTCTATTAGGTCCTACAACATATGGAACATATGATACTTCATTACATCTTTCATAAATGGCAGCTTACAATGATGCAAACACATACTTGACTAAATAATTGTAATTTGTGGCCTAAGGGCAAAGTCATAAGGAGGGACGAATGTGAAACAAAAATGAAACACGTATTTAGAAGCATTTCTTGTCAAATGCATACAGCTTATTATATTATTTTTTCATCTGGCCAAGCCTTGGTTCTTTCGTGTATCTCATGCAATGTGTCACTTAAAAAGAAGTGCGTAAAGCAGCCCATAGATCATACAGTTTTTTTTTAGTTAACCAGCGGGTTGAACAAAAAGAAAATGGACTCGATTCCCCAACCACACATTCGATGTAGATGGGGGAATCCTCTCTCTAAGCTACTGCATGCTGCCAGTGGGGAGACGTTCCCACCATCAGAATACACTGATCAATGCTGTTGGCTTTAGCCAGTGGTGCTGATTGAGCGTGGATATTTCAATAGGGTGGTTATACAGAAGTCGGTTGATTGACTTCTGTACAAGCTCCCTGCCATGAAATTCGACCAGCCCCTGCTGAACCAGCCAAATTTCGATCCATATATGGCCGGCTTAACAGCTTTTTTTGCTATAATGGACCACAGAATGATCCTTTTTACAGCGTCACCCCAGAGCATTTATTGGGGTCCAAAGTAGCACTGTTGTGCAAGTTTTCTCTTTTGAGTCAAGTCCCAAAATATAAAGGACCAAGAATCACATGCACAGCATAGGAAAATTTGTAGGGAAACAACAACAATGGTTTGGGTTAATTGTATATTATTTTTATATAAAATGCTTATTTTACAACATTTATTAAAGGTTGCGTTCATTATGCTGGCTTCACAAGCCATTCTAATTTTTTTAAAGGCAAAAGAACAGCAGTAGAAAAGAGGTGTGTGAACTGAATTTTAATAGTGCATGTTATCTAAGCTGCAGCTACTCAACTCTGTTTGGTTTGACTGATCAACATGAGGTTTGACTGATCAACGTGAAAATTAGCATATAGGCAATCCTTACATCACTTAAATAAAAGCTGTCTGACAAAGTGAAGCAAGCTAAAAGATCTGACAAAGTGAAGCAATCTAAAAGATCTAAAAAAGCAACACATCATGCAGCGATCTAAAGAAATTCAAGAACAGATGAGAAACAAAAGTCATTGACATGTATCAGTCTGGAAAGAATTACAAAGCCAGTTCTAAGGCTTTAGGACTCCAGCAATCCACAGTTAAAGCCAATATCCACAAATGGAGAAGACTTGGAATAGTGGTGAACTTTCCCAGGAATGGTCGGCCTACCAGAATTATTCCAATAGCACAATGACGACTCATACAGAAGGTCACAAAAGCCAGAACATCTAAAAGAACTGCAGGTCTCACTTTCCTCAGTGTTCATGATTTAACAATAAGAAAAAGACTGGTCTTGTCTCACATTTGCCAAAAAACATCTTGATTATCCCAAGGGCAAATATTCTGTGGACTGATGAGACAAAAGTTGAACTTTTTGGAGCGCACTTGGGTTATGTAGCAGGACAAAAATCCAAAATACACCAGCATGTCCTCCTCTGAATGGCTCAAAAAAAAAATTTAAGTTTTGGAGTGGCTTAGTCAAAGTCAGGACTCAGATTGAGATGCTGTGGCATGACCTTAAAACAGGCCGTTCATGCTCGAAGACCCTCCAAAGTGGCTGAATTAAAACAATTCTGCAAAGCAGAGTGGGCCAACATTCCTCCACAGCAATGTGAAAGACTCCAGTTATCACAAATGCTTGATTGCGGTTGTTGCTGCCAAGTGTGGCACAACCAGTTATTAGGTTTAGGGGGCAATTACTTTTTCACACATGGCCAGGCAGGTTTGGACAGCTTTTTTTCCTTCAATGAAATCATTTAAAAACTGCATTTTGCACTTACCAGGGTTATCTTTGTGTAATATTAACATTTGTTTGATGAAGTGAATCATTTATGTCTGACAAATATGCAATAAAATAACTCAGGAAGGAGCAAATACTTTTCACAGCACTGTAAATGCATCTGTACTTAGGTTTTCCCCCTGCAAAGCCCCACAAACACCGGCTGATCCTGCCAGTGAAGTCAACCCAATGCAGCTTCCTGTTATGATGTGACCACAATGGTGTGCTACTCCTGAATTCAGAGCAGAGTTGCCACTCTCATGTAGGCTGTACCGGCTTACGCAATGGTGGGATGAAAAATAAATTGCAGGAAACATAGCCATCAGCATTTTCACACGTCTGTAGTCTGTCAATCAACACTTGACCGCACCCAGTGCTGCCCACTGCTTTTGGGATTGACAGCTCTGACTCTGTTGCTGAAACCCTCCCACTGTGAGCTGTAGTGTCTGGGAGGGAGAGTGCATGAGACACAAATAAAAGGAGGATTTGGTTCAATGCAATTTTAAGTACAACCTCTTCCAGGCAGAAATACGATTATTCAGGCCCATGCCTCTGGCATTGGTAGCTGTAGGAAACATCTCAACGTTTCATGCAATTTCAAAATCAGTCCCCCAGCTTAATTAATGAAAAGCTACAATCTTCAGAAAAACTTTATTTTTACACTTGTTTCTTGTGCCAGACTCTCGATAGTAAAATCCAAAGTCCCATACTAAACCTAGGTTTTTATAAGGTGCTGACAATTTATTCAGTGCCTTTACATACAGTTCAATCAAATCAGTCCCTGCCCTCAACGGTGCTTACAATATAAATGTCCCAATCTCGCATAAGCCGACCATAGATGGTGCAAATCTCCGCCGGTTCAGCAGAGACCAGCCAAGATTCATATTATCTTTGAGCAACCTGTGCCCAATTTGATCGTTGCATGACTTGGGTACAACCGGCATGTTAGATGTTTCATACAATCCGTGTTCTCCCAGTAGGGACGGCTCCATGCACGACTCAACCCACCCACCTTTAGGAGTACAAAATAGCACCGCGGGAGGGATTCCCCCATAAACACTGACTGTGTTGATTGGGCAGTCTAGCAATTCTTTTTCCTACAAACTATGGTTGCAGGAAAGAAAATTGCATCAACTATGGCCTGCAATACACACTTACTATGTCAAACTTTGACAAGAGCTAATTGACAGGAGCCAATTAACCCACCAGCATGTCTTTGGAGTGTGGGAGGAAACCAGAGTACCTGGAGTAAAGCCACACAGGCACAGGAAGAACATGCAAACTCCAGGCAGGTGATGCCGTGGTTGGGATTCGAACCAACGACCCTAGTACTGCCAGGTGGATGTGCTAACCATTTAGCCGCTGTCCCTAGTATGTGTATGTATGAATGTGAGTTGGGAACCTTAGATTGTACGTCCCCTGAAGAGAAGGGACTGATGTGAATGTACAATATATATATATATATATATGTGTAAAGCGCTGCGTAAATGGACGGCATACCTGAAATAAATAAATTAACCCACCAGTATGTAGGAAGTGTAGGAGGAAACCCACGCAAGCACATGCAAACTCCATGCAGACAGTGTCCTATCTTGGATTCAAACCAAGGACCCCAGTGCTGCAAGGCAGAAGTGCTAAATACTAAGCCACTTTTGCAATGTGCTATATATTTAATAACAATGGATAATTGAATTATAAAAACTACAGGCATGGTAATAATGACTATATCAGCATTGCGGTGACATTATTGATATGCTGCAAGTTCAGCAGACACCTCTTTAAGCTCCCAGTTATGCTTAATTTCACCATAATGGCAGTCAGTACAAAGTCAACGGGGGAGGGGCTGGGTCAGGGCGCACACAAAGGGAACAGAGATGAAAGCAATGCAACAAAAGACAAAACATGCTTTTAAAATAGGATTGCGGATGAACGGATGCTTTAATTATGTTCATTTAATGTGGCAAAAATGATACGCAGAGATTAACACTATTTGTAGCTCAAGGTTAATTAGGAAAATGCCAATCATGGATTTAAACTGGACCTAAAATCACAATGACTTTTTAAAAAAAAGTGTTAACAGTTCTTTTATAGAAACATTCAGCATCCCCCCATCCACCATCACCATCACCATACATTCATTTCTATGATCCACACTATACAGAAAAGGAGCCTAGTTCAACTTTGGATCACAACATTGGCCACCACTGCATTGGCCAACTGGAGTATACACTCCAGATAGTGATTTGATGTTAAAATGAAGAGAGCAAGGGGAAGCTCTTGGTTTAGTTTTCACTCAAAATACAGGGTGCAGCAACATAACTTCCTTTTTTGAAATGCGTGCCATTCAGGCTGTAGCGGCAATAGCGGGGCGGGAGTGGTCTCAGGCGACAGGCGTAGTTCTAAAGTTTTTGTTCTCTTCCAGGTCAGTCATCATCATGCGTTTGAACAGTGAGCAGCATGCGTTTGCCGTAGAGGCCTACTTTTCGAACGGATTTTCTGTGATCGCAACCCAACGCGCCTTCCGACATCGCTTCAATGTAGCCCCGTTGGGCTGTGTCCCGGACCGGAAATCAATTGTTATGTGGGTCACTACATTCAGACAAACCGCGAGTATGACAAGACGAAGAGCTGGAGTCCCTCGACCCATCAGATCACCTGAGAACATCGAAGCAGTGAGAGCTTCAATCTTGCGATCCCCGCAGCGTTCTGCGCGCAAACATGCGTCTGCCCTTGGACTTTCGGATCATTCAGTGAGGCGAATTCTTCACGATGACCTTCATTACCATCTGTACAAGTTGGCGATTGTGCAGGAACTCTCCGAAGGCGACTTCAATTCTCGGAGGAACGCATGTGAGGCAGTACTCGAAAATGTCCCTGAGGATGCAATTGTTTTTTACAGTGATGAAGCCCATTTTCACTTGACTGGATGCATCAACAAACAGAACATGCGCTACTGGGCCGACACCAATCCTCGAGAATTGCATCAAAGGCCTTTGCATTCATCTAAAGTCACAGTGTGGTGTGCAATTGCCTCAGCTGGGATTATTGGTCCCTGGTTCTTTGAAGAAAATGAGGTCACAGTGACAGTGAATTCAGACCGGTATGTGAACATGCTATGCTGGTAAGGGTCATGAAAAACGCCAGAAATCGGCTTATTCAGTGTATGGACAATGGGGGGCGTCACCTACCTGATATGATTTTCAAAACTGTGTAAAACAGAACTTTAGATATGTACCTACATTATTAAAGACAATAAAAACAATTCTGATTCATAAAATGGGTTTTATTGCGTTTTGAAAAAAGGAAGTTATGTTGCCGCACCCTGTAGAGTCAAGCGAGGAAATGCTAATCAGCGGGTAAGGATGAAACTTTATTGCAATCACAGTACTCCCCAATACCCTCTCTCTTCAAAAAGTAATCTCCATTTTTGTTCAGGTGTACAGGCATCATCCATGTCCAGCCTTTGGATTTAGAATATTGGCCCACAGATGTCACAATAGAACTAGATCTCCCAATGCGCATATCCTTAATATTCATAGCCTTGTGCAGGGGTCCCCAAACTAAGGCCCTCCAGCTGCTGAAGTACTACAAGTCCCATCATGCCTCTGGGAGTCTTGCCTGTGGTTGTCAGAGTCTTGCAAGGCCTCGTGGGACTTGCAGTTCCTCAGCGCCTGGAGGGCCATAGTTTGGAGAATCCTGGCCTTGTGTATACACATGCTTTTACTTATCAAATCACTGACTAGCCAATGTAAAAATTCCCAACAATCACATTGATCAGTCAGTCAATCTCCTACCTCCTATCTCGTGTCCAGTTAATGTAAAAATCAATTTCGGTCTTCCCCAGAGAAACCTCTACTGCCTCCTACCTAGACACTTGCTAGAAAGGTATAATGAATAGCCCCAGTGAATGATCACTTGAGAAATGCAGGTGAGAAAATGCCATCTAGAGCAAAGCAAAGAGTCCACCTTAGGCCCTATGCACAATGCTGCTCCTAGGAGCATCTGGCATTTTTTTTCTGCCTCTAAACACCGCTGCATGTTAGCCTTTATGTCCATGCACACATTTAGAGGCAGAATAAAAAAAACACGCTTCAAGGAGCAGTGGCATTTTAGAAGAGCAAAACAGTTAACGAGGGTTTAGTGCTTGAACATTCATTTATTTCAATGGAGAGAATAAATTATTATTCTGGCCAATGAAACGAGTTAAAGCGATTCTAAAGGTTAATTTTTGTTTATGGAAAATAACAAACTTGCCTCTACATGTATATGCAGTGGTTTTGCACAGAGCAGCCCAGATCCTCCTCTTCTTGGGTCCCCCACAGGCTCTTCTGGCCCCTTCCTCCTGTTGGGTGCCCCCACAGCAAGCAGCTTGCTATGGGGGCACCCACTGCTTTGTAAGTCCATTCACACACGAAGTTGCTGCTTGGCCCCGCCCCCTCTCTCTCCTCCTTGGCTGACTGGCTGTGAATGACAGCAGCGGGAGCCAAAGGCTCCACCTTGCTGTCTCAGTCAATGAGGAGGCACAGACCCTGGACAGCTGACGCTATGGTTCACATAGGGGGGCTGGGGGCACTGCTGCACACAGGTTTTTTACCTTCATGCATAAAATGCATGAAGGTAAAAAACCTTCAGCCTTTACAACCACTTTAACACTCAAACTCTTGACCAAGCAAATCGTGTTTACAAGAGTCAAGCATTTTTTTGCAATAATGCAGCTACCTGGGGAAAAAAAACACATCTAGGAGAGATAGCAAAACCCCCCCAGTGTGCATGAGGCCCTAATGATCACCCCACTAGCAGTGTATGCTTACCTGCCCTTAAAGCAGTGGTTCTCAACCTTCCTAATGCTGTGACCTTTTAATACAGTTCCTCATGTTGTGGTGACCCCCAACCATAACATTATTTACCCAGTAATTATAATTCATGAGTGTCGTTTTACCTTTCAACACAGCAGCTGCTTTCTACACAGTAGCTGCTCTTTACACATCGGAAATATGTGTTTTCTGATGGTCTTAGGGGACCCCTGTGAAAGGGTCGTTTGACCCCCAAAGGGGTCGCGACCCACAGGTTGAGAACCACTGCCTTAAAGGATAAGTTCACCTTTTTCTTTCTTGTTAAAAAACTAGCATTTATTATTTTTGGTTGCAGGAGCCTGTAAAGCCTTGCACCACTGGTGCCATGCATGGATGTACGATGTACGGGATGTACGAGCAAGCAGATATACTGACAGAAAAGAGTCAATGAACTACCACTGCACTCCACAGCGCCATGGTAGTTCATTGAGAACTACAATCCGACAGCCACTAAGGATGTCTGGACTTGTAGTTTCTCATTCACAGAGTGATGTGAATGAGTGATGCGGCCAGGTGGGTGGAGCCCCACACAGCCATGCTTTTTTTTTTTTTAATTTGACAACTAGTGTGGGGAGAGGAGATCCCCCACTAACTGTCAAAGCAGGGGAGTGGGGGTGGTGCATTCATAACATGTTACGCCCTGAATATGGGTGTAATATGTAACATGTTATGAAAAGTTAACTTATCCTTTAACTTCATATAAAAAATGCAGCGCTAAGTATAGGGTATTTGAACTAGTAAACATAGATATAAGATATGTTGGTCAATAATAAATGAAAATTAAAATAAAGTCTAATTCAGTAACATTATAAAGTGCATATGGTGACTAATAAAATATGCTATCACATCCCGTGACGTGATGGTGGACGTCCCAATACGAGGTGAAGTATCAGTGATTCCCGTGCTCTTAGGTGGGTATATTATGCACTAACCAGACAGCGCACACAACTGTGCGTTTGAGTTATCAGACCACTCCTGGTACTCTGGAACTGGAAAAGAAAGGATTTGGAGATCATCTGGCAAACGAACAGCTCGGCAAGTGATCAGCATCTCATCTATACCAACTGTGGTACTTCATCCATCCAGCAGGGGGTCATCATCCATGTGTAATGAACTCTCAGATATCCAGTTAGGAAACCACCAAATAAGGCATAGAGCATCGGACTAAGGGATCCACCTTGAAAGGGAGGGGCTCGTGGTGCAGAGAGCCCAAACAGAAACTCTGATAGTGTAGTAATTTGAGATCCTTTATTGATAAATATAATAGCAGATATAAACTCACATGTGGGAGATAAGGCAGAAACAAAAATGGCCGCCGGCCTCCACGCGGCTCGGACGGCGTGACGTCACCGGCTAGGCTCCACCCTAGGAGCCCCTCCTTTCAAGGTGGATCCCTTAGTCCGATGCTCTATGCCTTATTTGGTGATGTCATTGAGAAGGTTTTGAGGCTGTACCTTTATGCTAGCTGCTCATTTATTTGTCCAAGCGCTCGTAATAACCTCTCAGTTTGTTCCATTATCCTTTAACTTAACCACCACTCTACTTGCCACCATGAGCAAAAAGAGGATGTCTAGTGTAAGCTCCAAGTCATTATCTGGAGCTTACAGGAGGTTGAGGACTCACTTTTTACCCACGTGAGGCAGGAGGTGCATGGCCCTTCACAAGCATTCAACACGGGGGAATGAGTGAAAAAGAAACATAGTAGAGTGGTGGCAGAAAACAAAGCATCCACTACTCTTCTAGCAAAACACTAAATGTTGTACTTTCTAACATTGAACGGTATTAACTCCTCATGCCCAGAAGTACCAGGGATTTTCCTTTGCTCCTGGCAACCGAACAGAGGGTGGGCAAGAGTTAGGAAAAATAGGCTGCTGGTGGGGCTACCAATGAAGTGACGCTGATGCTTTGGCCTGCATGGGAACAGCACAGGTTGTATTTAAAGCAGAGTTCCACTCACTCTGTAAAAAAAATAAAAGTCAGCAGCTACAAAAACTGTAGCTGCTGACTTTTAAAAAAAAAAATCACTCACCTGTCCCACGATCCCGCGGTGCCCCAGCCACAGCCCGTTTCACCAGCCGTCCTGCATTCCAGGTGCCGGCATCTTCAGTGTGGGCACCCGGCTGTGACAGCTTGCGGCTTCACAGCCGGGTGCCCACTGCGCATGCGCGTGTAGCGCTGTGCTTCCTGAATGGCCCCATCGTCTTCTGGGACCTGCCACGCGTCCCACAAGACTATGGGGAGGGAGGGGGGAGAACAACTTCTGCTCGCCTAGGCGATCGCAGTGGGAGTAGGTACCTGTCAATTTCAGGTACCCGCTCCCCAAAGGTGCCAATCCTTAATGGGGAGCGGGGGACCAATCTTTAAAGCGGAACTTCCCCTTTTGGGTGGAACTCCGCTTTAAGATCTTTTTATGTGAAATTTTTGTTTTTTAAATATCTGCCTAGAGATGATGTTTAAGGTTAATTTACACCTTCACCTACAGTTGTACGGAATGTTATCATTGACTTAAAGGCTAAGTTCACATTTTGTGCCATGTTACATGATTCACCTGTTTTTAGGGCTGTCAGTTTGAAAGCTGTAGGGTTACATGATCCACCCGTTTTTAGGGTGGCACATGTAACATGTTTCAGCTCCTGCAGCCAGTTCTGCTAATCCCTTCTGCCCGCTGATCCAGATGTGTATACCTCGTGACACCAAGGAGCATTTTATATACCGCACTATATCAAGTGCACTTCCGGTGAGTGGGCACTTCTTCTATTTAGCATAAGGAACCTTCACCGGTCTGGAATTTTGGGGACTATTTATTTATTTATTTTATTTCATTGAGAATATAATTTCTATAAAGCGCTGCACTATTTTTGTTACTTTGTACTACGGTTTTGTTGGTTACCTTGAGTGTACAGCTGCTGGACTGAATAGCGCTCACTTTTACATTTTGACTTTTAGTTCTGCTAATCCCCCCTTAGTGTGACAGTAGGCAGGGGATCTTTTCGCCCGTGCCCACTGCTACATTTAAAAATAGCAAGGCCGTGCACGGCTCTACCCACACATCTTCCTGTGAATTAATGAACTACAAGTACCATCAGCCACCGCAGATGATGGCTTGTATTTCTGAATGAATTGTGAGAGCATTGAGGAACACTCTCGTAGTTCATTCACAAGCCCTACAGCTTTCAAACAGACAGCCCATATGGAAATACGGGATGAAAGATGAAGAGCTTGCCTGCAGGAGTTTAGCACTGCACCCCTGATCCACTGATCACGGGTGCCATGCTTTTTTAGGCTCCTGCAGGAAAAAATAATAAATGCATATTTTGTTTTCTGCAAAAAAAAAAAATGCATTTATTATTTTTTCCTTTAAATAAGAACATAGGGCAGATGCAATCAACTATATTGATACAGCTCCTCTTAGCTGGAATGATCACTAAATACACACAAATCCTAGCTACCACCTGTCCTACCACCATGGACTGAATTACATTTTTAGCAAACATGCATACCTCCCCTCTGGCAGCAGATTATCAGAGGGCAGCTCGATCAAAGCTCATTTCTAGTAGATCAATAACTAACGGATATCACTCAGTCGCACCATGTACGACTGCTTGATCTTTACTGCTCATTAGTCCGACAAAACATTTAGGGGGGAAATTGATCTTAGAGGCCCAGAAATTCTCTGCAGTGAGTTAATCTGCACATCAGACTTTTATATACACATCTGACTGCTTTATGTCTAAAGCAAAGCCTGAAAGTAAAACCGCAACACAAGATTTGTGGTGTCGACATTAATGTCTAAATGGGGACATAGTATCTACAGCAAACAATACATCAAACTTTTGCATGAACAGACAGATGCCACCAACTATACACTATAAACCTTCTATTATTTACGCTGTAGTATTAATTGCACTATTGCTGTTTTTTTGCATGGTAGATTGTGTATGAGACAGTTGTTAGTTACATACTGTATACAGAATATACAGACTGTGCAGACTGCCTACTAAATCCGCACAATTGTTGTTTTGTTTGATTTTTCTGTACTGTGCCAGTTTTTTCCTAAATCGGTAATTTCACCATTTTTTGTACTATACTCTAAAATCATAATTTCCTGATGCAAACCTAAAATTTTGGAAAATGGTAGGAATACTGAGAAATAAAAAACATATATTATGCTAGTCTTCATAAATAGGCCCCATTAAAACTTTCACCCACTATAGTGTTTCATTCTCAGTAATAGACATTTAATTGGTAATAATTTGAAGACCATGTCCAATCACATTTGAAAACTTGCTGACAAATTAAATTGTTTACCAACATTACAAATCTCTCATTTACCAAGAACTTTGACAGAAGCATCTCATCATTCAGACTTGCTCTGTAATATTTTGCCATTTTTTGTAATTGTAAGGAGCTCTGCACTTTACCTTTCCTGGTGCTTTCCTGGGATCTCCTGGTCGCATATCCATAGATGGTGGAACTTGATAAATGTCTTGTGACTGGGTCATTGATGGTGGCACCTGGTAGATGTCTTGTCCTGCTCTAGCTGATGGTGGGACTTGATAAACATCCTGAGACTGAGGGGGGCTGGTGGATCCCACTGGGACTTGGTATAGTTCCTGTGGTTGATTCATGGAAGGTGGAACCTGATAAATGTCTTGAACTTGACTAGAGAACTGATGTTGAGATAGCTGGCTCTGATACAAGGTAGATTGCTTGGAAGGGGTTGTTTGACCTGGGTGCTGTGGCCCCTGAGGGCTCTGATAAAGTGTCTGTTGCCCTTTAGGTGGTGCTGGAACCAAGTAAACATTGTCTGCACTCGGGCTCTGGTAAGGATGCATAGGTGCATACTGGTTTGAGGAGACGACATTATAGACACCTTGGCTGTTATAAGGCAATGGAGTCTGGGGTGGCTGCTGCTGGGCTTGTTGCTGAGGCTTCTGTTGACCTTGATCACCAGCAGCACCTTGTTTCTTGTCATACATACCCACTAGAATCTTAAGCCGATTTCCAGGAACAATGCCCTGTCGTCCATGTAGAGAACACAGCCACCATCCATCTAGACCTTGAGTATTACGCTCCAGCACTGTCATGATATCCCCTTTTCGGAAGGAAAGCTCATCCGGGGACTCTGCCACATTGTCATATAGAGCTTTGGCCAGTACATTCTGCAAAAACAAATACAAAAAGGTTACCAAAAAAAAAAAATGTTCTAATTTACATTTTCATGAATCAACAGTGGACCTGTCAGATGTACAAAACCATATTATCTACAATAAAATAGTTCACATTACTTGCACACATTGAGAAGATAAATTCATTAGGATGAGCTTTTTTGTACTTCTAAAAATATTAAAAAGACTATAGTACTCGTTTAAGTTGGTGAAGCACCAGTCAATTGATACAATTTATTCAGCTTGACCAGCCTTTGCAGTTAAACTACTGAGTAGTTAACTAAAGAAATGGTGATGACAGCCTTCATGCATCAACTGCCTTCTTCCTTACAAATGGAATTTTCCACTATGGCAATTTGGTATCTGCAGATGCAAAAAATAGCCAACAAGAAGCATTTCATCCCTTAAAAAAAAAAAAAAAAAAAAAAGATAATTGGAATATCAGGCCTAAAATATTATAATTACCCCTTTCATGTAGATCATGCATCTCCAAACTTTCTAAACAAAGGCCCAGTTTACAGTCAGTCATTCACACTTTAGGGGAGCTGGAATGTGGCCACTGGGAGTAGAAAAGTTCCCGCTGTCAGTGGGAAAAAACAAATGCCCCTTCACTGTTATCAGTGGGTGGAATTGTACCCCATCATTGGTGTCACTGGAAGAAAGTGTGCCCCGTCATTGGTGTCACTGGAAGAAATTGTGCCCCATCATTGGTGTCACTGGAGGAAATTGTGCCCCATCATTGGTGTCATTGGGAAGAATTGTGCCCCTTCTTTGGTGTCAGTGAAGGGAAATTATGCCCCAATCGTTGGTATTAGTCTATGAAATATTTCCCTAAGGGCTGGCAAATCAAACAAAGAGCGACATCTTGCCATCCGACAGCAGTTTGAAGATCACTAGTCTAGAGGTACCTGATTATACGACAATGATGCAAATGGCTGTTTTTACATATTAGAAAGTACAATTGAATCTAATGAAGTGTAGCTTTACTTGGTTTAGATACACTTTAATAGCCAACAGCCTATGTGCCACACTCTATGGCATCTTTTTTTAACCAGGATTATATGGTACCCTGGACATGTGAGCCACCTACATAAGGGGAAATGTCTTTCCACAACGTACTGATCACACTATTAAACCATAAGCTTTAGATATAATAATTTTACAGTTACTTCAAGAGTTTCTTTGGTTTTAAAGCGTGAGAAAGGTGGTTCTAAGGGAAACAAAAAGGCAAAAATATCTTAACCCCACCAATAATTTTTTTTCTTTGTAGACAGATGCCAAAGGTTTCCATAAGGAATCCCATAACCTGCTTTGATCATAACACTGATATATTGAATATAAATTTTCAGAAACATGGGATCTTTGGAAAAGTAGTGTAGTGTTGTGAAATATTATCTTGGCAGAGACTCATGGTGGAATGCAAAGTATCCTGGAGCAGAGATTTAGAGGTCAGGGATCTCAAGTTCAAAGCCAACGTTGCTTAAGCTCTGTGTTTCTGAGGGCGAAGTGGAAATAGTCTCCCCAGCCATAAGAGGCACCAGCAAACAAACCACTACATTCCAGCCAACAATCAAAGGCCTATATGTGCAGGATTCTCCCATGGAAAGAAAGCAACATGGACAACACAAGGCAGATAATTCTTATGATGACGGTTTGACATGTTGGTGTCAAGACCAGCTGTCAAAGTCTGTCTTCTACTGTATTCATATACAATTAACAAAAGAATTTTGTTTTAGACTATAACTAAATAACCATGCATTTCTTTCAAGTGGAATGTCTTCAAATATCCATATGTTGTTCCTTACCAAGGGTTAAGTTAAAGTACATTTTCTTGTAATTTGTCACCTTATGCATGCTTTTTGTTCCATCTTTTTATGATTATGTCTACCGTATGAATTATAAACTTTTCCTCCAACTACCAAAATTAATGCTGAATGACAACTGATGTTTACTGGACAAGCCTCCTAGAAAATATATTGCATTCAGTGAAGGTCTTTTGCGCAAATTTGGCCATAGACACCAGATAACAGGAGCAATCCAGCTGCATTAGGCTATGTTCACACTAGCGTTGTGTGCAGGCGGCAGAGAGGCATTTGGGAAGCGTTTTTACCACTTCCCAAACGCCTCTGCCAATTCTGCACATTACAGCATATGGTGCTGTTCTAACGGGAGCGTTTGCGTCACGTCACGTTGCGTCAAAATGGACGCCTCTGGTCGAGTCAGGAGGCGTTGAAGCCTCCTATTCTAGTCTATGGTGCCGCTCCGCAAACGCCCGGCCAGCGTTTGAGGTGCGGTTGAAACGCGGTTGCGGGGCGTTTGCGGAGCGGTAACACCATTCAAACTGCATTATAGGCGTTTGTGGGGCGTTTTTAACGCTCGGCAAATGCCTAGCAACCGCTGCTAAACCGGGCATGCGGCGTTTGCGGAGCGTTAAAAAAAAACTCTGCAAACACTGGACCAACGCTTGCCAAACGCTATAGGGGCGTTTGGCAAGCGTTGGTAAAACAGTCAAGTGTGAACGAGCCCTTACTTAGCAGGAAGCACAGCATGAAGAAAGGCTGCCTCGCCATTGTCACCAAACATAGGCATACATTACTAAAGAAAAAAATTACATGTAAAAATTACTAAAAACGTAAAATGAACATGTGTTGCAATCATTGATTAAACCTCAGGTCTCAAGAAAAACAGACCAAGCTCCTTCAAAATGTTAATAAAATGCTGCTGCTTTGACATATCCGCTTGTAGGACCCATGAGTGCCTCTAGACCTTTTTTAAATGGACAGAACTGCGAACTCTTTCACAAAGAAACCTACTCCCTAACGGCTCATGTACACGGGACATTTGAAAAACACTTCTGAACGATGGAAACTGACAGCTGGAAAACGTAGGTTAAAAAACGTCTGTTTAGCCACGTTTGCATACCGCGTTTGTGTTTAGAAGCGTTTTTTAAAGATAATATCAGGAGACCTCCAAAATGCCCAGAATGCACTAAAAAACAGTAAAAAATTAACTGTTTCAGAGATTTTGAGAGAAATACAGAGAGCAGAAGCAGAGAGAGCAGTATGTGTTGAGATGACCTGTCTTTTCTGGTTGAATTCACTATGGATCCCATCATGAGCATAATGCGGCACATTCTACCATTTTTTCCTTCATGCAAAACCTGGAACTGACTGCGCTGGTGTACAAGGTCCATTTGAATACATGGAAAACGCTTTGCATGCATTTCTGATGATGAAAAAAGGCTCTGGACAGCATCTGGATATGGAACAGTTAAAAAACGCTTTGAAATGCAAACGCTTATAAACGCGGTTAGCTTTTGAAACACTGATAAAATCTACTCCTGAACGCAAGTTTGGTGCGTTCAAAAAAAGACAGTAAAAACTCAACTGCCTGTAAACAACTATATGTACATGGAAACATAGGAAAACATTAGGGAGAGTTCAGGGGCTGCTGAAAAAAACGCAGAAAAGCTCCAGAACGTGAGTTTATCAGCTGCAGTGTACATGAACCCTTATATGTAGTTTATATGTCTTCAGCAAAAATAAATTAAAAATGTTAGATCCTTTTAAAACGGAGCTGTAACTAAAAGTCATTGGGCCATTACAAAAATTAAAAGCTGAAAATTAGTGAGTTTTTTTTCTAATCAGCACCAGGGATTGTAATTAAAAGGATACGTTCAATGTTTGACAAAAAATAATCAATGCACATTTTTTTGCAGGTAAAGTAAGTATCTGGAGTGTTAAGTGGATGTACACAGAGCAACAAGCTTTTAGTTTGGCTGTTTACAAGGCAACAAAGAATCCATGTCCAATCACTTACGTAAGTTCAACATGCGTGTTATCACTGCTGTCAACACAGCTGTCAGCCGACACACCTGTGGGCAGATCTGTTAAACATTAACGTGTCTGCTCACTGCCGAGTTTCTGGAACTATCCTATCATCCCTATATAAAAGTATACTCAGGGCTAATGCATTCATATACTGTAGCAGTTTGGTAAAATCCTGTACTGCCTTTCTCAAGTTAAAGGACAAGCCAACACCAAACGATCTTCATTAGTTTTACGTGGAAGCCAGCAGGCTAAATAGAGCAAACGTTTGCTTAACCACTCAAGTACCAGCCTGTAAATCCTGTTCATTACCAGGCCATTTTTTTGTGATAGTTTGATAATTACTAGGTCAGGCAACATTGTGCCCAGATAAAGTTTGTATCATTTTTTGAGACAGATAGAGCTTTCTTTTGGCAGTCTTTAATAAAACACAATTTTTTAATTTGTTACTATATATAAAAAAAAAAATCAACTTTGGATTACTTACATTCCCTTTCAATCATTGGTGGTCAGTGGCACTTCAAACCTCCTAACTTTTATACAACAATCTCACTATCATTGGTGTTTAGTAGCAATGTACCCCACCTCCTAAAATAGGAGTCCTACAACCATGGGTGGTCAGTGGTACTTTATGCCCGCCTTCCCCCCATATGGGAAATAAAAAAAATCCCATAATCTTTGGTGGTACTTTTCAGACCCCTAACCTTCACCTTCAATCTGCCACAGTCCCCCTTCCCGCTGTATTTACTAACATCCAGTCCATTAATCCGTTTTCTTTACAATATGGCAACATGCTCTGTTTGTTCTAGTTACCATTTTTCCAGGCTGAAAGTGAGGAAAACTTAAAGTTGTCATCAAAATAAGCATTGTTTGGAAATATCCCAATGGAGATTCTCATCCCTGGTTTACAGGTCTAGCTGCCAGAGGCCCCCTTAACAATGTTGTGGTAACAAGAGTTGCAATGCACCCCAGCACACTGTTGCAGTAAGCGGTACAATGTAGCAGCCAGTAGCACACCACTATCAGATACAGTGAGGGAGATATTATAGTAATATATATGTACACACACATCGTAATTTAGGCTATATGATAATTATCATCTCTAAGGGAACCTTCAGACCCTGCCTGACACATTCGACTTTGAGATTGCAAGAAAACAGCAGTTAGTCAAGTAGATAATTTGGTTGACCCTATTGTTCTCTCCAGAAACAAGGCCAAAGGTGAATGGGCTTTCTTTCTCTTCCTCAGCATGCTTAAGCAGCTTATGAGCGTGAAGGTGACAGGACCAGATCTTTATAACGGTCTATGTTTCCATTTGACCATTTTAGGCATTCTGGTGAAGAAGTTCATCCAACCATGTCCTTTGGAAAGCCAACTCGTGAGACTTGCTCTGTTTCAGAGTTCTTCGTTTGGTTCTTTCCTTATTTCTTTCACCTAACAGTAACAGTGCAACACCTTTACAATTGCCTCCACAGCAGACTAGAGATGGGAATTATGGCTCAACTGGAATCCTTGAGATATATAGGAAAGTAGCAGGTAATTAAAGCCCAGCTGAAGTCCCACTTCTTTTCATATCTATATAGCCCAATACACCCATATGTTATGATTTCTTACTGTTTTAATGGGTCTTAAAGCCAAACCAAAGGCAAAGGATGCTCACCTTTCCAACAGTCCCTCTGGCGTTGGTATCTTCTCTTGCGTGCCGAATTTCAGGCCTCTTCATTGACCTCCGCAAGATGACATCACTCCTGTGTATGTACAGGAGCTAGTCATCCCGGCACAAAGGATTGGGCTGACCACTGTAAGCTGAGCTGTACATGCTATATGGTCTATATCAGGGATGTAAAACTGGTGGCCCTCCGATTGTTGCGAAACTACAAGTACCATCATGCCTCTGCCTTTTGGAGTCATGCTTATAACGGTCAATCTTGCAATGCCTCATGGGACTTGTCGTTTGGCGACAGCTGGAGGGCCGTCAGTTTGACACTCATGGTCTATATCATCAGCTTTACCCTAGTGCCTGGTTGACAACCTACACAACTGTTGCGTCAAGAGTGCAGCTAAGACCATAAAAATAGATGGTTTGTACAAAATGTACCTGACTATATCTTTTTCTGTGACATTTGGGCTATAAACCTGCAATTATCCAAAACTAACATATACTTTGAGTGAATTTGTTTTTTAAATATCCAGAAGTATATATTCAATAATTAAAGAGTAGACATCTGAAAACAAAGCTCAAAAGGGCAAAAGGCTGTGATATATCCAAGCAAAAAATGGTGTGGTCACGGTGCAGCTCAAGTCTTACATTCTTGCTTATCGTGTTACGTAGTACTGCCAGTCTGCTCTGAGTCTTTCACCATACATCTAGCATAAGGGGAACCTCAGTGTTTAGAGATAATAAAACCATTATGAGCATTTCTATTCGAACACAGCACAGAAGAGGAACTCTGAGTGATTACTGCTAGGATGGGGAATAGAAAAAAAAACCCCATGAAATAAAGCTGTAACCTAAGCTCATTAGTCCCTTGGGATCTGGTCACCCTTGCAACATAACTGGTGTCTTGTGGAATATATAGAATACTATCTACCAAAGAACAAAAGTAAAGATAGAAGAGATAAGACTTCCAACCCCATCACCTATATGGCATCTCCCCTCTTTCACCAACCCCACTAACACTGCTGTCATCTTTATATTAGGGACGGGAGGAAAAGGGCAAATTTTTAATCCCTACTTCAGCCATTCTCCACCAGGGTTCCGAGGAATCCTAGGGTTCCTCCAGAGATAGCTGGGAGCTGTGTCAGAATGACCTCCCATCTGATGATGCCTGCCTAGTTCTGGGGTCAACACCACTTGGAAGATTCGGCTGCAAGATACCAATGATATTTTTAGCCCACTGTAAGGGTAGCATTCTAACCACCATTGTAAGGGGGCATTTGTTCTGCTGGCCAACAATGTAGGGGCATTTTTCCCCACTGACCGTTGATGAATTGTTTTTAGCAGAGGTTCCCCAAAACTGAAAACTATATCAAGGGTTTCTCTGGGGTAAAAAGGTTGAGAAAGACAGCCTTAACTCAAACCCTTAATCAAGGGAAGACTGTAGAAGATGTGTAAGAGGGCTGATGGGAACTTTGTCCTGACATTTACTCTTTGATTTTGCTAGCTAGCAACTGAGCTTTGAACTTTGATTGTATTGCAATTTATTTGTATACCGTCCGTGGTATTTTACGTTATATTACTTGCTTAGCAAGATGAACTAGTAAACTTTTGTTCTGCCAGAAACACCATTTTATGTTTTTTTTATATTCTTTCACACTCTTTATGGGCTGGCTGCCACAAGTAACACATTGTACTTGCTGTTATGTTCCATATAAGCGCATATTTAAAAATTAGCCATGCCAAATGAGATTACATTATGGAGCAAGTGGGAGATCGCCCAAAAGCCACTTAAATCAGTCACTATACTCATCCTCAAGCTCCAGTAATCATCAAGTCTGATGATTATAAAATGATTTGTTAATTACTTTATCTCCAGCACATGTTGTTTGATGATTTGGGGATTACTTGTTAATTACCTTATCTTATTTCTTACTCCCAAGCCATCTCATTTAAATAGTTTTGTCCTAAACACAGCTAATGACAGAGTCATCGGAATATTTTAGAATTGGTTTAAGATCATAATTTGAACGTTATTATGTTTTTCTTATCTTCCATTAAGTGAAATTACACAGTATTCTGTTTTTTCCCTTGTTAACATGCCTATTTAGTGGTGAGCTGCTCTAGTGGTCCTATCAATCCCTAGCTAAACTACATTTGGTGTTCCTAAACTTCGTTTGGGGCCCATGTATCCTCTCCAATTGACCTGCAATGTTCAATTGATCGGTGTTTTGAAAGGCGCCCAGTTAATCTTACTGCGGTGTGAACAGCCCCACTGTCAACCATCGGCTCATTTGTTTTTATCTTGCAAAAAATTGGCGATTTGTTTTTTTGGCATGGGTTGTTTTACACTAGAAATTCTGGCATCCTAACATTCGGCAGTAAAAGATTTTATCCCAAGAGTTAAAATGGATAAATTCCTACAGACACGAACGTTGAATTCAGATTTGTGGTGTGTTAACAAGCATCATGTCCTTTGTTGCAGTAAAGCTGGTCATACATAAAGATTTTTTTATGTTTAGCAGCCAGATTTCTCCATCCTCGCTAGTACATGAACAGTATCTGCATCTGATTAAATGCAGGCAATGTCTGCCCGACAATTTTCTGCCCAGCTTCTTTGATTTTTTTTCAGTTGAGGGATATCAAGTGAGAGGTGGCCTACAGGGCCATCCACCAGGTAAAACTGCTCTGCGTATGGCCAGTTTAAGGCATCCCATTCGTTCTGACCTATTAACAGACATGCATTTTTTCCAATTCACCAAAATACATAGATGGGACTAAAATGCAGGTCCGTTGTGGTGCTTTGGGGGATTTGTATTGGGGTCCCACTACAAATAAATGGTGGCGCAACGAACGTAATTACCATTTGTTTTGTTAATGACCAAACATTACAACATCACATATGTGAACTCAGCCCTACTGAACCGTAATGAGAGCCCTAAAGCTCACCTAAATGTGAAACCTTTGGCAAGTTGTAATGCCGTCTCTGTCTTCATCTACAAGATTTCTGTTGCCTTAATGTCCCAGCAACATAACCAGAAATAATAGGAAATCTCCCCAAAATAGGCAACAGTTGTCACCAAAACATATGTGCCCATCAAAAGATTTCCACTCTACTCTTACCTTATTGTATAAAAAAAAAACCCCGATTCTCCCAGGGGTTTCCTTGTGCACTGGGGTGCATTGGCAGCCCATTACAAATCAATGAGCTGCCTGAATGCCATGCACATAAATTTATATCGTAATGCACACAGGTGTGAAGCTTGCCGGAAACAAACCTGATGCATCGGCAAAGCACAGGTTTACTTTAACCACTTCCCATCCGGCCTATGTACATAAACGGCCGGACGGGAGAAGTGCCGAAGCGGGTTGCCGTTTATAAATGGCCCCCGCATTAACTGCCTGTGTGTGCTTGCTGTATGGGACCCTCTGTGTGAGGTCTCGATTCATGTGATCACCGATTGGCCAATCAGTGATCACATGAATAGTAGAAAGCAAGATGTCACTTCCTGACATCATTGCTTACTACTAGTGAAATCTGTGAATGATCACAGAGGTCACATGGTACAAGGCTATTCACAACAGCCTTGTACCAAGTGACAAGCTGTGACCAATCACAGCTCTCACAGTATTTCTCAATGGCTGCAGGAATACAGCCAGAGAGAAGGAGAAATGATTGCTTTTAAAGCCTTTATGGCAGTGGTTCTTAACCTGGGTTCGATCGAACCCCAGGGGTTCGGTGAGTCAGTCTCGGGGGTTCGGCGGAGGTGACCCACACCCGACTCATATGATTTGTGATGACATGCCCCGCTTGTCCATCATTGGCTGCAGGTGGTCACGCAACATGTGTGCCGGGCGCCCGCTCCCCTCCCTCCTCTCGGGCGGCAGGGACTCAAATGAAATGATTGGCCAGTCTTGCTGCCACTCACTTCCTGATAGCCAGTGATTGGCTGTCAGGATGTGTGTAGGCGGGGCAGCGTGACGAACGTGAGAGGAGCTAGGCTCCTCTCACAGTCCGCCCTGAAGACCGGAACGGCGCGGGAATACAGCGAGAGGAACGCGCGGAGCAAAGGTAAGTGAATTGACACAGGGGGGACTTGGGGACTTAATATGGGGGATGAATTAATATGGGGAATGAATTACTATATGGGGGATGAATTACTATATGGGGGATGTATTACTATATGGGGGATGTATTACTATATGGGGGATGAATTACTATATGGGGGATGAATTACTATATGGGGGATGTATTACTATATGGGGGATGTATTACTATATGGGGGATGAATTATTATATGGGGGATGAATTACTATATGGGGGATGTATTACTATATGGGGGATGTATTACTATATGGGGGATGTATTACTATATGGGGGATGAATTACTATGGGGGATGAATTACTATATGGGGGATGAATTACTATATGGGGGATGAATTACTATATGGGGAAGGAATTACTATAGGGGGGATGAATTACTATATGGGGGATGAATTACTATATGGGGGGATGAATTACTATGGGGGATGAATTACTATGGGGGATGAATTACTATATGGGAGATGAATTACTATGAGGGATGAATTACTATGGGGGATGAATTACTATATGGGGGATGAATTACTATATGGGGGATGAATTACTATGGGGGATGAATTACTATATGGGGGATGAATTACTATGGGGGATGAATTTTCATACCGTTTGTTACAACATATCTTTGTGAGCAATCCTTTTCGAGGATACTGGACATAAAGACGAAGAAAAGGAACAGACTTTGTTGCGAAAATGACATGAGAGTGGCACTTGCCAAGGTAATGCCGCGCATTTCTGAACTGGCCTCTGAAAGACAACAGCAGAAGTCACACTGATTTGCGGTAAATATTCATTATTTTGTTTTTGTGTGAAAATCATGTTTTAATGGTTTTGTTCTTTGTTCTTAATGGTTTTGTTCATTTTGTGCACCTATGTATAAATATATACCTATGTTTTGAATTTTAAAAATCATATTTTATTTTTCCAATTAAGAAGGGTTCGGTGAATGCGCATATGAAACTGGTGGGGTTCAGTACCTCCAAAAAGGTTAAGAACCACTGCTTTATGGGTATAAAAGCAATCAGTGTAAAAAAAGAAAAAAAATCTTCATCATCCCCCACAAGTAGTACAGTGTCACTATGGTAACACCCCCCACAAGTAGTACAGCGTCACTATGGTGACACTGTACTGCTAGGGTGACGGAATGTTAAAAACAAAAAAACAAACAAAGAATATAAAAAAAATAAATAAAAATGTAAACAAATTTTTTTATATAAATTATAATTTTTGGTTATAAACTAATTTGGGTTATTTTTTTTTTTTTTACTAAAAAGATAGCTGAATACATTTTGGCCAAGATATATGAAGAAAGATTATTTATTTGCAAAATTTTATAAGAAAAAAAAACCTTTTTTTTCAAAATGTTTGGACTTTTTCATTTATATAGCAAAAAAATAAAAATTCCAGTGGTGAATAAATACCACCAAAATAAAGTTTTATCTGTCTCAAAAAAATGCTAAAAAATTCATATGGGTACAGTGTTGCATGACCGCGCAATTGTCATTCAACGTGTGATAGCACTGAAAGCTGAAAACTGGCCTGGACAGGAAGGGGGTGAAAGTGTCAGACTTGAAGTGGTTAAACAAGTGTTACAAGGAGGCAGAAAAACACAGTAAGGACTGATTTTATAAAAAAAAAAAATAGATTGCAGGGCCATTAGGTAATGGATATTTATGGATTATTTTTGGCGAATAAATACATTTAGTGTCACTTAAATTTTTTTTTTTTTCCAGAAAGAACTAATCATGGGTTAACCAGAGGATGTGAACCAATGACAACCCCGGCATTATTCCTGCAGGAACTTCCTGTGTATGTTTTGTGGGATGTGAAGGAGGCTCACAGCTGGACCTCAGCAACACTCCATTCCATGAATAGCTTCCACTTCTGTACATATGGACTGGGCTGCTAGCCTGTGAATGTGTGTTGAAACAAAGACAATGGGTGTCTGCATACGCCTGCTTCCTTGAAGGGCCGGAACTAAAAAAGCATGAATGGCTCATATGAAAACTACAGCACGGCTTGTGTCTAGGAAGCAGGCAAAGAATTGTACACAGTGTAAACCTGAACCACAGCCAAGGAGAAAACATTATTAAAAGCTATGACGATCGACAGAGCACACACATCAGACGCTAATCAAACAAGTAGAAGAGAATACAATGGATAGCCAACTCATGATTGACTATCAGTAACTTTGTTTACTTCCAGCAGAACGGCACAGAAGTTCCACTCTTCCTCTTCCCCCCCTTCTACTTTTGCACCATAATTTTTTTTGGGGTGAGCGTGTACCTAGTTTTGACAGATACCCACTGCCCACTTAGGCAATTCCACCGGACGTTCGCCCCCTTCCTCCATGTCCACAACCTTCTGAGACATGTCACAGGTTCCAGGAGGCTCCGGGACCATTCAATATGAAGGCCAGTGAAGAACCGGCCCAGGTGAGGACAGCTTGTTCACGTTTCTAACTTTTAGTGGAGTCAAATCAACGCTCGTGTTTGACCATAGTGATGAGTACATTTGAAGGAGCATTATGAAAAGTTGTTTTTAAATGAATGAACTTCTAACAGTGTATATGGGGTTTTTTTTTTTTCATTCATTCCAAAATCGATTGTTAAGAACAAATGGAATTCAGAAGTACTTTTGAAAGTAAATTTGTCAACGAAAAGTCATTGAATGTCCTGAATTTTTGTATGAAAGTATGTTTAAAAATCTACTATTGCATGGCCACCAACATTCATACATGGTTATGATGACAACCAGCATTGTAATTACAAACAGATCTGATGGCCTGGAAATGTTCATTATTCCCCAGGAGTACAGAGATTAGCAGCCACTGTGATTTACAGAGTATAGAGAGTAAATTTGCTGGTTAAATATTGAGAAAAAATGACTGGCTTCTCCTATGTATAACTATATAAAGTTTAATATTTTTGTGGACTTGGCCTACATAAGGGCCTCCTGGTCCCTTTAGCAGGTATTTCCAGGTGCTACCGGTAACCACGTCTGTGGCCATGCTCTGACCTGCCTCCTCCTACTCTGCAGAACGTCAGAAGGATGACAGTGCAACCAAGTATGGATAATTCTAGTAGAATTTTTTCTTTCCATAAGCAATGTAAAAGAGTAAGCCAACTCGTTTCAGAGGTTCAAGAGTCTCCCTTCACCAGTGCTTGTATGCCGGCAGTGAGTTTGAATCAGAACTGGACAACTGTTGTAAAGTAAAGCGAACGGTACCAAAATTCAAATTGGCAAACTGACAGCCATGTGAAAACAATGTGACCTGTTTTGATGCATCATAAAAAGGAGTAGGTGTGAACAGGACATTACGCTTTATGCAGAAAGAACTTCACATCTTGCTCAGCATTTTAAGACTTATTCATAAAGTGAAGAGTACAACGTGACATAAAAACTGAGGTGGCCAGATTGTTATATCCACTCTCCTTCATAAACTTGGTGCCTTAAGCTGGCCATATACTTATTCATTCAGTGGGTGGCCCTTATCTACACTACTTGGCTCGACAAAGGTCGTTTTTTTTTTTCAAATCAACTTTTGTTGAAAGAGTCAGGCAGAAAGTGGTCTGCTGAACAGTGCCTGCATATGTTCAAATGAAGGCTTCAGGGATGAGCTCCTACTCTGAACCCACCTGAGCAATCCTGCCAGAAATCTGTCACTGCACATCACCAATCACAAATGGCAGAGGCATCCTCAGCCCCAGAACTGCACGTATACATGCCCCTTTTGGGGTATTTCTCAGGTGTTTAGGATTGGTGGTGTGCAGTGACAGCTTCCAGGCAAGACAGGTCAGGTGGGTTTGGACTATTATTATTATACAGTATTTATAAAGCGCCAATAGTTCACTCAGCTCTGTACATTACAAAGGGGGACAGAACAATAACAATACAATGCAAAACATGAGGGGATTGAGGGCCCTGCTCTTTCGAGCTTACAATCTAGGAGGGAGGGGATGGTGACACAGAAGGAGATAGCTGTAGGGGAAGGAGTGGTAGGAAGAGTGGAGGAGGTCGGCAAGTTAGCAGGGGGTGGGGTAGGCTTTCCTGAAGAGATGGGTTTTCAGGGTGCACCTAAAAGGAGAGGAGAGTAGGTGATAATCTGATGGGTTGGGGCAGGGAGTTCCAGAGGATGGGTGACACCCTGGAGAAGTCCTGGAGGCAGGCATGGGAGGAGGAGACCAGGGATCTAGAGAGAAGGAGGTCTTGTGAGGAGCGGAGTGTGCGTGCTGGGCGGTACTTGGATATTAGGTCAGTGATGTAGTTCGGGGCAGTATGGTGGACAGCTTTGTACGTCAGTGTTAGGATTTTGAATTTGATCCGTTGCGCAATTGGAAGCCAGTGGAGGGATTGGCAGAGGGGGGTGGCGGAAACGGAGCGGTTGGAAAGGTGAATGAGTCTGGCAGCCGTATTCAGGATGGACTGAAGCGGGGATAGCCAGCGGCGAGGCAGGCCAGTGAGGAGGGAGTTGCAGTAGTCGAGTCGTGATATGATGAGGGAGTGGATGAGCTGTTTAGTGGTTTCTGGGGTTAGGAACGCGCAGATTTTGGCGATGTTGCGGAGGTGGAGTCTGCACGAGTTTGTTAAAGATTGGACTTGGGGCTGGAAGGATAGGTTGGAGTCCAGAATGACACCAAGTACTCTGGCCTGCGGGGCGGGTTTGATGGTGGCGTTGTTGGATGTGATGGAGAAGTCAATGGGGGGTGGTGTCCGGGCTGGGGAGGAAGACAAGAAACTCGGTTTTGGAGAGGTTCAGTTTAAGGAAGTGGAGCGACATCCAGTCTGATATGTCGCTCAGTAGGTGTGTGATTCGGGCGGAGACCGAGGGGGTGAGGTGGGGGGTTGAGAGATAGATTAGACTAGGACTTGGACTTAGCTTGTCCCTAGCTAGCACTATTCGAATATTCTGAAAGTTGCAGGTTCTGGTTGTTAACATACAATAGCTGACACTGCAGATTCATCCATCCACACAGTTTGGAATGCATGAGAAAATCAAAAGGTTTCTCTAGCTCAGACCATGGACGAGTAAATGAGAGAAATCTTAACGTGTATGGCTAGAATTATACACATGGATAGAAACTATGCTGTCAAATGACCATTCCTGAAAAATATTCAAATGTGTTCATATTGTAGTCCTACCCCTGAAGGGGCCACTTGTATTTTTTCCACAGGTTCCCCTTGTTTCGACTCGCAGCCAGGCAGTGTATTTTTGCAGCCAAATACACTCCCACACATTTCTGCTCGTTGTCTTCAATGACCAGTCTAGGGGATGTTTAGTCGTGGAGTTTATTGTAGAACTGGGATAGGGATGGGGAATTGTAGGATACTCCAAAATCAGAACTATTCACACTGAGGATATCTAGCTGATCTCTTAGTTGAACACGTATGAAGTTTTGACTGACAGTAGATAGCAGACTTCTCTTGTAACATATAGCAGCAAGTAGTTTTATGAGTGAGCGAACGCCCTTTAGCAGTAGTAGTAGTTACAGGGCTGAGGTCCTCAGGTATAAGCCAGTTACAACAGACTGTGACAGGCCAAAGGTAACGTAGTTGAGCAAAGTCCTTTTGGAGTAGCAACACTCGGACAAGCTCTTCAGAACACTAGCCAGTGTTCCCTTTTCTCAGACCCACATTGACTATCAAGCGCCAGAGGGGTAGCAAAACACACAGAGTCCCCAAGATCTCCAGTGTCAGTACTCACATGTCCAAGAACAGAATGGTTGCCTCCTTCCAATCTACCAAGTGACTCTCTCTCCAGTGATACCAGACAGATCTTTTGGCAGACAACTCCCGTCAGTCAGCTGACTGTAGAACCAGGGTCACTCCCTAACTTCAGGCCCTCAGGTCGACCCACCTGAGACCACATGGCAGCAAGTGCCAGATGAGGAAGCCTGCCTCCAGCCTGGCTTGGTGAAATCCACTCCCGGTAAAAGACACTGAACCCATGTGCTCATAGAATATAAATACTACTCCCAGCATGCAATGGGACTGCCTTCTCCTGCAATTGGCCAGGGTTGTATACATATTCATGCTATTCATTTGCCTAGAACCCATGTTCTGGAAGGCTCTCATAGCTTCCTGAAAGTGGGGAGAATTCAGACAAATGCCAACAATACCAATCAATCATAGCATTCTGTTAGCCCAGGATATCACACTGCTTACCAGAGAGGCTGTCAGGTAAATTCAGAGAAACACAGCTATGCTTAAATGAACTATACACATCCTAGTACCTGACTATAATAGATCTAATCAGTCTGTCCAGATACTGAGGATTCCTTAACCTCCCTAGCGGTCTGATTATGTCCATATTTCTGTGCTCAAAGCGGTACTTTTTTTTGCATGGAAATATGTATTTTTTTTATTGTAGGTCTGTAATTTTTAGGAATAACTCACTGAAATCTGTCCGAACAAGAGTCTAGTAAACATTCCGGGTAGGATAAAACTTGAAACACGAAATCATAAATTATAATTTAATAAATAATCATAAAAAATAATAATATAATAATAAATTTAATTCAATAATATAATCAAACCTAAAACACTGAAATTTGAAATATAGCGCCAAGTTCGCACATCACTGAGCAAAGTCGCAAAATCGTTTTCAGCGTCTGATGATGAATTTCCCCACGAATCATCACTCAATTCTGCAAGTGGTTCTAATTTACTATCGCTGTTCTCTAGCCGGTTTAAAACCGCTTTTGACCTAAAGGGATGCTTTTTGGACACCATGGACGTTTCTCAGTTTCCAGGCAGAAAGAACAGTAAAAATGCAGGCAGGGCACAGGACAAAGCACTCGGGACAAAATGTATGTGAAATGGTTTGATACAGTAATGTTTTACTATGTGATTTTAGTGAATGTCACTTTTTGTCATTTTCAAATTTTCCACCGTTCCGTCCCCCGTACGTCCCGACGCTCGCAGGGGACAGAACCCAGATGACAGATGCCAGCATTCGCCAGATTACATTGCCAGGGACACTGCAGAAGGGACATCATGGGAGCGCAGGACAAGGTAAGTGATCGAGGGATCACAGAGCAGCGTCGCATGGTAAGCCCAAGTGTAGCTCGGGGTTACCGCTTGTGGTACTGAAACTTTACCCCGAGCTACACTCGGGAATACCTCCAGGGATGTACAATGTATGTATAGACTGTTTCACTGGGATTTCCTGAGTGCTCAGGTTTAAACCGAGATCAGACATCAGCAGGCACCCTAGGGGCCCAACTGATGATTTTAAAAGGCAATCTACAGTCATGGCCGAAATTGTTGGCACCCTTGATATTTTTCCTGAAAATCAAGTATTTCACACAAAAAAGGTATTGCATTAACACATGTTTTGCTATACACATGTTTATTCCCTTTGTATGTATTGGAACAAATATAAAACAGAGGCAGAAAAGCAAATATGACATAATGTCACACAAAACCCCAAAAATGGGCTGGACAAAAGTATTGGCACCCTTAACTTAATATTTGGTTGCACACCCTTTGGAAAACATAACTGAAATCAGTCGCTTCCTATAACCATCAATAAGCTTCTGACACCTCTCACCCGGAATTTTGGACCACTCTTCCTTTGCAAACAGCTCCAGGTCTCTCTTATTGGAAGGACACCTTTTCCCAACAGCAATTTTAAGATCTCTCCACAGGTGTTCAATGGGATTTAGATCTGGGCTCATTGCTGGCCACTTCAGAACTCTCCAGCGCTTCTTTGCCATCCATTTCTGAGTGCTTTTTGACGTATGTTTGGGGTCATTGTCCTGCTGGAAGACCCAGGATCTTGGACGCAAACCCAGCTTTCTGACACTGGGCCCTACAGTGCGACCCAAAATCCTTTGGTAATCCTCAGATTTCATGATGCCTTGCACACAGTCAAGGCACCCAGTGCCAGAGGCAGCAAAACAACCCCAAAACATCATTGAACCTCCACCATATTTTACCGTAGGTACTGTGTTTTGTTCTTTGTAGGCCTCATTCCGTTTTCGGTAAACAGTAGAATGATGTGCTTTACCGAAAAGCTCTATCTTGGTCTCATCTGTCCACAAGACGTTTTCCCAGAAGGCTTTTGGCTTACTCAAGTACATTTTGGCAAACTGTAGTCTTGCTTTTTTATGTCTCTGTGTCAGCAGTGGGGTCCTCCTGGGTCTCCTGCCATAGCGTTTCATTTCATTTAAATGTCGACGGATAGTTCGCGCTGACACTGATGCTCCCTGAGCCTGCAGGACAGCTTGAATGTCTTTGGAACATGTTTGGGGCTGCTTATCCACCATCCGGACTATTCTGCGTTGCAATCTTTCATCAATTTTCCTCATCCGTCCACGACCAGGGAGATTAGCTACAGTGCCATGGGTTGCAAACTTCTTGATAATGTTGCGCACTGTGGACAAAGGCAAATCTAGTTCTCTGGAGATGGACTTGTAACCTTGAGATTGTTGATATTTTGCCACAATTTTGGTTCTCAGGTCCTCAGACAGTTCTCGTCTCCTCTTTCTGTTGTCCATGCTTAGTGTGGCACAGACAGACACACAATGCAAAGGTTAAGTGAACGTCTCTCCTTTTTATCTGCTTTCAGGTGTGATTTCTATATTGCCCACACCTGTTACTTGCCCCAGGTGAGTTTACAGGAGCATCACATGCTTGTAACATTCTTATTTATCCGCAGTTGTGAAAGGGTGCCAATACTTTTGTCCAGCCCATTTTTGGAGGTTTGTGTGACATTATGTCGAATTTGCTTTCTTTCCTCCCTTTTTTTGTTTTGTCCCAATACACACAAAGGGAATAAACATGTGTATAGCAAAACATGTGTTAATGCAATACGTTTCGTGAGAAATACATGATTTCCTGGAGAAATATCAAGGGTGCCAACAATTTCGGCCATGACTGTATGAAGGCACTTTAGAGGAGAACAGGACATAATGGGGCAAAAGGAATGACAAAAAGTGACAGCTACAACAATGTTAGCAGTGTTCCCGAAGATCAGATAAGGTGACTGGCAGTTTTTTTTTTGGAGAGATGAGCCCACCCAATCCCACTACAATTTTTGCACCCGATTCATGCAGCTTTTTTATATAGACAATGTGTAAATATTTTAAGGGGAAAAAGCTAATTATCCCTAATTAGTAACAGAAATTCTCTAACAGGGTGGGAAACCTCTGCAACAGATGTATGAGGCTTGTGACAGCAGCAGACACTCACTGACACCGAATAATTAACCTGCACACTTGCCATCATCGCAAGGCATGCTTGGCTTAGACACATCACTAGGAAAAGCTGGCCTGTGTGTGGCATTGGCTTCTTTGCATGGAAATATATTCCACATCCATATGTTATTCTTACAGCTGAATACCACCCAAGAAGCTAAATACATGGCTGAAATAATTATATGTGAACTGCTTTACTTTCCAGATCAGCCTTTCTCAACCATGGTGCTGAGGCACCCTGGGGTGCCTTGAGGTTTCTTTAGGGGTGACTTGGCAAAATGTCTAAAAATTGGCCAAAACTTGTATACAAGCCAACGGGTGGAAGAAGCCTGCCTTTTAGTTACACAAAACCAAAGGTTTTCATTGTGCACCATTACAACCTTCTAGCCGCTGGCGTCCTGACAACCAATGACATCATCAGTTGATAAGGAGGATGTCAGCTGCCTGCATAGCATCCTAGTTTGACTCTCTCCTGCCCCTCCTCAACAGTGTTGGAGTAACATTTGCTCAGTGATGGATGGGAGAAGAGAGGCATTGGAATACTTCTCAGCACCAGTGTGCAAAAGTGTATTTGCTTCGGAAGAATAAATCACCTCTAATGTTGGGTGTCCTACATGTGTGGATGCTGCTGCGTTATATAAAACTATTGGAATAGTTTTTCAAATTTTAGAATGGGGTGCCTCAAGGCTGTCCATCATTTTAAAGGGTGCCTCAGGACTGTCCATATATTTAAAGGGTGCCTTGACCAAAAAAAAAGGTTGGGAAACACTGCTCTAGATTACAGGCCTCTGTACAGTCACTTGTGATTCTTACAGCCTTGCCACATTGCACTGGCAGGTAGGTGACCTTACTCTACTAGGGATGTAGTTTGGTTGCCTTCCTGCCCCCAGCATGCTGACTGGACAATGGAGAGGCCGATACACGCTGATGTCACTTATGTGCTCCTTTCTGCAAATGCATGAAAAGAGCACACTGGACTGAGTGAACTGAATGCTGCACAGTGCTGGATCTCCCTCACCATCAGTATACCTGGTTGGCAGAAAAACAGAAAAGTACTAGATAATAGCAGCAAGTTACTATATATTTGAAGAGGACCTCAATGCAAAGCCTGGTACACGCTAGTGTGATTTCAGATGCAACTTGAGTTACCCAGAATTGCATGATAAGAGAAATCACATTATTTTCAAAGGTGCGTGTTCATATCAATTGGACTCCATAGTACTTCGGTGCAATTTATAGTGCAATTTGGCTCCACAGGATTGGAAATCCACATCCAAAACACAACCAAAGTCGCATCAAAGTCACACTACATACTCGCACTGCAAAGTCAAAATCGCATCACAGTAGTGTAAACAGAGCCTTATGGAATCTTATATAGATGCATTACTTTCTGTATACCCTATGTGCAAAGGTTCACATGCATGCCCCTTGAAATGAGGATAATGGTACTCATTCACCTAGAGGTAATAATGGCTGCTAAATTCCTCCCTCCGTATGCTGATTGGGCAATATAGCAGAAAAGGCATATTGAAAAGATACCCTCTTCTTCTCCATTGTCCAAGGCTACGGAGCCTACTTGGTTCAGAGCTCTGTTCCTACCCATTGCCGATGGTGTGCCTGTGAAGGTTCTCATTTATTCAGGTCAGAGTATACCTAGTAGCAGTTCTTCACATTCAATTGGACCTGTTCTACTATCCTGTAGATTTTTTAAGCTTATTCATGCCAGTTTTATAGTTCTAATGAGTGTCAGGAAAATACTCCAGCATTTGTATCTGCATAGGTAGCACAGTCAACTCAACCAAGCCCCATGAAAGGCAGATGTTAAGCTGGCCATACATTAAGAAATCTTCTTTACTGCAACCATGGCGGCGAGCATAAGAAAAGAACCCAACAGGCTGAATGTACTGAAGTCCACCGATAGATGGATTTCAGTACAACCAGGCTGCCCATAGATGGATTTAAATTCGGCTGAATTTCGATCCATCTATGGCTGGCTTTATTCTTCAAGAACAGGATTGGAGGTGTGTAAGTTGCGGAACCACCCTGCTCCAGGCACATAATCCCATCCTTAGTGTCAGGAAGGCTTTAAAGGTGTTAATACATCGATTTACAAGGTTATGGGTGTGAACTGTTGTCAAAACACCAGGGTAGAGATGTCAAAGTGGCATTATATCTAGAAGACAGATGGTGTTGAAGGCCCCACCCCAGTTCAATGATGTCTCTTCCAGTTTGACGTAGCTGGCCTTTATCATAACTCTGGTGAAACCAGTTGTCCGCAAAACGTGCACCTAACTGTCCTCAAAAGAATTTCCCTTTTCCTTAAGGTGTAGGAAGACTGTCAAGTCTTGACTTGTGGAATTTGCCCTCCTATGTTGGGACATTCATTTGTTGAGAGGTTGTTTAGTCTCCCCGTTGTACAGATATTTTTATTCCTCACTACACTGTATATACAAAGTTACTTGTGTTTGGGTGTTGCATCTTTTGGATATACAAGCTTCTGTCCTGGTGTTTGGATATATTTTCCTGACACTCATTACAACTGAAGTAGCAGCTTAGATAAGCTACGAAACGATTTCAACATTATAGAACAAGTCCAGTTGAAGGTGACTAAATAGTATTAGATAATTTCAAAAACGGTTCTCAATCTTTATGGATTTAAAGAAAACCTTGTAATCCTGCCATTAAAGCCTTGGTTTTAGGCCCTTCCTGTTACATTGTCTTCCAATTGTGCTTCTGTGTTGTCATCATTTAACAAATACTACAAACCACAACGCCAACACCATTCCATTGATGTTGTTCACTACCGCCACTACCACTCCACAGAAGTAGTTCACCACCGCCACTACCAGAAAACCAATTCAGAGCAGAAACTGGAGTGAGCGAAACCAATATTTTATGGGAAAAACTGCAAGGCAACTGTTTGTGATAACACACCTTAGCAAACCAAATGTAGTCTAATTAGGGTATAGAGCTACTTTACAATACTTTTAGGGCCTCATGCACACAGAACATTTTGACATCTCTCCTAGATGCCTTTCCTCCTGGCAGCAGCATTTCGGCAGAAAAAAACATTTGTAAACAAGTGCAATGTGTTTAGGTGCTCCATACGTTTGGGCGTTAATTCATTTAATGGGCCAGAATAAATTCATGCCCAAGCACTAAACTCGCTTAGTGTCAGCACCAGGGTGGATTTGATTTAAATCAAACTGATTTAAATCACGATTTAAATCACGATTTAAATCACTAGTCAGTAAGGCTTGATTTAAATCCTAGTTTTCTACATAAAGACTAATTCTTGCTGCTATAACTTTAATATGCCAGTAGATGAAGATTTTTAGAATAAAAACTTTTCATATTAGTTTTTTTATCCCCAGTTTAATAGGTTAATCATTCATATTTGGACAACTTTTCTGTTGTACTTAGGAAGGAGAAAAATAATCATTACCTTAATAATAACAATTTAAATAGATTTATTCAACTGAAACAATAACATTCCAGCATATGTTATTTGCTTAAACAAACATCCATGTTTGTTAACTAATTTGGCTAAACAAAATATATATACTTTAAGAAACTTAGACTGTCAGCCCCTTCCTCCTCACACTTAGTTTCACTTTCTTCTTGTGCAGATCTATTCCACTCCAAACAATCAGAAAAATATTGTTTCTATTCTATTCACTGAACTTCTTGAAACTTAGCACTGAAGGGGTTGATTCTGTATTCATAGGTTTGTAGAAGTTAGGATTAAGGTCTTTTTCTTAACTCTGTTCATGTTATAACATTTTTGCTGTGAAGAAGAGGCATGTGATCTCCGCTGAGTCAAATTCAGTTTTGAGAACTGCAAAAGTAAACCGAGCATCTGTGATAATATCTTGTAGGCAGAGAAACTGCCCAATAATCTTACAAAAACCTCTGGAAGAGCATGACATTGTGAATGGATTCATGGAATTTATTTACCAAAAAAATTAAACATATACAGCCTTATTCTACATAATTAAAAAACTAATCTTTATTTCATGATGGAATAACCTTTGGATGGTAATATATTTTCCTCAAAAAGCATTTTATTTAAAAAAAAAATCCGATTTAAATAAAAAAAATCAGATTTAAATAAAAATAAATCAGATTTTTTTGATTTTTTAAAAAAAATCATAGATTTTTATCCACCCTGGTCTACACGTGTTTGGACGAGTTTACATGCGCCAAGCAATTTTTCTGCCAAAACGCCGCTGCACTTGGACGTGCTGGCAGTCAGCTTTTTTTTTTTTTACCTCTAAACGCCTATGTATGCATGGACACATAGGCTAAAATGCAGAGGCATTTAGGGGCAGAGAAAAAAGAAAAAAAAAAAAAAACATAAAAAAACGCCAGACGCCCCTAAGAGCCACGTTAAAAATGTCCAGTGTGCATAAGGCCTAATGGTTTTCAGTAATTCTGTAAACAGTGAAATGAAAGCTTGCCATATATGCCTAGAATTCAGCTTTAAAGGACTAAAACACATAAATTAGAATCATTGTATCAACTACTTCATTTAGCAAAATTGGTATAATTTATGGATAAAATATAGATGAATTGAATTAAACACAAAAATAGTGCTGACACCAAGTTGAATTCTTTCCCAGCGATCATGCAATCTAAATCAAGCAGCTGTCACCTCCAGCCCCATATTGCTTAACATGGCAGCTAACATAGATCAACAGGCTGCAGAGCAAAAAACGTGATCAAAGTATCAATGCCATTTTCTATACAGCTGTGGGAACTTCACATACATAGCTGTGATAAGGGTAAGTAGCTCATCTTTTTTTATGATCCATTTAAAATGTTAAGTTTTTCTTTCTTTAAAAAAAATGTAAAAAAAATTCTCAGCTGATATCAAAACAGTTGGATATTATTCAGCATATGTAGTCTTTTGAAGCACACAGTCCCCCATAAGCCACTAACCTTCAGTGATGTCACAACACTAAAAGAGAATGACAGGTTCATTTGTGTGGGCTGCAGCGGGGACATCTGACGCGTAATTGCTCTGAGAATATTACTCCTTTTTGCTGCAGGCATTCTATGAATCTATATTAACACTGCACAAACAAGAGATCTGATTTTATCAACTTCACATGCATAATAAAATTCTTTCTTCAGGTGAATTCTCTAGGGGAAATCTGCCATTTTATAACGGCACAACGTATTTCAGTGCTTTGTATAAGGCCTTCCTTGCAACTGTATAATAAAGGATCATTTCTTTTTTTCCATTTGCTACCAAGATTCTGGGTAGAGACAACAGCATTCTCTGTACAGGACAAGGCCACGCACTGTCATATCTCAATGTGTACCTATACTATTATGAACGTTTAAAGCACAGTTGCCCAGAGTCCCAAATGGCCCTCAAAAATCTCAAAAGTCCCCCAGAAGTACCTAAGCCTGGAGCGCACCAACACAAAAATCCGGACTTCATCTAATACAGGGGTAGGCAACCTGCGGCTCTCCAGCTGTTACAGGACTACAAGTTCCATCATGCCTCTGCAAGTCACAGCTGTAACTGTCAGTTTTGTAATGTTGCAATGCCTCATGGGAAATGTAGTTCCACAACAGCTAGAGAGCCGCAGGTTGCCTACCCCTGAATTCTAGTAGGTCAGAACCTGCTCTGCAAACTTCACTAAAGGTACCCTGGGTTTTAAGAATGCCAGAAGCCCTTTAGAGGACAGAGGGAATAGCATGCATGAATATTTGGGTGCTTGCTATTGACCCTGGCCAAATTTATATTCCTGAGCCTTTGAGACTTGTGTCTCATCATGTGTTGCTTCTGTCCTACCATAGTCTATCTGAGCCTTTAAGCCAAATGTCTTGTGTTGCCCCCATCCTACCTAGAGATGGGAAGGACTGGGAAAAACCCCCCAGAAAAATTGGAAAAAAAAAAAAAAAAAAAAAAAAAAAATATATATATATATATATATAGACCCTGTAATTTGCATCATGTAGAGTCTGTTTCCTGCATTTGGAGTCCAATGTTACCTTGAGTACAATGAGCAGATATGCTCTTCTCAAAAATTCCTAGATACACAGTGGGGGAGATTTACTATAACTGGAGCACTCAGAATCTGGTGCAGCTGTGCATGCTAGCCAATCAGCTTCTAACTTCAGCTTGTTCTATTTAGCTTTTACAATAAAACCTGGAAGCGGATTGGTGTCTATGCAGAGCTGCACTAGATTTTGAATTCTCCAGTTTTAATAATTAAACCCTATCATGAACTTCTCTTAATTGATCCTTTTTGATCTGTTACATATACCATTAAAAGTGTTTTGTTATATTTGTTTGCTAGGTGCAACAAAATACCTAATTCAGAGCTGTTCTGCGTCCTGCACCCACTTACTGTGTTATCTCAAGGAGTCTAGTTAGCCTTTCTAGTGGTCATCTTGGGACAACAGAATGGTTAAGTTGGCCATAGATGGATTGAAATTTTGCCGGTTCAGCGGGGTGCATCTGAATTTCAGTCCATGTATGGTCGTTCATGCTCTACAGAAGTTGATCTAGCGATCAACTTCTTTCAAACGGTAATGTTGGAAAACTTCTCAATCAGCCAATCGTCTGCAGCCACTGATCAGTGTATTCTGACAGCAAAGTCAAAGGGAGGATTTCTGATTTGGAAGAGGACAATCATACTTAACATCCATCTATTGAAGGCATATGTTGTGGAAAATAGGAAAGGGAGAAGATTTGAGTAGTATGGCAAAAGAAAACTGGGCAGGGCTGACACCACTCAGTTTCCAAAAATGTATTGTGTTGTCAGTCTACAACAGGACTGAGGAGCTGAGTGCATTTCTGGGACACCAACAGGTATTTTTCTGAACTTGCTGTCTTTAATGGGATAAAGCATGGGGAAATGTCCACATATTGCACACGTTTCATACTTGCTTGTCCCACTGCCCATTCCACCAACCTTCACTGTCTTGAAAAGCAAGGTTTGCTGAAAAATCTTCTGTATCCGACACTTTTGGAAGTTTCAGATGCATGGACCCATCTGTTCTCTGATATCATCTACCTGCCCCTACATAAATCACAGATTAGCAGTAGGGACCAGGAACCCAACACAACTGATGGGTCGGATGCTGAAGTTTCCTATGAAAGGTGAGCTCTCCATTCTAAAGAAGACTGAAAGATCAGGTGGTGGGACTGGTAAGTACGAAACCGTTACCTTGCAAGGTGGCTTTTTTTAGTTTTTTTTTATTGGAAAACAGTCACTTTAAAGAAGAGAATTAATACAAATCCTAAATCTAACAAGCATTCACTAGAGAGCTTGTTTATGAGTCTACATATTAAATATAGCAATCAAAACCAAAATATGCAAGCAAGTAGAAACGTAAAAGTATCATCAAAAATGACTTTCAAGTAATTGTTATAACAGCTCAAAATTAGTATTCATTAAGCATACATCATGGCTTTCCATTTACAAAATGACACACTTTCCCTTGATCTCCAGCAAGTAATATTCCCTTGATCTTCAGGACGTTAAGGATTTAGTACTAATGCTATGCTGGAGTAGCACTGAATCATACATTAATGAGCAATGGATCTAGAATCTGTCCATTGTTCAGGCTTACATGAATCACTTATGAAGAATGTCTGTAGACAGAGAACGCAGCTAGTCTTACTGAGTACACAGGAAGTACTATTTGCTCTACTCTAGGCTGCTTTTTACGTCATTCTACTTTATGCTTTATGATAAAAAAATCAAATAGAGGAGATATTTCAGTTTGTTGTTCGAGAAGGTCATAACTGATCTTTCAAGCATTGATCCTATGTGGAGGAGGCAGGCCTGGTGACCCCAATTGTTATGCTATTCTCTCAGGCTACCAACTACACTAGATCATGCCTATAGTGTAGGCTGGCATCAGTCCTTAAACCTCAATTGATTTCCGAGTTCGGAAAGAACAGAACTGGAGGATTCATGCTGGGACTGTAGTACAGCAGGGGAATTCCTGTGTGCATACACCAACTGAGGAATATACAACAGAGCAGCTCACTTCAGTGCCATGTGCCTTGAATTTGACTGGTTTACCCAGTCAGTGATGGCTACTTCAAAGGATCAAAGCACCCTTTAGAACTCTGCACAATCCTGGGGCATGCCAGTCTGAGAAATCATTCACACCAGGAGGTGCGTCTAAGCATGCATGCTTTTTTGCGCTTTGTTGCATTTTTTAACAGGCAAGAACATAGACGCATTTGCTAGATGCATGGGGTGTCATTAAGAATTAATAGCACCCATGCACGACTGCAAAATGTGGCACATTTTTATGTGGTACCGGAAAACATGCAATTTCGCATGTGATAGCGCAATGCACGTGGCGTGTACAAGCCCTAAAAATGTAGTCTGAGGCAGAATTCAGTGGTTTTGGGTTGTAACTCTTCTCCCCCTAAATCCCCCCTCCTAGCACAAACCCCCTAAATCCCCCCCCCTACGAGCACAAAACCCCCCAAATTCCGTCTCCTGGCAGAACCCCCTTCTCCAAATTCCTTCACTTAGCACAAACCCCTGATCCCAAATCTCCACTCCTAGCACAAACCCCCCAAATCCTCCCCTCTGAGCACAAAACCCCCAAAATTCCTTCTCCTGGCACAAACCCCTGATCCCAAATCCCCACTCCTAGCGCAAACCCCCCAAATCCTCCCCTCCGAGCACAAAACCCCCCAAATCCTCCCCTCCGAGCACAAAACCCCCAAAATTCCTTCTCCTGGCACAAACCTCTGATCCCAAATCCTCCCCTCCGAGCACAAAACCCCCTAAATTCCTTCTCCTGACACAACTCCCTCCTCCAAATTCCTTCTCTTAGCACAAACCCCATGATCCCAAATCCCCACTACAAGAACAAACCCCACAAATCCCCCCTCTCCTAGCACAATTTCCCCCCTACTGCCTGTACAGGATCAGTGTAGGGAGGAGACTGGGTGCAGTAATAAAACCCTGCACACTAAGATGTGAGTGCGACCCCGTGCAAACTCACATGCACAGAGAGGAGAGAGGGCACACCCCACACCTACTCCCAGCTGCTATATGTACTATTGCCAGCAGAACAGAAAGCTCTGTGTGCCGTTCAACAGGTCCTTAGTAACTGATGACGTTGTTGGCTGGTAGGATGCAAGCAGGCGGCCCGAACAGCGTTCTGTATTGCCGGCAGTAGTACACATAGCAGTATGGAAGAGAGCTGGGTGGAGGTGCAGGGTGTGCTCTCTCTTCCATGTGCACAGGTGGTCACACTCAGATCAAGATGTTACTATGGCACTCGAGGAATTTTTGCGGCACCTCGGTTGAAAAACACCAATTTAAATTATGGGGATGTGGGGCTCTCACACCCTCGTGCAGCTCTGTTGACTGGAGCAGTATTCAGGAAGGTGTGTTGGGACTACTGGAGAACCAGGCCATTGCTTTGTGTGAGAAAGACGCAGTCCGACTCTCCTATGTGCTGGCAGCACTGTTTCTTTTAATTCTTACTGTAGCATTTACCAGTATAAAAAAGTAAAAGCGCTTCATATTTATTTTTTATATTGTAAAGTGCTGAGCAAACTGTTGGCGCCATATAAATCCTGTATAATAATAATTATATATGTAGCCAGTCTGCAGTACAGTAATAAATAACAACTCTGTTTGGTGAATGCTGGATATATACTGACATGCTGGTTAATTACTAGCACATGGTGAGTGTGCATTTTGATGGGGTGTTTTTGAGCACTGAATACCACATTGCTTATGAAGGAGGATCTCATTACTTCATTTACTGAGGATCATGTTTATATGGACTTGAATGGACTATATTGAGATTCCCTATTTATTGATTTTTTGTTTGCACTATTAATATGCACTTATTTGGTGGTGGTTATATTTAGTTGTGTGATTTGGTTTGCGCTATTATTTGTGATTTGTATATTTTTCACATTTTTATTATTATTTTGAGTTTTTTAATAATAGCAGCATCCAGTGAGTGTATTTCCTCTCTTTATTATATTGGCGCAATGATGTTGGTATAATAGAAGTGTTGTATTTATTGGAACATTTCTTTGGTAACTAACTTTTTAGTGAATAAATAACAAGGGTTCAATTGGCCTTTAAACATTCCTGAGAACTCATTATCTACGATCTGCATGCAGAATGTAAAAAACACTTCATGTAAAGAAAAAAAACGGAGCTGCAAGCTACTCATTTTGGCAGGCCTATGTTTATTTGTGGTCAGTGGCGGCCTAGGGCATCACACATCTAGATCTCATTAACACTGCTTGGGAATATAGGCCTCCTTGAAGGGTGCCCTTCCATTGTTATTAAAGGTAGGAATCCTTTTAATGTGTGATGATGATCAGCTCAGGAATGTGGCAACAGATCAGGACTGATCTTGCTTAGTCTCCATTTGGCCCTGAGTCAGTGGCATGGTGAGTCACCATGGATGGGGTCCTCTGTATCATGCATGGCAGAATAACCCTTTCTTTGCCAGAGGGGGTATCAAAGTGCTTATTGTTGCTCCAGGAAGAAGTGCTCCCTACAGATTTTGTCTCAGCCTGCAGGGATGGGAGAGATGCTGGCTGACATCCCAGACACAGCATCTTCTGACCCAGGGCAAGTTAATTCATCCATAAAATCTGATTTCGAACTGTTCTGGGAAAAACATGTAATCTCATCTGTTTCTAAAACCTCAGCATGCAGATACATACAAGTATGCAACAGAAATATACTAGGATTGGTCTTGAAAGCTGGACTCCAGGTAGATATAAAAGCAACAGCATTTAAGCAGTTGCGTATTTAAAAAAAAAAAAAAATTTAAAAGGCAACTAGTTTAATCACATTAATTTAATATCAGTCTCTTTAAAAGAGCGATAGGAAGGACTAGAAGCCAATCACACGAGTTGTATGCAAATATTCGGACAAGGAACATGCCGATAGGAGAAAGCAGAGTGATGAGCTCATCCGGTTGCTACTGCTCCTTCAGTGTCCAATCACAGGTTAGGGGCAGAAAGTTGCCCAAGCTGTAACAATTAACTGATGTACGGCAATGTCAGGTCACTGACCTGGCTGTGCTGTCTGCCAGGGATTTTTAGATTTCAGAACAAGATGGATGAAAATAGAATTCTTTCCACAGGTAAAACACCTTCAACAGCATTTAACAAAAATGGTGTGAACCTCCTGCGCTAATTTATAACACAAAAAAACTAAAATTAAAACTAACAGGGATGGTGTGAACCTCTCACACTACTATACACCAAAAAAATGAACTAAAAAGAGGAGCTGCCAACATTAAATCATATACCCCTGATATAAATAGAAAACAAAATCTAAAAGACTGTGGCGCTACCAATATATCTCAAAAACACTAAAGTGAAAAAAGTGCCGCTTTATAACAACCTTCATAAAAAATAGTATATGCAATAAACCACGTGAATCAACAATAAATATAATAGTCATCAAGTGGTCTAGGTGATCAAAATAAAAATAATACATATATACCATAACAAAACATAATATATAAATTCAGTGTATTAATAATAATTCTTAATGATGAAACCCATACATGAATATCGTATTATTATTAATACACTGAATTTATATATTATGTTTTGTTATGGTATATATGTATTATTTTTATTTTGATCACCTCCTAGACCATTTGATGACCATTATATTTATTGTTGATACACGTGGTTTATTGCATATACTATTTTTTATGAAGGTTGTTATAAAGCGGCACTTTTTTCACTTTAGTGTTTTTGAGATATATTGGTAGCGCCACAGTCTTTTAGATTTTGTTTACCTTCAACAGCATATTTAACTATTAGTCTAAAATTAAGATAAAAAAGGGCTTATTGAAGAGAGTTTTTTTTTTTACCGTAAGTCATTCTCTGCATTAACTTAAAAACCTTCCACTGTCAGCTCCCCTCCAAATACTTACCTAAACCTGATCTCGATCCAGCACTGTGCCCATCTACTGTGGCATTCTTCTCACTGGACATGGAGGCAGAAGAAAAAGCCATTTGCTCCTGCTCCTGTCAATAAAATCCAGTGAGGAGGGAGTGTGGGTGGGGCTGTGCCACACTGTGTGTGTCAATAGACACATGCAGCTCAGCTTGGAATCAAGCCTGCACAAGTGCCCCCATAGCAAGCAACTTACTATGGGGACACTGAGAAAGGAGGAAGAGCCAAGAGCACCAGCCCCAGAAGAGGAGGTTTGGGGCTGCTCTGTGCAAAATCATTGCACAGAGCACGTAAGTAGAACGTTTGTTATTACAAAAAAAAAAAAAAACACTTAATTTTCCAAATCACTTTAAATGTTCAATACCCTGTGTGCTCCTTTTTAAAAAAAAATGCTCAACAGATTATTTATATATTTAACTTTTTGAGCTAGCATTTCTTTTAGTCATATAGCCCTAACAGATAGGTGGACAGTCAGGTGGATTTACAAAGCAAATATATAATAGTAGGATTTAATTTACATGTCCCTTAGCAACATTCTACATTATTACATCTGCAAGTAGTTCAACCCAGAAGTAAGTTATCAGCATACACTCGTCTAATGAGTGACGTCCAGGAAAAAAAAAAAAAAAAGTCCAAAAAGGTATGTTTCAGTAGTCACCTCTCCTTTCCCAGCCTAAGATTGGACAGATAAGGAGTAGCAGCACATTTATGAAGTCATCACTCTGCTCTCTGAAATAAGCCTGACTATGGCAACCATGACCTTTGGCTTCATACTGTTCACTACTATCATACTCCATTAAAATCTTTGAAGCCTTATAACATAAAGAGGCCATGGAGAACCGCAATACCTCTCGTTCATTGCCACATAGTACTGGAATGTTCTGCCTATCAACACAAATCACATGCCTACGCTTGCCATCTTCAAGCCTCACCTCGGAGTTCATCTTCTGGAGAGGCATTTTTGTAATTCCATTGTCAGTAGTACAGAAGGTCACAATCAACCACAATACCTCATCATTCAATCATTGTCCAGATTCTCTCATGTTTTCATCTCTACTAACAAATCCCATTGTAAAGCTCTAGGACCAATATTAGAATAGCCTCTTAAACATTTAATGCATTCATGTCAATAAACAGTCTCCATTGCAGATTCAGAACATGTAGCAAGGCGCTTTTGTAATGCTTTACCTTCCGACTGGATCATGGCCATAATCATACAGTGAACTGTGTGCATACTGCCAAGGGAAGATTAGAAAACAATAAAAAAGCATTTAAACATCAAGCATATTGTAGCTGGTAAACTAAATCTCCATTACTGGAACAAGCAAAAGGAAGATGCTGAACACAAAAAGGCATAAAGAGAACCTGTCAGCCATTTTAAATTGTTAATGTCCAATGTACTTAGAAAACACTTTTATGGTAGTAACGGACATATTGATTTCTCACGGGTGTTACTCTTTATTCAGATCAAATGGATGTCTCAAAACAACAGTTTAATGCAATACAAACTGCAAATTCTACAGCATCAGTCTGACCATTTTAAACGTCAGAAATATATTAGAAAAATGTGGAAAAAAATCAGAATTGATTGTTTTAGAATGAATTGCTTTATATACCAATGGTCTCCAAACTGCGGCCCTTAGCGAGTCTCTATCTGGTCCTTTGACACCAATGATGGGGCCCATTCCTTCCACTGACAGCAGTGATGTGACACTATTCTTCCAACTGACACCAGTAATGGGGCCCTATTCCTTCCACTGATACCAATAATAGGACGTTGTTCCCTCCAACTGAGCCCAGTGATGGGGCCCCATTCCTTCCATTCATACCAATGACGGGACACTATTCCACCCACTGACATCAATGATGGGGCCCGCTCCTTCCACTGATACCAGTAATGGGATACTATTCCTACAACTGACACCAATGATGGGGACTGTTCCTTCCACTGATACCGGTGATGGAACACTATTCCTCTAACTGGCACCAGTGATGGGGCCCGATTCCGTCCACTGATACTAGTGATGGGACACTATTCCTCCAACTGACACCAATGATGGTGGCTCTTCCTTCAACCAATACCAGTAATGGGACCCTATTCCTCCAAATGACACCAGTGCTGTGGCCCCATTCCTTCCACTGGTACCAGTGATGGGACACTATTTCTCCAACTGACATCAATGATGGGGTCCATTCCTTCCACTGGTACCAGTGATAGGATACAATTCCTCCAACTGACACCAATGATGGGCTTTGTTCCTTCCACTGATACCAGTTATGGGACATTATTCCTCCAACTGACACTAGTGATGGGGCCCCATTCCGTCCAAGGACACTAGTGATGGGGCCCCATTCCATCCAAGGACACTAGTAATTGAACACTATTCCTCCAACAGACATCAATGATGGTGGCCCTTCATTCAACTGATACCAGTGACGGGACACTATTCCTCCAAATGACACCAGTGATGTGGCCCCAATCCTTCCACTGATACCAGTGATGGAACACTGCTTCCCCCCTACTGACACCTATGATGGGGCACTACTCCTCCAACAGACACCAATGATGGGGTACTGTTCCTCCAATTGGGGCCCCATTCCTTTTACTGACACCTAATATAGGACACTATTCCTCCAACTTCCAATGATTTGGCATCATTCCTCCCACTGACACAATCAATAGGGGACTATTCCTCTCTCTAAAACCAATGGCAGGGTATTTTCTTTGCTCCCACTGGCACAGTCTGGCCCCCTCTAAATCCTGAAGGACAGTGAACCGACCCTTTGTTTATAACATTTGAGAGTGCAAGATAAGAGTTAAAAGGTGAAGATGCTTTTTTTCCCCAAATCAGCACGAGACAGTACTTACATTGTGATGTATGAAGGACAGGATGAATGAAAGGTCCGCTTTCTCTATTCATGGAACACATTTAATTAATGGAAGCTATAGCATGGCTTCTATGAATAGGACAGGCATATGCCACACTCTTGACAAGTGCCAGGTCCAGCACTTATATTAACTCAGCAGCACCAGAAGATCAGAGGTTTGGAGTGGGGAAGAGGACCTCAGATCAACTATGACAGCCAGTACAAGAGACACTTCTCATTAAATGGAAGTACTGTCCCTTGTGTTTTTTTTTTCCTTTCTTCTAACTAAACTCAGATGGTGGAATCTTTTGCGTGTATAGCTAGTTTAAAGCCTGTTTAATGTGGATGACAGAATCTCTCATGCCGGTGCCAGTGGAACCCATGGCTGTCTGAATACCCAAACGTTGACTGTTCAGTTGACCATTTTTTACCCGGTTCCTTCTACAAAAGTTAATTGAAAAAAACAACTTTTGTCGACCCAGGTGGTGCAAACAGAACCCCTCACTGCTTGAATTTTGGCTGATTCACCATGATCAGCCAAAGTTCAAGCTGTGTTTGGCAGGTGTAACTCCCACGAGACATACAGAATTCACCTTTTCCTGATGAGACAACAGTTACCTGAAATCTAATTGGTCACCGGAGCTCTCTACATATTTCAAATCACTGTTACTTTTTGCATTGTCTTGTTAAACAACCCTTTGTGTCTCTTGGCACATGACGTGCCAGAAGCAGAATCTTTTTACATGGATTGGTTGCAAAGACCTGTGTGTTGTCTCCTAACTGAACAGACAGTTCTGTTGGTCATAAGTACACAAGGCATTTTACAAAGTAGCTCTACGGTATCAGTTTTTCAAATCTCACTTAAACCAAACCGCATCTAATAAGGAAGGACCAGTAGCTGAGCAGGTACTTCTTTAAACTGGGAGCATCATATGAAGATAGGCCAATGTTGTGGCCTCATCTGTCTCCTTCCTTCCATTTCACCCCCTACCTCGCCTTGTGCGTACATTCACACAGCAGCAGTCGGCCTTGGCATTTCAAGCCAGAATCATCCCAAATAAGGTTGTTATGTCTATGCTTCCTCAGCATAAAAAAAAAAAAAAAATCACACTGCGACCAAAGTCAGCCCTGCTGTGGGAGAAGGAGGAGCTGGCTTACTTTGAAAAATACTGGCCAGGAGGATATTACGATTTGTACACACCAATGAACCGAGACATGAATGGAAATAACAGTCTCATTCTCTTACGATGATTTCATCACTGGTTAAACATTATCCATCCAGAGAAACTACAATGTAATGGATCAGGCGGAAACTATATATTGCATTGTCCGCAACCTACAGCCTGTCTGGTTCTTGCCGGCTGTTACTCTACAAACCACAAGATCTGATCTGCACTACTACTATGCCCAGAGACACTTATACAATAACAGCAGATATTTTTTTCATACAGATAGTATTCAGATATATTTCCTTTCCTAGTCCGTAAAATAAAAACAATTTGTGAACTAAGGTTGACTATAGATGGGTCAGTTTTTTTCATTCAACCTGAAGATTGATCGGAAAAAAAAAACAACAAAAAACTGACCCAATTCCGCCAACCAACTTCGAATGTGTCATATTTTGACAATGGCAAAACTTCCTTGCCACCAAAATACTGTACACTGATCAGAGCTGCTGGTGGAAAGCACAAATTTTCCAACAGGCTGGTTGAACAGAAGTTGATTGGTAGATTGGATTCTGTTCGACCTCAGTAGCCATACATGGATTGAAATTCACCCAATCCCTGCTAAACCATCCAAATTTCAATCCATGTATGGCCAGCTTTAGGCCATGTCCACCCAAAGCTTTACATTAGTTCTAGCTGGCATATGAAGCGATGGGTCAAGTGTTGGTCTTTTATAACTCTTAGGAACCAGTCACATCACAATGCAGTGCACTTCAAAGCTGCTTTGGTCAACCTATTAATATTGAAGGGACACAAGATGTACCTAGACCTCAAAAAACTAGGTCATACCGTTTTCTTTTAAAATTTAGCACACTGCAACACAAAAAGCATTTACACCTGTGCGTTGTGGAGTGTAAGTACAGCAGCACACTGTATATGTGTGTTGGGGTGCAATTAATGTAACCACAAAAAACTCGGGACTGCACTCCAGTGACATCACTTCATTGCAAAAACTTAATTCAGCTACAATCAGCATATGTAAAATCAAAGAAGTGCAGCACTCCCGTCCAGCCAAGCCCACGACTCTCCACCAAAGCCACGCCTGACATGCTTTGCTCCAACCACCGGAGCGTAATCATGCCCTATGATTAAGCTCCATTGGGCAGACAGAAACATGTCGGTGGCATGGCTTTGGTGGAGATTCATGGGCTGTGGCCATTTTCAAGTCTCCACTACATTGGTTGGAAGGGAGTGCAGCACTTCTTTGATTTTATACATGTATACTTCGGATGAGCACCTTTGGCAGCCTGCACCTTCCTCCCTGGTGACTGCGGCAGTTTGGCTTCCCCAGCTTGAGTGGTGTTCATAATCTATCTCTACACTAAGGTCATAATCAACATATGTTTTCTACCAAAGAACCGCACCTGACTGACGCATTTCACACCAAAGGGTTTAATCCCAATCTTATTAAAACTTGTCTCCATGTTTTAGTGAAGTTTTACTAATTTGTTAGGACCCAGCTGGTCCAAGCGAACGGTTTCCTTCACTAATATAATGGGAAGGGGACTTCCTGTCCCACTCCCAGAACAAAATGGGTTTAGCGCTGTAGCAGAGACCACATACAGTTCATACAGTGCTGACAGCTACTGCACGTGTTCATGAAGAAAATAGTCTGTTTGGAGCAGCTTGATCCAAACAAACTAGTTACACCTCACCAAAACATGGCTTTAAGCCCAATCAATGAAACGCGTCATTAACTCCAGTAAGGCTATTTTGCTAACTCCCAAAGGAAGCCAGTAGGTGATTCAGTCCAGCAGCACCCACCCAAAATATCAGCTCCAATTGGACCAACTAGCTTTTGATTAATTTTGTTTCACATATCATATTCGTAATATTTATTTTATTTATAAAAGCAGATTATAAGCATCAACATTGCTGTCCTTCAGCCAGTAGTCAGCAGGTTTACATGTAATTTCAGGTTGTAAGGAGCTTGAACAGGTCTGAACAGTTCTTCTAACCTTGAAAGCTTTTTACAGGTGTGCCTTGTCACATGTTGCAAACATACCCGAAGGCATTTGAAACACACAAATGTGGAGAAACATAGGCAGCAAAAGATCGACAGACAACTTTTTCAATAAGCACCCCCAAACTCTAGGCTTAAAAGTGAGTACTGACCACAGTGTTGTCATATCCACTAAAGCTGGACATAGATGGATGAAATGTGTCTGTTTCAACGGGGCCGTCTGATTTTTGATCCAGCGGGGCCGTCTGATTTTCGATCCATCTATGTGCAGGCTGGTTGTACAGAAGTCAATATTTCGATCCACTCCATCAGTGCTGCTGGTTATAGCCAGCAGTGCTGATTAGTGTATTCTGATGGCAGGGAAGTCTCCCTGCTGTCAGAATACAATAGCTCCGCAGGGGGGATTCCCTCATCAACCTTGAATGTGTGGATGGGGGAATGGATTAATTTCTTTTGTTCAACTGTATGGTCTGCCTTACACACTCTTCAAACTGAACACTGCATGTTACAGCATTTTGGTTGCACTAGGAAAAAAAATATTATATATAATTTATTATATGTATGTTTTGTATGCAATACAAATAAAACCTGTCTGTGAGCAACATTTCATGTTTTGTGGATTACAGAAGTGAATAGATTCAAGTCAATGAATGGTCTACCTCTGTACTGTAGTTCTGCTCTATTAAGCATTGTAGCTCCCAGTGCCCTTCACACCTCCCTCATAGAGGAGGGTAGAGGCCTCTGATTCTAACATATCTCATTGTTCAGAAAAGAAAAGCCTCATATTGTAAATGTACAATGAAGGAGGGGGCAGGTGGGGCCATGTCAATTTCTTCAAAGGGAAATACTGTTTGATTATACCAAAGTTGGGTTTTACAAAGACTTATTTATTTTCTGCAGCTTTATCACTAGTCATGGTCACACCATTCTCATTGTTCTAAACTTCATTGGCCTCGGGGTCAAAGGCTGACCCTGAATCACCATACAACTTAAAGAAAATGTATACTAGAAATTAGTATATTGTGGAGGGACCAATGCATAACTGCCAACTGTCCCTCGTTTAGAGGGACAGTCTCTTTTTAGGAAACCAAATCTCTTTGTACCTTTCTTTCGTGGTCTGATGAATGGATCTCTCTCTCTCTCTCTCTCTCTCTCTCTCTCTCTCTCTCTCTCTCTCTCTATATATATATATATATATATATTAGTATTATTTAACTATCAAAAGTGTAATTCTACACTAATCCCTTCATTCAACCTCTAAATTATTGCATTTCTTATTTTGAAAAGCCAGCATAAAAGAAGAGCAGCAGTAGAGTTTAACCAAATTTTCTTCTCACGTTCTGTACATTCTTCATGGTCTACGTAACTGGGAGTGCCAACAGGTTTCTTATCGGAGAGCTAAGAGGTATGCCAATGGCTTATAAACCTTGTAGCCACACAATGGACACAACTGCAACATTTTGGCATATATGATCTATTGCCAAACCAAACTGCTGGCAGACCTTCTAGGGCAGAGTTTCTCAACCAGGGTTCTGAGGAACTCTAAGGTCCCTCCAGAGGTTGCTAGGGGTTTCTTGAGCAATTAGCAGTTTCTGCATCTCAGATAAGTTACCATTGAAACCATTGATCTATTTAGCAATCTGTAAGGAGTTAATTCTTCTAAGTGACAAGTGTAAGGAGCGATCTTCCCATTGACCATCAACACTAATGTACTATAAGTTGTTGAGATAGTAGTCTTTAAAGGGGTTCCCTGAGACCGTAAAGTTGTTTCAAGGCCGTTCTAGGGCATCTCTGTGTCGGAAAGGACATTAATTGAAGATGCAGAATTTAGGCCAATTAATTTCTCTAGGTAACCTACACAGTAGGGGGGTCTTTACTGCACACACATGCTTGTAGCATACCAACATGCATGTACATGTGCTTGTCGCCAGAGAACAATTAGTAGATAGATTGATTGTTTACCAATGTCTGACCACCATCTTCTGCCTATAGTAGGTTTTCACAGATCAGGTTGTAAGCTCAACTAAGAGAAATCTTTCAGCACACATCAATAACCTGAGCATGTCCAGCAAGTCTGCCTTTATGCAGCATTTAACCTTACTGTGCAGAACCACTGACATTTTCCTCCATTATTCAGAAGCATTAGAGACAATAAAGATGATCTGTTGAAAATGATCTGTCATGAAGAGGTCTCATTCCAAATAAAATGCAGAATGCCTCATTATATCCTCCAGACTGACTCAGTGTCAGCAGTTAACATATTCGATCTCCAGCTGACTGTTCAGTCCTCTCATCTAGTAGGCATGATCCATGCTGTGAGGGCTGAGTGCAGAGCTGTGACTGCGTCTTTCCACTACAGGATTCTCTTCCTGTCTATTTTCCTCCTGCACAGACACTAGACCCGTACACCACGGGCTGCATGTTAACCCATTCTACTGTAGAGTTCTTCTTGAGAAGTCCACATGAAAATTCCCAACATCTTAAAGGAGCAAACTAGATAAATAGCAATGTTTAACATTCAAAAAACCTACTTATGGGATGTTACCTATATACAGAGAAGCTTTTATTCTTATTCTGACATTCATGTTGTGTAGCTGAGTGCCCAGATAAGTAAACCCCCATGGGTACTGGTATCCTTATTCAGCCTACAGTCAACTCACCCGAAAATTATGAGAGTCATTGGGTTGCCGCCTGCTCTCACCTGGTCTTCCTACATCAATGGTTCCCAACCTTCCTAATGCCGTGACCCTTTAATACAGTTCCTCATGTTGTGGTGACCCCCAACCATAAAATTATTTACCCAGTAATTATAATTCATGAGTGTCATTTTACCTCCAATACTGCTGCTTTCAACACAGTAGCTGCTTTTAACAGAGTAGCTGCTTTCAACACAGCAGCTGCTTTCTACACAGTAGCTGCTCTTTACACATCGGAAATATGTGTTTTCTGATGGTCTTAGGGGACCCCTGTAAGAACCACTGCCCTACATGATACAGATCTTGCGTAAAGCAGACAGACATTCTATGAAAAAGAAAGGTACATTCTAAATGAACCTAGTGTATTACCTGCCTGGAGTTGGCATGTTCTCCCTGTGCCTGCGTGGGTTTCCTCCCACACTTGAAAGACATGCTGGTTGGTAATTGGCTCCTGTCTAAATTGGCCCTAGTATGTGTATGTAGGAATGTGAGTTAAGGACCTTAGATTGTAAGCTCGAGGGCAGGGACTGTTGTGAATGTACAATATATGTACATAAATTGACGGCGGTATACAAGTATCTGTAATAAATAACAAATGAAAGCCCTCCAACCCCCAAAATCAGATCGCCAACATAGGTGTTGGTAAGAAAAAAAAATGAACGCTTACCTCGGCCCTAGTTTCCGACACTTCCATGCCATACCGCTGCCTCCTAGGAAAGCTGGGCACTCAAAATACCATGAGAATGTGTGCCTGCAATCGATTGGTGTGTATTCTTGTGGGATTTCTTGCCCCCAACTATCACAGGAAGCACCAAATGGCTGCAGACACTTGACCAGCTTTTCTCCACTGAGCTCCTTCAAATTCTCAGCCAACGTTTGTTGAGCCAGGTGGAGTCGGCAGGGCCACTGACATCTCAAATTTTGGATGAATCGCAAGAATCAGATGAAATTTGAGCCATGTAGGGCTAGGATATAACCAGTATTTGTTCTCAGTCCGTATGTATATATGGATACTACATTGCACCACTTCTTTTGTCCATATGCTAGGTATAAAGCCTTGTACACACGGGCCAAAAATCTGATGAAATCAGCCGGTTTGGCAGGAACCGGGTGAGTCTCGCCCCGTGTGTACAGCGGTCTGTTCTACAGAAGTCAGTTTCACAGCTGGCTTCTGTCGAACAGCCATGCTGGAAAACCAACATCTAACCCAAATCCGATCAGCACATGCAGTCTACGGCTGTGAGCGCAGGTCAGTTTGTCCTAGCAAGGAGGACCAATACAATAGAATATAAAATAATATAGCACAGCAGGGGAGATCGCCACACTAACGTCGCTTGTGTTACGTACAGCAATCTCTCAGTCTTGGTAAAGCCCGCTGTGTTGAACAAAAAAAGTCTAGTGTGTACTAGGATTAATTCTCAATATCTATTCTTATTCTGTATGCATAGACACTGCACAGTACCATTTCCCTTGTTCTGTATTGTCAGTGTAATTAATCCCTATTCTGTATGTATGGACAATTCGCAGTACCACTTCTCCGTGCCATATGTTTTTTTTTTTGCTATCTTAACAGCTTCCTATGTCTGTTCAGCATCTCCTTTTTATTATGTATATTGTAAGTTGACTTTTTTATTTGTTCAGGTTACAAACCATACCTCCTAAGAGCGCACGTGCATCAGTGCATTGCTGTAATGTGCCTGTACAGGTTTCTTTTCCAATAGTTTTTATTGTTTTAGTACAGCAAGAAATTACAAAACAATTGTTTAAAGACAGAATCTCAAATAAGGCTCAACAAGGACTTTTTAGAAACAATTCATACATTTTGAACATCGTACTTTTGCCCAGAAGAAAGTGCTTGTACAGGTTTACCACGGGTTACTGCAATGCATGGTTGAGCCCAGTGCATTGATGTGAAAATTGTTATATTCAAAAAGTGAGGCCCACAACTATAAAAGGGTTAAAGACATATGACACTGCTTTCCATAAATCAAAGGCTCGCCCAAAATCAAGTTGCATTCATGAATGCCTAAATAAGCAACCTGGCTAATTATTACCTCCAGCCCGGTGTTCTAATTTACTGCTCTAAAAACTCATGGTGCTTTGCTACAAGATTCTGACACTCGGAGACACGAAGATACAGAAGAATTTCCAGTTGACTTCAGTGGATAATGGATGTAACTACTGTATAGCAGAGAACGAACAGATAGAAAATGGAAATGAATGTTGTACAGGTTCATATGTTGTGTATAAATGAATTAACATGCTGGAAAAATAATGGTATTTAAAGCTTCACCAGTTCCGACAACAAGCTTCACAAATAACCTCGACTCCAAGAGAGATTTCCAATGACAATATTTATTTAGCACCATCAATGGAGATTAAATCACAAAGTTGTTCTAGGTAATGGGTTAGCGATTAGCACCGAAGTCTTTTCATTCCATGTCAGTGGACAGACAGAGCTTAGAGGTAACACTACCTTCATCCACCCTGGTGTTAAACTAACACACATCACCCTTCTAGCTCTCATTATATTATTATTGTGTTAAAGTTAACATGTAGGCGCCAACACTGCTTCATGGGGGTAAAGCTGAGAAGCACCTGGAGGTCCTAAAGAAAATCCGGAAGGATACTTGTTCCCATATGCAAAATGTAGGCATTCTCAGATCCGAATTATTATTTCAGGATATAAAATATCAATCCCCAATTTACTGGGCATTAGGTACCATATTCCTCATCCACAGTGATGTCACCAGTCCTAGCTAAAGTTGGATATACATGAGGGGTGTACACAAATTGGTGGTTTTAACCAAACCGGAGTATGGTCTGCCCCCTTGGTACAGTTCATTTCTGTAGTGCATGCTCTCCAGGCTGTACCAGGGTATAAACAAAATTGTGAATATGATATAATCCCACAAAAACCCAATCACACTCTGGATTCAAATTAGAAAAATCTTTCAACCCTTGAAAGCACAAAATTACACAAAATTATTCTAAGAAGAATCTCCCCCTCTTTAAACAAATCCCCAACTGAAATACATAAATAGCCCACACACCTTAAAAGTAATAATATGTAGTAATCAAAACAACAATATTCATAAAGAAGTCCAGTGTCTCAATAGTTCAAAAATCAATAAAAAAAAGGGATGAATGTGATAAACTTGAAATTTTCTTATAATGTTTGATTGCTTCCGATGGCTTTTGTGAAAACCTCAAAAATAAAAGAAACGCAAAATAGTGTATTACCATAACATTATATAATAAGAAAAAAAAAATACAAAGAAAGTGAAACACTCGTGAAAAATTGCAAACAACACTCGTGCTAAATCATGATGTGTTTCACTCAGTGAGAACCATTACCCACATGTAACACTTCTAATAAGTAAGGCAAATATACCCTTACCAACAATAAAAAAGAAAGCACCTTAAGATATCATCTGTAGGGATCACCCAACAAATCTTTCTCCTCCTTCACTTATTGCAGAGTAACACTGTGCTATCATCCCTCCATGGTCATTCGCAAGCCTTGATCCAAACATTCCAGGCTCCAATCATATATATATAATGACAATAGTGTAACTCTGTATATTTATAAGACCATACTGCTTTAATATATCTGCTTACATTTGAATATAATCAGAGATGCATTAAAAATAAATCCCCCAATTCCTGGGGATTACCAGGCAGTTCCCATGTGGAAAGTACAGCGATTTCCAGAAGTAAAGATGGCCGCCGTATCACTTCCGGTTCCTGCTCCTTGCGTCCGACGTCACTTCCCTTGGCGCGTTTCGTCACATCCGGGACTTAGTCATAAGGCTAAGCTTACACGTGGGTAATGGTTCTCACTGAGTGAAACACATCATGATTTAGCACGAGTGTTGTTTGCAATTTTTCACGAGTGTTTCACTTTCTTTGTGTTTTATACAGTATTTTTTTTTTATTATATAATGTTATGGTAATACACTATTTTGAGTTTCTTTTATTTTTGAGGTTTTCACAAAAGCCACCGGAAGCAATCAAACATTATAAGAAAATTTCAAGTTTATCACATTCATCCCTTTTTTTTATTGATTTTGAACTATTGAGACACTGGACTTCTTTATGAATATTGTTGTTTTGATTACTACATATTATTACTTTTAAGGTGTGTGGGCTATTTATGAATTTCAGTTGGGGATTTGTTTAAAGAGGGGGAGATTCTTCTTAGAATAATTTTGTGTAATTTTGTGCCAGGGTATGTTTGAGTGCACCATACACAGGACTGCTTGGAAGAGGTGGTCCCAGGCAAAGTCCGTAAGGGGTGATGTAAGGTTTGCTTCAATGCAAATATAATAATTATTATCTACATTATTGTTCACTTCAAAGCACAGCGTGCTTCATCATCACAGTAAAGCCTGGGCCTAGAACGTTCTATGGATCACCAAGTATGGAAGAAGGGGTCACTATGGTTTGGCTGGCAGAGGTGATGTAAATGCTTTCAAGAACACTTTCTTTAAAGCACGGTGAGTGCAGACCAGTAGGGGGAGGGCAATCTAAATCAGGGATCTGAAAACTGTGGCCCACTTTTTGCCTTAATCTGGCCCTTGGGGCACTATTCCTTCCACTGATGTCAAAGATGGGGCACTATTCCTCCCACTGACACCAGCAATGGGGTACTATTCCTCTCACTGACACCAAACATGGGGCACTATTTCTCCCACTGACAGCAGAGATGGGGAACTAATTCTCCCATTGGCACCAGTTATGCCAATGCCACTCACACCAATCATGGGACACTATCCCTGCCACTGACACCAATGATGCAATTTTCTTACTCACACTGACCACTAAGTCTATGGCATTGTTTATTCCCACTGATGCCAGGGCATTTTCTACTCATACAGGCCACAGTCTGGCCCCCCTAAAGTTTGAAGGGCAGTAAACTGGTCCTTTGTTTTAAAAGTTTGGGAACCCTGATCTAAATCAAGCACAGTTCTGATCAACGATGCCCAATGTAAGTATATCAATTTCCCCATTTACTCTAAACAAAGTGGATATAGGAATCTTCCCTGCCAGCTATTGTAGTCAGAATGCCCAAACAGTGGCTGCATCAGACTGGATACCGCCTCTGTCTGGCTAACAATATTTCTGCCTGGATCCTTCAATTTTCATATCAAAAAGGATGTCAAATAGAGTGGTACCGACACAGACAACCACAGATTGAATTTTGGTTGGTTCCTTATGAAATTTTCTGTGTATATCCAGCTTTACTGATTTCGCTACCAAAAAGGCTTTGGTTAAGTTCAAAAGCTTCCAATTAAATTCAAACCTCTGGCAAACTGATAAATATCAAGCTATTCTACCCATAAAGAAGTTTATAATTGAGTTCAACCAGTCTTGTGATCCAAAGAGAGAGAGATGGTAGGTAAAGCTGGCCATAGAAGGATTGAATTTCGGGCCAGTTTAGCAGGGTCCAGCTGAGATTCGATCCATCTATGGGCAGGCTGGCTGTACTTGAGTTGATCCATCAATCGACTTTAGTACAACCAGCCTGTCAGATTTTTTATACGCAATCACTGCCGGCAGCTATACCCAAAAGCAGTGATCACTGTGTTCTGCCGGCAGGGAAGGCTCCCTGCCAGCAAAACACAACTGAGCTGCGGGAGGGATCAGTGTTGATGGGGGGTATCATGCGATTTTTTTGCTGCAACCCGTGGTTGCAGGAAAGAAAATTGCATGATCTATGGCTTGCTTTAGAGACATTTTTTTACTGCATCTAGGAAGCAGAAATTGTTCCCTCTATTACTCCCCAGCATGTGATTGAAAAATAAGGCTTCATGCACATGACCGTATAGTATTCGGAGCTTGTGAAATTATTCCCCTGGGACCAGCTACTGATGCATAAAGCCGGCCATTGAGATGAATTAGAAGATGCAGCCATATGCAGTCATGCCCTGGGGGCAGTGAAAAGCACCTACATGTGCACTGACATATGACCCAAGTGCAGGCAGTGTGTGTTAGGAGAACTTGAGTGCACGTGAGGGTGCCCTACCCAACCCCATGAACATAACTACATACATCATCTTCTAATTCACCTCAATGGGCAGCTTTGCAGATCAGCAGAGGGTCATGGGAAAGACATTGCGCAGGCTCTATCTGTTGTACGGCCCTTGTACGGCTATGTGCATGAATTCTACAGCTAGCCATAGACCAGTGGTTCTCAACCTTCCTAATGCCGCGACCCTTTAATACAGTTCCTCATGTTGTGGTGACCCCCAACCATAAAATTATTTTCGTTGCTACTTCATAACTGTAATTTTGCAGTGGGAGGAGTAGTGCCACGTCATTGGTGTCAGTTGGAGGAATAGTGTCCCATCACTGGTATCAGTGGTAGGAATAGTGCCCCATCATTGGTGTCAGTGGTAGGAATAGTGCCCCATCATTGGTGTCAGTGGGAGGAATAGTGCCCCATCATAGGTGTCAGTGGGGGGAATAGTGCCCCATCATTGGTGTCAGTGGGGGGAATAGTGCCCCATCATTGGTGTCAGTGGGGGGGAATAGTGCCCCATCATTGGTGTCAGTGGGGGGGAATAGTACCCCATCATTGGTGTCAGTGGGAGGAATAGTGCCCCATCATTGGTGTCAGTGGGAGGAATAGTGCCCCATCATTGGTGTCAGTGGGAGGAATAGTGCCCCATCATTGGTGTCAGTGGGAGGAATAGTGCCCCATCATTGGTGTCAGTGGGAGGAATAGTGCCTCATCATTGGTATCAGTGGGAGGAATAGTGCCCCATCATAGGTGCCAGTGGGGGGGAATAGTGCCACATCATTGGTGCCAGTGGGAGGAATCGTGCCCCATCATAGGTGCCAGTGGGGGGAATAGTGCCTTATCATTGGTGTCAGTGGGAGGAATAGTGCCCCATCATTGGTGTCAGTGGGAGGAATAGTGCCCCATCATTGGTGCCAGTGGGAGGAATAGTGCCCCCATCATTGGTGTCAGTGGGAGGAATAGTGCCCCCATCATTGGTGTCAGTGGGAGGAATAGTGCCCCCATCATTGGTGTCAGTGGGAGGAATAGTGCCCCCTATCATTGGTGTCAGTGGGAGGAATAGTGCCCCATCGTTGGTGTCAGTGGGGGGAGGAATAGTGCCCCAACGTTGGTGTCAGTGGGGGGAGGAATAGTGCCCCATCGTTGGTGTCAGTGGGGGGAGGAATAGTGCCCCATCGTTGGTGTCAGTGGGAGGAATAGTGCCCCATCGTTGGTATTAGTGACACCAATGATTGGGCACTATTCCTCCCACTGACACCAATGATACTTACCTTGCTGACCCCTGCTCCAGCCTGGGCTCGCTCGCTCCCTCCCTCTCCCATGGTACAGACACTTACCGGTCAGCTGTCTTCCTTCTCCGGCTGCTCTCCTCCTCTTCACTCGCTCGATCTTCGCGGTGCCGCTCGGCTCCTCCTCTCCAAGCTCCGAGAACCGCTGCCATAGACGGTTCGAATCTTGAATGACTCTAACCATGTATGGGCAGGCTGAATGTATCCAAGTTGACTGATCGATCAGACTGACAGATTTTACATGCAATTACTGCTGGTAGCTATTATAGCTACTAGCTGTAACCATGGTGTTCTCCCAGAGGGGACGTCTCCCCCCACCAGGAGAGCACAATGGCTCTACAGATGTCCCCCCATCAACACTGACCTGTAGTTGCAGGAAAAAAAGAAAAAAATGCTCCGTCTATGGCCAGCTTTAACGAGAAGCCATGCACTGATATGATCATTCAACTGCTATATTCTGTAAGCATGTTCAAACTGATTGTCAGCATAGAAAGTAAGAGGCCTAATTGGCTCTAAGTGATGAATATCATGTATAACTGGGTTAAATTGCATTTTAATGTCTCCCTAGAGTTTAGTTTTAAAATCATAAATTTCAGAGACTCCAACTAAGCATGTGAAGAAGAAATGAAAATGAAGGGGTTGACTGACTATCAAAACAATAAGTAGATAAAAAGGTATATATAAAAATAATGAAGTATTATGTAAACCTCAATTTTTCTTTGAAAAGTCAAATTGGTACCACCAACATTCCCCCACCAGCCTTCAATACAGTGAGGCCACCTACTAGATCTGCAGTTTTTACTTTTGACACACCATTTTGACAGAAGATAGCCATTGAAAATCAATTTTTTCAACCTATTCTCTGTTTAATTTGCCCACATTTGTGTCTGCATTAGGTTACAGGCCACTATTACATGGTGATTTGTTATATCTCTCGGGAACTGTGATAGTAAGATTTCCTGCTGGCTCTGTGTCCCTAACATGCTCATTACTGGGCCAAGTGATGATGATGTCACGTCTCCCATACCGGCTGTAAAAGAAAGTGAAGAACGCAGCAGTGAGAGTGTGACGCCCTAGTTACAGTCTTAGCAGAAGGGTGGAGACGGGATCTGTTAAAGAGAAATCTGTTTGTGAGAATACTCGAAAGTTCTAGCACACCAGCAGGTGCCTTAACCACTTATTTAAATGCTCACAGATAACTAAGCGCCTGTCGCTATTCTTCTACACATGAATACTGGACTGCAAGACTTGACTCGTGGACCCAGTCAAAAGCCGGCCATATGTGGATCGAAGTTTGGACATCTCAGCAGGGACCAGCCAAATTTCTATCCATGTATGGGAAGGGTGGTTATACAGAAATCAGTCTACCGATCAACTTCTGTACAACCGCCCAGTTGGATTTTTCCAGCTTCCAAATAAATTAGACTTCAGACAATCTGATAAATATGCAATTCAAATAAATATTTATGTTAGTCTACTTTTCAAACAATTTTTAGTTGAGTTTAGCTGGTCTTGTGATCTGAAGTCCCCTACCAACATCAGAGGTAAGTTAGTGACCTTCTTCTGGGATGTCTCCTTGCTGTAAAAATACAATAACTCAGTGGGGAGGATTCCTCCATACACCACGAATATGTGGAAGGGGTAATCGAGTTATTTTTTTTCATTCAACTTGCCAGTTGAAAAAAAAAAAAAAAAAAAAAGAATCATCTATGGCACGGGTGTCAAACTGGCGGCCCTCCAGCTGTTGCCAAAGTACAAGTCCCATGAGGCACTGCAAGATTGACAGTTATAAGCATGACTCCGAAAGGCAGAGGCATGATGGGACTTGTAGTTTCGCAACAACTGGAGGGCCGCCAGTTTGACCGTGATCTATGAGTTGCTTAAGACCTACACCCCTACCAAGCTATGACCAGAAATGACCAGTTCAGAAATACAGCCCATGAATTTAAAAGGTTTAGTCTTAGATAGAGCAGAGAAGAGTTCAACCACCTGTCAGTTCTCGTTGCTTGTGTCCAATTGGGGAGATTGGCAATTGACCAATCCAACCAAAATGAGGTACCATGTTTGGGTTGCCAAGATGACAGTCTGGTTGTGCATGTATGTCTACCCATCCACAAATGTCTATTGATGAAAGCATGAGGTTCAAGCTTGCTGCTACCATGGGTTCGTAGTAAATCTTGCGGGTTTGAAATGTGCAGTTTCGGCAAATGTATTAGGAATTTTCTCACTGTGGTGAATTCTTTCAATCATAATGGGTAATGGGCCTTTAAATCAAGGGTATCTGGGATAAATGGGTCAATATGGGACTTTTTGATAAACCAGCTCTTTTTCCATAAAGGAGAGGAGACAGACTAGTCAGAGTATTGAAATCTGCTGTAGGGAGAGCATAGGGAGGGATGGCAAACTGCATAGGGAGAGAATAGGGCCGTGGTTAGGAAATAGTTTAGGTTGGACTGCTAGCTCATCATTTTTTTATTTTTTGTGGATAGGGTTTTTTTTTTTTTTTTAAATTTGGAGGTGCCCGACATGCATCAGTCTTGTTGACTTTAGTTTGCAGCACGCTGCGCAATTGCTGCGCAGTAACTACTGTGCATTAAACCAACAAACAAACATTCACCTCGTTACTACCACACTGTAAACAAGTGCTAGGCAATTTCATTTATCTTCAATTAAAAAAAAATAAATAAATTCCGTTTTAGGCTAGGTTCACACTGTTGCGGGTGTTTGCAGGTATCGCAGTTGTCCCCACATCCACAACCTAAATACACTTTTTTTTTTTTTTTTTTAGAGTTGCATGGGGCTGCCATTCATTCTTAAAAGCACCCCCATGAATCTAAAACTGTAGCATTTTTGCAGGTGGGGGAACCACTGGGAAATCGCATGTTGATTCCCCAGCCGTTATGGTTTTAACATGATGCAGGAACCTATTTATGAATGAAACGCAGGAAAGGCAGTCCAAATAGTGCCTTGAATACAGTGAAATCTGGGGAAGCACTACAGGAGGGTCCCATCCATATGACATTATAAAATACTGAAAGCCGGTTTATTGAGGAGTGTTGGTAAGGGTATGCATTCCTTACTATAGTAGAAGTGTCACGGTGTGGATTTGTTTTGGAGCACTGAAAAGTGATTCACAATACACAGTGTTTTGCATTATTTTTGAATTTACGTTTGTTCACTTGATTCACTTTTTACACGAATTACCAAAGGGAAAAATTATATTCCTATTTGGATAATCACTAGAGTGTTGTCACGAATATTTTGTTGTACTAAAAAGATAATACACTATGTGATTTTTCCTTTTTTTTGAGCTTTTATCATCGTGAGAAAGGATTGGAAGGACTTTCATTTTTCATTTTTATATTTTTTTCATAATTTTTGGATTTATATTTATTTCTTTTTGGACTTTTTTATATATTTTGAACACTTATAGCAAATATATGTATTGTTTTATGGGGTGGATTGTATAAACACTAGTTTGTATAATATTTTTTATATAATTTTGGCACATTTTTATATTAAAGTCCTTAATAAACCCACAAAAATTCTTCAAGTTCTCCAAGAAAGTTCACCACGTGTACAAAATTAAATGTCCCCCCTTTTGGGTGTGGGGACATTTCATTTTGTGCACGTGGTAAAATTTATTGGAGAACTTGAAGATTTTTTGTGGGTTAAGGAATTTATTTAGGACTCTTTCACATCAAAAGTCATATTTTGATATTTAGTTTTATTGTTTCATTCACTTTATGATATTTTGCATTACTGAACCACTTTAAGTTGTTCCTTTTTTGATCACATTGATTTATTAGAAGTGGCAGCAACGATTTGAGCACCAATTGTATTTTTTGGCACGTTACTTTAAAAGCAGTTTTGTTTGTTTTTATTAACAAGTTATACCTGTTTTAGCTTTACTTTTTTTTTAAGAAGATACCTTCCTATGGCAGTGCCCAGGTTTCCGTGCCTTGTGTTAAAGAACTTCATAATTGGGCAGCACACTGGCTAAATGGTTAGCACTTCCGCCTGGCAGTACTAGGGTCCTTGGTTCGAATCCCAGCCACGGTACCTCCTGCCTGGAGTTTGCATGCTCTCCCTGTGCCTGCGTGGGTTTCCTCCGGGTACTCCGGTTTCCTCCCAGACTCCAAAGACATGCTGGTAGGTTAATTGGATCCAGTCTAAAAATTGGCCCTTGTATATAAATGTAAGTTAGGGACCTTAGATTGTACGCCCCTTGAGGGTTAGGGACTGATGTGAATGTACAATATATATGTAAAGCACTGCGTAAATGGACGGTGCTATATAAGTACTTGAAATAAATAAAATAAAAAAATAATTAGCCCTACAAGTGACCAGGACTGACAAACAAGTCCCCCCCCCCCCCCCATAGACTCCAATGATGTTTTGTAAACATCAAACTTCGAGCAATATTCATGTAACAATTTGCAAACCAAACCTGGGAAGATTTGCTAATCCCTACATTTCTATCCATTAGACCTAGATTTTAGAAAGGAGCCCTTAGAGGACTAAAGCTGGCCATACCTGCCATTCAGCCAATTAATGCTGTATTGGCCGGCATGTACTCCATGGGTCGGCAACACCACAATTTCTCAATTGACTTTTACCAAAGTAGCCGGGTGGAAATGTGTCTCCCGAACAAATCAAATGCAGGTACTGTTTGGATATTCTGACAGCTGCAGGTGATGGATGTCAAACACAACAGTCCACAGCAGTAGAGTCATCAACAGTTGCAAGAAAAAGTATGTGAACCCCTTGGGATTACGTGGAGTTTTGCATGAATTGGGCATAAAATGTGCTCTGAACGTCATCTAAGTCACAATAAGAACACAGTCTGCAGAACATAATACTACACAAACATTAGATGTTGCCATGGTTTAATTGCACATAACATGTAAACATTCACAGTGCAGGGAGGAAAAAGTATGTGAGGCCCTAGATTAATGACTTCTCCCAGAGCTAATTGGAGCCAGGAGTGAGCCAACCTTGACTCCAATCAGTGTGATGATATTGGATGTGTTGCTGACAGCTGTCCTGCCCTTAAAAACACACACCTGTTTTGGGTTTACTGGTTTCAAGAAGCACTGTCTGATGTGAACCATGCCTCGCAGAAAAGAGCTCTCAGAAGACCTACGATAAGGAATTGTTGACTTGCATGAAGCTGGAAAGGGTTACAAAAGTATCTCCAAAAGCCTTGATGTTCATGTGTCCACGGTAAGACAGACTGTCTACAAATGGAGAAAGTTTAGCACTGTTGCTACTCTCCCTAGGCGTGGTCGTCCTGTAAAAATGACTGCAAGAGTACAGCGCAGAATGCTGCATGAGGTAAAGAAGAATCCCAGAGTGTCAGCTAACGACCTACAGAAATCTCTGGCACATGCTAACATTTTTGTTGACACATCTACAATAAGGAAAACATTAAACAAGAATGGAGTACATGGGAGGACACCACGGAGAAAGCCATTGCTGTCCAAAAAGAATATTGCAGCACGTTTGAAGTTTGCAAAAGAGCACCTGGATGTTCCACAGCACTACTGGCAAAATATACTGTGGACAGATGAAACCAAGATTGAGTTGTTTGGGAAGAACACACAACACTATGTGTGGAGAATAAAAGGCACAGCACACCAACATCAAAACCTCATCCCCACTGTAAAACATGGCGGAGGGAGCATCATGGTTTGGGGCTGCTTTGCTGCCTCAGGGCCTGGATGGATTGTTGTCATTGATGGGAAAATGAATTCCAGAGTTTATCAAGACATTTTGCAGGAAAACGTACGACCATCTGTCCGCCAACTGAAGCTCTGCAGAGGATGGGTGATGCAACAGGACAATGACCCAAAGCATACAAGTAATTCAACAAAACAATGGCTGCAACAGCACAGAATACGCCTTCTGGAGTGGCCCAGTCAGAGTCCTGACCTCAACCCGATTAAAATGCTGTGGCATGACCTTAAGAGAGCGATTCACACCAGACATGCCAAGAATATTGCTACACTGAAACAGTTTTGTGAAGAGGAGTGGTCCAAAATGACTCCAGATCGTTGTGCAGGTCTGATCTGCAACTACAGGAAACTTTTGGTTGAGGTTATTGCTGCCAAAGGAGGGTCAACCAGTTATTAAGTCCAAAGGTTCAGATACTTTTTCCTCTCTGCACTGTGAATGTTTACATGTTATGTGCAATTAAACCATGGCAACATCTAATGTTTGTGTAGTATTATGTTCAGCAGACTGTGTTCTTCTATTGTTGTGGCTTAGATGACGTTCAAAGCACATTTTATGCCCAATTCATGCAAAACTCCACGTAATCACAAGGGGTTCACATACTTTTTCTTGCAACTGTATCAGCCCTGCTGGCATGGATAGACGACTTTACTAGATTTCTTTCATTCAGCCTGCAGGTTGGACAAAAAAATTCTATATGTGTATGAGCAGCTTAAAACATGGCATTCGACTTGAAAACAATCGTTGATAATAAATAGACCAGTCTGAACTGTATGCATAGCAAATCCAATATAGATCTACCACTAAACTGTCCTGGTGGCTGTGATGCAGATGGAAGAATCAGATGTTTGTGTATGATAGCAGAATACATGTTCTCCTTTTGTGCTATCTCAACACATTAATGCAAATATGGCCAATGGAGCAATTAGCGCTCACTGGGAGGAGGTGTGTTAAGACAAACATTAAGATATTTATTTTGAGTAGACCCCAGAAGCCTATTTATACAAGCCAGGGGCAATAGCCATTTTTAGGATGCACCACTCAGTTACGAGTCTCTGCGCGGTGTGCTCTGGAAACCCTCCACTGGGATTAATTTATACAACATTCAGAGGCGATATGTCTGTGTGCATTACTCTGTTATAGAAAACATCCACCTAGTTATGTATTGTATTTGCACAGTAAGGTAGGACTAGCAGACATGTAAAACTGCACATATTAACTATAAAAGACGTTTTACCGGAATCAGTGCAGCATGTGCTGGCAAGTTAAGTAAGGTTTGCTCTTTTTTATTATGTGATCAATCTAACAGAATTTGAATTATTAATATGACTGATTCAATTCTAAAGAAAAGAAAAAAAAGTTGCACTATTCTGCATTTTGTTTATATCTATGGCGGATGTATTGTAGAAAAAATACTTTCCAGTCTTCCCACCCCTTTCCCTGCACCAAAAAAAATAAATTAAAATTGTACATTATACAAAATTATATTACTACTAATATAGTATTGAATACAAAAATTTTTTTCCAACAAGCCACTTCCAGAGTCAATAATTAGACTGACTTTTCTGCAACATTGAAGGATCGAAATTTGGCCTGTCCCTTGAGAAGCGTCCGAATTTTGATCCATCTATAGCCAGCTTATTGCAGGCCATAGACGGGTTATCAGCAGAATTTTCGTCTGCATGAAAAATCGGCCCATATTCACGCCGTTAGTGGGGCCAGCTCGTCGGCCGTTTTTCGCGGATCTTCTCATTAATTTTTATCGGTCATGCTGGAAAATCCACAAAAAATTACGTTTTTCATGGACATTGGTGGCAGCATCGGCAACGGGGCCGACCGATTTTTCATTTCGGACGATAAACGGCCCGTATATGGCCTGCATAAGGGTCAACTGATGCAAGGAAGGTAAGCAGTTTAAAAAAATTTACTAAAAGAAAACAAAAGTTTTTAACAAAGGCTTAAAGAAAATATATTAAAGAAAAAAAAAGGTTAAAATAAAAAAGGCTTTAAAAAAAAACAAAACACTATACTGAATGGAAGAAAATGTTGAGATAAGAATGCCTTTGACCATAATGGCACAGATCTCATCTTAGATATTGTGTGCTGTTTCAGATACACAAATGAATACAAACTCTCAGCACTCAAGTGTTGAAAGGTTGCAGTCTTCCTGATAGATGACTTTCATACAAAATTCATTGGAATGTTCCCATAAGAATGCAGAATAAAAGATAATAGGCATGGCCTTGAAGCTCTGTCCAGAATAGGAAATCCTTACACAACCGTACAGAACAGACAGGAGGCACACCAGCAAGTACTGTGGGGCAATGGGTAGCTCAGTGGTTCGCACCCCTGCCTTGAATCACAATTAGAACACTACCAGCATGGCGTTGGCATGTTCTCCCGGTGCTTGCATGGGTCTCCCATTGGTACTCCAGAGGAAATACACACTCCAATAACATGTTGGTAGGTGATTGGCTTCTGTCTAAATTGGCCTTAATATGTAAGATGGAGACCTTCAATTTTGGACAGGGAGTGATGTGAATTTACAATATGTGCGTTTTTACGGCTCCCAACCACTGCCCCCTTAGGCTGCGAAGGCAGCGGCCAGGGGTATGCACATGCCTTAAATCTGATGCTTTGCTTTGCCCGCAGCAGGCATTATACACCTTGTCACCACCAAACATTACCCATTCAAAGGAATGGGGCTGCACTGCACCTGCCACAGCAACCATGTGCACTGCACATGTTTACAGTGCAGTAGGGCAGCATTTACGGGGTTAAAACAGGTTGTAAGGAGGTGACAAAGAGTCAATCCTTGACACTAGTGTACACAAGCCTTTAGAGCAGGGCTCGCCAAACTTTTGAAACCAAAGGGCCAGATTACTGCCCTTCAAACTTTGGGGGCAGGGGGTGTCAGACTGTGGGCTAACAATGCCAAAGGCTTGGTGTGAGTGGGAGTAAAAGAAAATGACATGAATGGTGTCAGTGGGATGTACAGTGCCCCATCTCTGGCATCAATGGGAGAAATAATACCCCATTGATGGAGTCAGTGGGGGGGAATAATACCCCATTGTTGGTGTCAGTGGTGGGGAATACTACCCCATTGTTGGTGTCAGTGGGAAGAATAATACCCCATTGTTGTTGTCAGTGGGAGGAACAGTACCTCATCGTTGGTGTCAGTGGGAGTAGCAGTGCCACATTTCTGGTGTCAATGGGAGGAATAGTCCCCCATTGATGGTGTCAGTGTGAGGAATAGTCCCCCATTGTTGGTGTTTGTGGGAGGAATAGTACCTCAATGTTGGTGTCCGTGAGAGGAACAGTACCTTATTGTTGGTGTCAGTGGGAAGAACAGTGCCAGTTCTCTCATCAGTGGGAGGAATAGTCCCCCATTGTGGGTGTCTGTAGGAGGAAGAATACCCCATTGATGGTGTCTGTGGGAGGAATAGTACCTCATTGTTTGTGTCAGTTGGAGGAACAGTGCCTCATTGTTGGTGTCAGTGGGAAGAACAGTGCCACTTCTCTCATAAGTGGGAGGAATAGTCCCCCATTGTGGGTGTCTGTAGGAGGAATAATACCTCATTGTTGGTGTCAGTGGGAGGAACAGTACCTCATCGATGGTGTCAGTGCCACATTTCTGGTGTCAGTGGGAGGAGTATCTCATCGTTGGTGTCAGTGGGAGGAGCAGTGCCACATTTCTGATGTCAGTGGGAGGAATAATACCCCATTGTTGGTGTCAATGTGATGAATAGTGCTCTGTCTTTAGTGTCAGTGGAAGGAATAGTGCCTCCGAGGCCAGATAAAGGCAAGCAAGGAACCAGCCCATGGGCTACAGTTTGGAGCCCCCTGCTTTAGAGTGAAGGATTCAATCTGCTTTGAAGTTTGACATGCTGACTTCTCTCATTCAGCAGCACGTCACCAACAGCATACAGACAATTAGCAACCTTTTTCCCCATTGTGTTCAAGTTCACCTGCTATTCCATAAGCGGTCAATACTTATTACCACACACTGTCCAAGCCTGTCAATGATTACAGTAGACATTTTCAACCTCCTATTGTCGCCTTGATCTTTGCGCTCAGAGACAGTCGATTCACTCAAACAATTTAAATCACCAATATCACATAAAAATGTAAAATGTTTACTTAACACTTGGCAGACAAAGGAACCTGACATGACATTCTTGAACCAAGGTCAGCAACAAGTTCTATTTTCTGTTTATTCCCCCTTGACCCATCTGTGCGTTTGTAGAAAATGAAGCGTCAGAGGACAGGCAAACCCTAGGAGGCTCATCTCCTAATCTAACATTTGTGCCACATGCATTACAAAGGGTTGCAGGAAACTCTTGATTGTGGAAGTCTGAGCACTATATGAAGAACAAAAAGACATAGACTCAAACAATAGCTGGCTACAAAAAATACTGCAGAGAAACTAATTAGGTCTCCTATCTGTTAGCACAAGTGCTGGAACAATCGGGCATTGTGTAAAGCAGAGGAGTCTGGATTAGACTGCAGCTAAGACACAAACAGCTCTGTGTACCTCATCTCCACAAAATGCTTCACATATGATACAGTTGTGTCCAAAATTATTCAACCCCCAATGCTGTAAAGGGGTTTAGGGACTATAGTGTACATTTGGAATTGTATTCAGAATCAAATCCTACAAGGACGTTGTAACTACCCAAATGCAACTAAAATGACATCAATTGTTTATGTAATACAGTAGTAAATGGTTCTTATGTGGTTTCTTCATTGCCACAATTATTCAACCCCTTAAAGACTACCACTCTGAAGAACAGAGGTTCATACAGGTGCTTTCCATCAGGTATTGAAAACACCTGTGGATGTCACCGAGCAGCAATCAAGCATAATAAGCACCAATTAGGCAGCTTTAAAATGACTGTGATACTCAGCTCCTTCTAGACATTTACTGGTGTGGTTACAAACATGGTGAAGGCAAGAGAATGGTCCAGGAAGACAAGAGAAGAGGTGATTTCTCTTCACAGGAAGGGCAATGGCTATAAGAAGATTGCAAAGATGTTAAACATACCAAGAGACACCTTAGGAAGCATCATTCGCAAATTCAAGGCAAAGGGCACTGTTGAAACGCTACCTGGTCGTGGCAGAAAGAAGATGCTGACTTCGACTGCTGTGCGCTACCTGAAGCGTAGAGTGGAGAGAAGTCCCCGTGTGACTGCTGAGGAACTGAGAAAAGATTTGTCAGATGTGGGTACAGAAGTTTCAGCCCAGACAATAAGACGCACACTGCGTAATGAAGGCCTCCGTGCCAGAACTCCCAGGCGTACCCCCTTGCTGTCTCCAAAGAATAAGAAGAGTCGACTGCAGTATGCCAAAAGCCATGTGGACAAACCACAAAAGTTGTGGGATAGTGTTCTGTGGACTGATGAAACAAAATTAGAACTGTTTGGGCCCATGGATCAACGCTATGTTTGGAGGAGGAAGAACAAGGCCTATGATGAAAAGAACACCTTGCCTACTGTGAAGCATGGTGGAGGGTCAATCATGCTTTGGGGCTGTTTTGCTTCTGCAGGTACAGGGAAGCTTCAGCGTGTGCAAGGTACCATGAATTCTCTTCAGTACCAGGAGATATTGGATGGAAACGTGATGCAGTCCGTCACACACCTGAGGCTTGGGAGACGTTGGACCTTTCAACAGGACAATGATCCCAAGCATACCTCCAAGTCCACTAGAGCATGGTTGCAGAGGAAAGGCTGGAACATTTTGGAGTGGCCATCGCAGTCACCAGACTTAAATCCGATTGAGAACCTCTGGTGGGACTTAAAGAAAGCAGTTGCAGTGCGCAAGCCTAAGAATGTGACTGAACTGGAGGCCTTTGCCCATGAAGAATGGGCGAAGATACCCGTAGATCGCTGCAAGACACTTGTGTCAAGCTATGCTTCACGTTTAAAAGCTGTTATAACTGTAAAAGGATGCTGTACTAAGTACTAAGATTGAATGTCACTTGGGGGTTGAATAAAACTGATAATGCTGTGAGCACAGAAAAGACATTTGTGGTTATTTCATTATAACTGTTATGTTATATTTGTCTGACCTACAAGTGCCTCTTTAATGTAAATGTAAGCAAGATGACTGAATGATCAAAAGCAATGTCAAACTGGCCAAAACACTCAATTTCAGTGGGGGTTGAATAATTTTGGACACAACTGTATATGGGAACAGTGCCAGGGCTCCTATCCTGATCACTGAGACGTCATCTCGCAACTCACGCTTCACAGCAAGCCTTCACACAGCTAGCAAAACTGGAAACTTGTTCTTTGCCCCCGCAGGACAAAGGTACAGGTCAACTTAAAGTGACTCTACCACCACACTGCCGTGCTGGTCCATTTTTTTCTGCAACACTATTCTAATTATTTGTCTGTCCTAATGCAATGCACTGGTGTGAATGGGCCCTTACTCCAGAACGGGCCTCAGGGGAAGTGAAATCCTTATTACTAAAAACGGCAGTTGTCTACAGGGCAGAACTTCTGATGGTGACACTGGACCATACCTGTAATACAGCCTTTGGCAACTCAGAAGAACCCCTAAAATAATTTTCAGCCCTTCAGGAACGCTTACTAAAATCAAGGCATCGGATGTCAATGGGGAAAATGCGCCTTACATTGGTGGTCAGTAGTAAAAATGCTCCCCTTACAATGGTACAAGTCCAATTAAAGGGACTCTACCACCACACTGCCGTGCTGGTCCATTTTTGACTGCCATACTATTCTAATTATTCGTCTGTCCTAATGCAATGCACGGGTGTGAAGGGCCCTTACTCCAGAACAGACCTCAGGGGAAGTGAAATCGTTATTACTAAAACCAGCAGTTGTCTACAGGGCATTTCTCAGGGCAGGACTTCTGATGGTGACACTGGACCATACCTGTAATACAGCCTTTGTTAACTCAGAAGAAACCCTAAAATAATTTTCAGCCCTTTGGGAACACCTAATATAACCAAGGAACTAAAATGCTCCCCTTACAATGGGACAGGTCCCCTTAAAGTGACTCTACCACCACACTGCCGTGCTGGTCCATTTTTGTCTGCCATACTATTCTAATTATTCGTCTGTCCTAATGCAATGCACGGGTGTGAATGGGCCCTTATGCAGGCCATAGATGGATCGTAATTCGGCCGATTTTCGGTCGATTAACGAACTATCGGTCGGTCTAAAAAACCTACCTGACCACCAATTATTACGAAAATCGGCCGATTAATGAGTAACCTATAACGGGAAATTATGTCATTTTTATTTTTAATTTGTACCGGAAACGAAACTTCGTACGCTGCAAACTTCTCTTTCCAGGTCACTGCACATGCGCATAAAATTTTCGGAAAACGATCGTCCGTTTTTGACCATCAATGAGGATAAAGTCGGGCGTTTTCCGAAAATTTTCCAACATCACCGATAATCTGAAAGTCCAAAATACACGAAAAACGGCCGACGAAATCGTCCACTAACGATAAGATAATCGGTAGATTTATCTTCCGGACGAAAAATCGGCCGAATTACGATCCATCTATGGCCTGCATAACTCCAGAAAAGACCTCAGGGGAAGTGAAATCCTTATTGCTAAAACCAGCAGTTGTCTACAGGGCATTTCTCTGGACAGAACTTCTGATAGTGACACTGGACCATACCTGTAATACAGCCTTTGTCAACTCAGAGGAACCCCTAAAATAATTTTCAGCCCTTCGGGCATTGGATGTCAATAGGAAAAATTCCCCTTACATTGGTGGTCAGTAGTACAAATGCTCCCCTTACAATGGTACAGGTCTCCTTACAACGGTACAGGTCCACTTAAAGTGACTCTACCACCACACTGCTGTGCTGGTCCATTTTTTTCTGCCATACTATTCAAATTATTCGTCTGTCCTAATGCACTGCACTGGTGTGAATGGGCCCTTACTCCAGAACGGGCCTCAGGGGAAGTGAAATCCTTATTACTAAAACTGACAGTTGTCTACAGGGCATTTCTCAGGGCAGAACGTCTGATGATGACAGTGGACCATACCTATAATACAGCCTTTGTCAACTCAGAGGAACCCCGAAAAAAATTTTCAGCCCTTCGAGAACGCTTACTAAAACCAAGGCATCAGATGTCAATGGGGAAAATGCCCCTTACATTGGTGGTCAGTAGTAAAAATGCTCCCCTTACAACGGTACAGGTCCACTTAAAGTGACTCTACCACCACACTGCCGTGCTGGTCCATTTTTTTCTGCCATACTATTCTAATTATTCGTCTGTCCTAATGCTATGCATTGGTGTGAAAGGGTCCTTACTCCAGGACAGACCTCAGGGGTAGTGAAATCCTTATTACTAAAACCAGCAGTTGTCTACAGGGCATTTCTCAGGGCAGAACTTCTGATGGTAACACTGGACCATACCTATAATACAGCCTTTGCCAACTCAGAGGAACCCCTAAAATAATTTGCAGCCCTTTGGGAATGCTTACTAAAACTAAATCATCGGATGTCAATGGAGAAAATGCCCCTTTACTTTGGTGGTCAGTAGTAAAAATGCTCCCTTTACAACGTTGGACGGTAAGCCACCCTTACCAACAGCTAAAAAGATATTTGTGTTATGCGCCTGGATTTGCCAGGTAGCATTGGCCCTGGAATTATGTAGGAGGTCAGACACAACTCAAGGAACACCTTGCACCTCAGGAGAAACTCTAGGAACCCTAGCTGAGAATGGCTACTATAATGTGTATGGAAACAGACACTCAGTCTCTTCTGGAGGCCCAGTTGACAATACTTGAACACAATACCAGAGAACAAGAGTTGTCACCTTATACCAATAAGGGTCTGAGGAAAGACCTCATTGCCAGGATCTCCAAGTTTAATTTTGATGAAAGATTTCAATTTTTTAATATGAAATCATAATTGAGATTAATGTGTTAAGGTCTATAAGAGCATTTGTGATTGGGTTTTACATATACTTTTCAACAAAAAAAAAAAAATTAGGACTGGCCAGAGACTGCTCAAATTTCAGCCAATTCCTGCTGAATTTACAAAAATGTGAGCTGTGAACGATTTTCCACGAAGGTGTGTACCATGATAATGGCGTTAACTTGTGCGAAAATTCTCAGACAAAGGCAAACGGTCTTTCTTGTGCACAATTTCTATGTTCGTTGCCACCTTCTTCCGGGTCGTTCTTTGTGTCCGATTATGCTCATTATTTTCTATTTGATTACTTCCCTATGATTACTGTACACATTGAGCAAAACAATTGGACATTGGGGTTGATTTACTAAAGGTAAATAGGCTGTGCACTGAAAGTGCAGTTGGTCCAAATCTGAGGAGCACATGCAAGGAAAATAAATATACAGCATTTTTGCTTGTACATGATTGAATGAAAGAAATCAGCAAAGCTTTGCCTCATTTCAGAGCTTCCCCTCGGATCTCAAGCAAGTACACTTGCAATGTTGTGGTGCACAGCTTATTTACCTTTAGTAAATCAACCCCATGGTGTTCGCGTACGTTAAAAATTTCCTTGCTTGACCTTTGTATACTAATGATCAAAAAAAATAAAAAAAATAAAAAACCGTCCGATAGTTCTTCGTACAGAATTTTTCTTCTGATTTTCTTATAGTGTGTACCCAGCTTTACCAAACCCAATCAGAAGCGTGCCATTGTATTTAGGCAATTGGGGGGCAAAGGCTGCTGAATGCAATAGTCTGCAGTTTAGAGCTTCCTCCATCTAAAGCTGGTTAGCGTAGATGGGGGAATCAACTAATTGTCAATTTGATCAACTGAATGAGAGTTAATCAAGTCATGTATCAAGTAATCAAAGGTAATGTATAAAGTAATCAAAGGTAATCAAGTCACTGGCCTGCCTTACCACAGGCTATCCCCACTTCAGTTGATCCAGAATACGGTGGCCAGACTCATCCACCTTACCAACCGCTCCATTTCCACCACCCCCCTCTGCCAATCCCTCCACTGGCTTCCGATTACCCAACGGATCAAATTCAAAATGCTAACACTGACGCACAAAGCTGTCCACCATACTGCCCCGAACTACATCACCGATCTAATATCCAAATACCACCCAAAACGCACTCTCCGCTCCTCACAAGACCTCCTTCTCTCTAGTTCCCTGGTCTCCTCCTCCCATGCCCGCCTCCAGGACTTCTCCAAGGCATCACCCATCCGATGGAACTCCCTACCCCATTCCATCAGACTATCACCTACTCTCCTCTCCTTTAGGCGCACCCTGAAAACCCACCTCTTCAGGGAAGCCTACCCGCCCTCTGCTAATTGCCGATCTCCTTCACTCTTCCTACCACTCCATCCCCCACAGCTATTCCTCCTGTACCACTATCCCCTCCCTCCTAGATTGTTAGCTCCAAGGAGCAGGGTCCTCGATCCCCTCGTGTATCGCATTGTATTGTTATTGTACTGTCTCCCATTGTAATGTACAGCGCTGAGCGAACTGTTGGCGCTATATACTGTATAATAATAATGTATGGTTAAAAGTTAAAATCCAGTAATATTGACTATCTGTGTTGTGCTAGTACTGTGCGCTCATTCCATACCCTGCTGCAGGGTCTATAGAGCTGATCTGGTTTGTGGCAGAGAAATTAGCATTAAGCAGCAGGAGACCTTTAAATAACCAGCTGACTGTGGGCTGTGAAAGCAGAGGGGAAAAAAGACCACATGCTGACCAGAGCCATTACTGGAGCTGTGTCATGTTTTCTGTGCTGCTACTGTAGCAGATGATTCTCAATGGGGACCATACAAACTGTTAACACTCTCTATCCCAAACAGACAACCCTATTTACACATCCCAGGTGAACCAGGGTCTCACAGTGTCATAGATAGCACTGACCGTGCCATATTTCAAATCCACTTTATGCCTTTATGGTTGACCTGCAATTGCATCAGGAGTGACAATTATCACCAGTGTACATTTATAATCGATAGGGGTTGATTTACTAAAACTGGAGGGTGCAATATCTGGTGCAGTTCTGCATAGAAACCAATCAGCTTCAGGTTTATTTTTTTTTGTCAAAGCTTGGTTTACACCTGTGCATTTTTTAGTGCTTTTTGCATTTTGCAGAAACACACTACAGTCCAATTAACACGACTACACCTATGGGACATGTTCATATCTATGCAGTTTCAGCTGCTGCATTTTTGGTAAGGGCTCTTTAACACGGACATTCCGATTGGGTCCGCCTGCCTGTTTTTCTGGCGGACCCGATCGGAGCCTCCATTCTCCTCTATAGAGCAGCCGGTATGAACGGACATGTGTCCATTTACACCCGCCGACATCCGATCTGATCCACCAAAAAAAGACAGATGGGGATCCAATTCCCTGTATGTCCATCGGATCGGGTCGGATGAAAATGGACAGGCTGTTCTCCGCTTGCTCAGCCGGGATCAGTGGAGAGATCCCTTGCTGAGCAAGTAGATCCGCTAAACAGGGCTGCTCCGTGTGAAAGGGGCCTAAGGGCAGCACAGTGGCTAAATGGTTAGCCCTTCCGCCTGGCAGTACTAGGGTCGTTGGTTCGTGTCCCAGCCATGGCACCACCTGCCTGGAGTTCGCATGTTCTCCCTATGCCTGCGTGGGTTTCCTCCGGGTACTCCGGTTTCCTCCCCCACTTCAAAAGACATGCTGGTAGGTTAATTGGATCCTGTCTAAATTGGCACTAGTATGTGTATGCATGAATGTGAGTTAGGGACCTTAGATTGTACGCCCCTTGAGGGTTAGGGACTGATGTAAATCTGCAATATATATGTAAAGCGCTGAGTAAATTGACGGCGCTATATAAGTACCTATAATAAATAATTAAGGGTCAGGGATTTTTTTTCCAGAAGCAGATTGTAAACACACATAGGTGTGAACCAGGCATAATTCACCCAGGTGAAGTTAGAAGCTGATTGGCTACCATGCACAGATTTTGCACTCTCCAATTTTAGTAAATCTACCCCATTGGCTTCTTGATATGTGTGTTTGATTTGCTTGTGTTTAAAGTATTGCAATGCTCTACTTTTGTGCCTGTTTACTTTAAATGATCTTTTTAAAATATTGTGACCTGGTCATAGGCTGGTGAGCATGGTTGGCGTGGTGTATTGGCTGTATAGGCTACCTGGGATGGACAGGGAGCTGCCAATTCGAAGTCATTTTTAGGCGTCTAAAAGCTTGGATACAGCACATAAAATGGATTAGTTAGAACAGAGTACAGTAAAGTTACTTCTTGAGAGTATTGTCCTGCATACATGCAATGATTCCACTCTGCTGTCTAATACAGCCACCTTACATACAGTGATCAATGTGTTGTCAATGACAAGACCCCATTAAATCAGAGCCACCCCACAAAGTTACATTAGACATATGACTGCATGGTGTGCATACTGACTCTCCGAGTAACCTCAGCTGCTAGACACCTCTTCTCTGCTTCACCGGATGCTCCAGCAGCTCACTGCTTGGACTCACCATTGGTGCACTGCTTGGCTCAAAACCTCTCACCGTCATCTATTTTTCTGAAAGGTCACTAAAAATTGTTCTAGTCCAGCCTTTTTAAATCTTTTTACCCTAGAGCAGTGGTGGCGAACCTATGGCATGCATGCCGAAGTGGTCAAGCAGAGCCAAGTCGCCCCAGCAGCCGAGCATCAGATAACAGTGCACATAGTGGCCAATGCTCATGCTCGGAAAGGAGTAGCAGTGTCAGGCGATGATGTCACGAGCCGCAACTCGACCGAGCTTTTGCATGGCCAGTCAGTGCGCTGCCAAGGATATATACATATATATTGAACTGGCTGTGAGTTTAATACATTCGTTTTTATTGACACAAGATTTTAGCTTGTGCTGGTGGTCAGTGGAACTTTGCCCCCTTGGCCTGGTGGTCAGTGGAACTTTGCCCCCTTGGCCTGGTGGTCAGTGGAACTTTGCCCCCTTGGCCTGGTGGTCAGTGGAACTTTGCCCCCTTGGCCTGGTGGTCAGTGGAACTTTGCCCCCTTGGCCTGGTGGTCAGTGGAACTTTGCCCCCTTGGCCTGGTGGTCAGTGGAACTCTGCCCCCTTGGCTTGGTGGTCAGTGGAACTTTTCCCCGTGGCCTGGTGGTCAGTGGAACTTTGCCCCCTTGGGCTGGTGGTCAGTAGAACTTTGCCCCCTTGGGCTGGTGGTCAGTGGAACTTTGCCCCCTTGGCCTGGTGGTCAGTGGAACTTTGCCCCCTTGGCCTGGTGGTCATTGGAACTTTGCCCCCTTGGCCTGGTGGTCATTGGAACTTTGCCCCCTTGGCCTGGTGGTCAGTGGAACTTTGCCCCCTTGGCCTGGTGGTCAGTGGAACTTTGCCCCCTTGGCCTGGTGGTCAGTGGAACTTTGCCCCCTTGGCTTGGTGGTCAGTGGAACTTTGCCCCCTTGGCCTGGTGGTCAGTGGAACTTTGCCCCCTTGGCCTGGTGGTCAGTGGAACTCTGCCCCCTTGGCTTGGTGGTCAGTGGAACTCTGCCCCCTTGGCTTGGTGGTCAGTGGAACTTTTCCCCGTGGCCTGGTGGTCAGTGGAACTTTGCCCCCTTGGGCTGGTGGTCAGTAGAACTTTGCCCCCTTGGGCTGGTGGTCAGTGGAACTTTGCCCCCTTGGGCTGGTGGTCAGTGGAACTTTGCCCCCTTGGGCTGGTGGTCAGTGGAACTTTGCCCCCTTGGGCTGGTGGTCAGTGGAAGCTCTGTTATTGTGTTTTTGTTTTAAGACAAAAGATGTTAATGTACGGGTTGTGTTTTCGAAACTAAAACCTCAGTATTCAGGTTTAATTGCAGTATTGGCACTTTGCGAGTGGGTTTTGGGCTGCAGTTTGGGCACTTGGTCTCCAAAAGGTTCGCCATCACTGCCCTAGAGGAACCCCTGATAAATTCTTGGGGAACTCCAGCTATAACCAATTAATTGGGAGAATTGCTCCCCTACGATGGTGCTCAATGGAACAAGGTGCCCCTCATACAGTTAGAATGCCATCCTTGCAGATAGCTTAAAAAATCAATGGATTAATTCTGCTGACATTGTCGACAAGTGGTGCTGACCTGGAAAGTATGCAAGCATCAATAAATGGGCAGACAATTAGTAAAAACTCAAGGAACCTCTAGCAACCTCTGGGGAAACCCTGGTTGAGAATGGCTTCTCTAGACCGTGGTTCTCTCTATCACTGTGTGAACCAGCCATTGGTTTGAGGGATAGCCACTGGCAGAAGAGTCCTCTGAATCACTGGAGCCTGCTGAGTCTTCCTTTCTCCATTCAGAGTCCTCCTGCAAGCACAGACTAATGAACCTTAGAACTTGAATTTCTAGGCAATGTTATATGATGGAGAGCAACACTGGGAGCTACTCTATGAGAAAAGAGGATTGTGGAGGCTGCAGCTGTATCAGAAGGGGTTTGTCTAGTGATTATTTCATAAAGATGTTGTTTCAGGGCTGCTTTATCAGAAAGGGTTAGTTTGGGGAGCACAGGCAAGTTAAAGGGCATCATGACACAGGTGGCATTTATTATAATTTATTGAACATGCAAGTCAAAACAAGAATCACACACCGTATTAAAGTTGCTCCCACAACACTTAGAAAAAAATACCAACCATGATGGGCATGGCCTAAGAAAGGGGACAACCCTACGTGTGTCTCAGACCTGCCTTTATGAAAAGGAATAGGGACAGGCTACAAGCAACACAACCACTTCAGGAATGGGGACAGGCTATGAGCAACACAACCATTTCATTCATACTATGTAATTTTTCCGAACGCATTTAAAGTGTCATTAAACCCAAATCATGAAAATCTGTCAGTGCATGCTATATTACATTGTGCTCATGCTCAATCATCCACAAGAGCATTTATTGTCTGTAGACTGCAAAAATCCTGGTTGATCCTGCTGTTCACTGTCCCTCCCTCCTTGTCTGTGTTCCCACTTCAGCCTGAAATTGTGTTGACATCTACTGAGCATGCTCCAGTTTCAGTTCCCTTCTAAGTTGTTCATTTGCATCTTTTATCTGTGCAACCCACATGACTATAAAGTCACATGTGGGTGTATACACAGTGGTAAATAACATTTCCCCCCATCCTTCCTCCTCTATGTCTTCATACAGCGAAACACTATGGAGTTAGAATACAAGATGGTGATTGATGGAGGCTTCACCTCCCCATTTGTCCCAGCACATACACACCATACTGCAAGATAAGGAACAGATGGCGCACCAGTCTTGCGCATAAATAAAATTATATATACACTCACAAACAACTCATCATTGAAGGCATATATCAAAATCCACATTGCACTCAAAGCAACTCCAAAGCAATTCCAAAATCACAAGAGGACCATCCAAAAGACTGACGTAAAGGCGCCCCCCCCCCCTTTTCAGAGAGACCACATATGTGTATGGCTGGCGGAAAGTGGTTAATAGAAAAAAAAAAAAACACAACAGCAAGCATCTCATTGGTGCCTATAGACAATTTGCATTTATCAGAACACTTAATATCCATGACACACAAAAAAGCTTTTAATCTCCACCTAAACTATATATTATGACACGTTAACCTGGTAAATGACAGACAATCAAAACAGTATTTCGGCAATTTAAAAAAAATATGATCCGGATACTGAAACACCAACGGTATATTTCTATATATAGATAGACGGAAAAGTATTCCTGAAGTCCAATAGACTAGGGGAAACATCTAACTAATACTAGACATGAATAACTTTTTCCTTTTACAGATTTTCCGAGCTGATGATAGTGTCCCTATTAGTTTCCATCCAGTACAGGCCTGTAAAATGTGCATCAGATATAAACAGATTGCTTTTTGTGAGGCATTATGACCTTTCCCTCTCTCGACACCATGTCTGTGGCTTAGGTAATATGCTTGGTATTAAAATGTGTTGCACTACATGTCCTATGATGCAAAGTCGAAAAGAAAACCTGCAGCTGGTAGCATGAAAGTGGAAAAAAGAAAAATGGTCACTCACCAGAAGCTTGATGAAAAACATGAAAAATGTTTATTAGTCCATAAAGCAAGGACATACAGCACAAGGACTATGCTGACTGTCAACGCGTTTCATACACAGTCACGTGCTAAATCATTACCCATGAAAGTGCACAGGGGATTGCACACAGACTTCGGTCTGCAGATTCCCTTCTAACCTTCCATTCCAATTTTAAAGTATTGGGCATTGTGCAGGAGAAACAAAAGTTACTAAATTTCATGGTCATTGTATAGTCTGCCTGGTCCTGCTATCCTTAATTTAAGCACTTGACCTCCAGAAGGTTTTATCCCCTTCATGACCATGGCATTTTTTGCTATTCAGCACTGTGCTACTTTAACTGGCAATTGTTCGATCCGAGCAATTGCCAGTTAAAGTAGCACAGTGGTAAATAGCAAAAAAAAAAAACTGGACCCAACACTGTACCCAAATAAAATGTATATCATTTTTTTCCACACAAACAGAGCTTTCTTTTGGTCATATTTTATCACCAGTGGGGTTTTTATATTATAAATACGAAAAAGACCAAACATTTTGAAAAAAAAAAAGTTATATACCGTATTTTTCGCCGTAAAAGACGCACCTGACCATAAGACGCACCTAGGTTTTAGAGGCAGAAAACAGGAAAAAAAAAATTCTGAACTAATGGACTGCAGACACAGTACAGGAGATGACCAGAGACTGCGGACAGTACAGGGATGACCAGAGACTGCGGACAGCACAGGGATGACCAGAGACTGCGGACAGCACAGGGATGACCAGAGACTGCGGACAGCACAGGGATGACCAGAGACTGCGGACAGCACAGGGATGACCAGAGACTGCGGACAGCACAGGGATGACCAGAGACTGCGGACAGTACAGATGACTGCTGACCTTTGGGGAAGTGGGGAGCGGGTACCTGCATTTGACAGGTACCCGCTCTTACTTCCGCGGAGTTGTTCTTTGACCTTACCTGTTCCTCGATCCAGCCGCGTGCTGTCTTCCCGGCTTCTGTAATGGCGCTCGGCATGACAGCCGGGTGCCCAGTGCACATGAGCGAGAAGCACTTGTGCTTTGTGATTGGTCCGGCGGCTTCTGGGATCTGTCATGTGTCCCAGGTACCGCCTTACCATTCACAAAGCGCACCGCTTCTCGCGCATGCGCACTGGGCACCCGGCTGTCATGCCCAGTGCCCACACTACAGAAGCCGGGAAGACAGCGCGCCACTGGATAGAGGAACGTAAGGTCCCGCTGCAGAGCTGAGCGGCCGGCCCGGTATTCTGACACGGCCACGGTGGAAATACCGGACCGGCCGCTCCATATTCGCCTTATAAGACGCACTGACATTTCCCCCCCAGTTTTGGGGAAGAAAAAGTGCGTCTTATACGGCATGTATTTTTATTTATTTATTTCAGGTACTTATATAGTGCCATCAATTTGCGCAGCGATTTACACACATATATATATTGCACATTCACATCAGTCCCTAACCCTCAAGGAGCACACAATCTAAGGTCCCTAACTCACATTCATACATACACATACTAGGGCCAATTTAGACAGGAGCCAATTCACCTACCAGCATGTCTTTGGAGTGTGGGAGGAAACCGGAGTACCCGGAGGAAACCCACGCAGGCACAGGGAGAACATGCAAACTCCAGGCAGGTGGTGCCGTGGCTGGAATTTGAACCAACGACCCTAGTACTGCCAGGTGGAAGTGCTAACCATTTAGCCACTGTGCTGCCCACAGCCAATAAATAATATGTTTAGCTTTCTGTTATAAAACATATCCAATAAATTTAGGCCAAAATGAATTCAGATACAGGTCTTTGGTAAAATAAAAAAAAAAATCCCAGTAAGTGTATATTAATTGGTTTGTGTGAAAGTTCTAGCATCTATTAACTATGATATATATACACTGGAATTTACGCAGCTAAAGACGCTATACTAATAATGGTGGTGATCAGTGACTTATAGTGCGATTGTGATAGTGTGGTGGGCAATGTGGCGCTAACAGACAATGGCTGGGAGAGACACTAACTGACACTGACTTCGCTAGCGACACTAATACAGTGATCAAATCCACTGTGCTAATGACACTGGCTGGAAAGGAGTTAATATCAAGGGGTCAACTGTGTGCGTAACAAGTGTAATGTGTGTAAAATGTGCTGCTTTTCCTCACAGATCTGGCTGTTTTCTCTCCCTGCTTTTCAGGGAGAAGAAACAGCCAGATCACTGATCTGTGTACAAAGTTCTATGTGTTTGTAAACACAGAACTCTGAGCTGTGACTGGCCACCGCCGATCAGCAGGTATTCAGCAGGTATTGGCTGAAACCTGCTCACAAACTTGTACTGTGTCCAATCACGGCACAGATCAGCAGGGAGCACATGCATGAGTGTCCGCAACCCAGAAGAAAGGCTGCAACATACAGGTACATTGCCTAGCCTGGCTGTGCTGCACGCCCACACTGGGGGCAGGTGGCAAGAGGTTAAATATTCCTTGGAAGACAATACCACAAAAAACCCTGCCTGTCCCCAAGATACAGTCTATGTATTTCTTCAATATCATAAGTAATGGAAATGTTCTTGTTGAATCAATAGGTCCATAGCAGAAGTGAACAGTTTTTTGGTATGTATTAGGTATGAAGCTGCAGTACTTTTGTTGTAGTAGTTTTTCGTCCTTTGCTGCCTATCTCCTGCAGCTTCTTTACAGCCACTTCATGTCTACATGTTCCGCAGCACGGGCAGCCAGGCATTTGTCAGGATGGGATTTCTGGTGAGGACAACACAGGACCATACCTGCGGTGTGTTGAAATGGGCACTTATAGTCCTTTTTGGAAGCTCAGATGACAATGCAGGAGGCACAACACAAAATAAAGAGAACGTTGTCACCTTATAACAGGAAGTACCTGGCCAAAGACCTTAATGGCAGGATCTCCAGGTATTATTTTAATGGAAGATGCTTATTTTCAAATATTAAAAAATACTTTTGAAATGAATGTGTTCAAGCCTACATGAGTTTTAGAGCATGGGTTTATATTGACTTAAAAAGAAATAAAAAAAAAAAGGGGGGGGGGGGAGTATAAATAACTTTCCCCCACAAGAACCGCATATAAATAAAATGAAAGTAGGCCAGGCCAAAAAAAAAAAAAAAAAAAAAAAGATTTATACCATTTCCTCTAAAAGATGGAACTTAACACATGCAGCTCTTGGTAAACAAAGGATAACAAGAGCAATGTCCTCCTAGCCCTCCGAATATTTGTATCTGGTATCCAGGATTCTCGCTGGCAGCAGGCAGGATAGCAGCTGGAAATGGATTGGGGGAGGGGAATTCATGTAGAATGTCAAATCTGGGAGAGACTTCAATCAGGAAAAGGAAACAGCTTCTACAAAAGGTCACCTTAGATAAACCACCTCTCTTTGCCAACATGTAGAACTTATTTATTTGAAACATGATCAAGAATTACACGTTCGGAAATCCGCACAGAACTTGTAAAATCTACCAAACTAATCTTATTATAAATGTAATTTATTTTGCACGATTTTGCCACCTAGAAAATTCGTATAACAGCAATGTGAGTGGTGGAAATATCACCTTTTAGTTTGACATAGTAATAGAATTAAAGGAAAATTCCACCTTTTGCAAAAATGTGTATGTATTATATTTCTGCTTTGGAGCCTGCAACTACGATCACTTGATCAAGGGCACCTGAACTATTCTTTCAGCTTAGGTACACATCAATGTACACCTTCAGCCCGGGTTCACACTTGTGCAGTACGATATATCACATGTGATTCACACAGGAACTGCACTGCATTCCTGTGCAAATCAGATGTGAATTGTGTGCGGTGCAGGACCTTTTTTATGGTCTGCACTAGAATCGGATCGCATGGGTATTCACACCCATGTGATCCGATTCTGCACATCGCACCACGTTTTGCGGACCGATCTCGGGGTGTTGTTAACTTAACCCCTTCGATTCGGCGCCTCCCGGCCCTTTAAGGGTTTCAGAAACCGGGAGGCGGTGTTTAGGTTCATGTGACCGCCGTGTTACGCCGTCACACGCCGTCACGATTGGGAAAGGTCCCGATCGAAAGAGGCGATCGGGACCTTTCCGTGAGTACCGAACATGTGTGCTAGGAGCGCACAGGGCACGCGCTCTCAGCACATTTGTTCTTTTTTAATAGAACACGCCGGGAGGCCACACATTTGCGTTTGGCCAGCGTGAAGAGGTTAACATACAGACCCGCAGCGGTTCACATGAACGGGGTGTGATTCTGATGCGGTGCGGAATTAGCACAGAAAACGCTGCAAATTCAGTGTGAACCCAGACTCAGTTACGGAGCTAGAGGAAGTATCAATGAACCACGATAACACCACATTTGCGCTTTCAGAACTACAGATCCTTCTGCTGTGTTGGCACAGCTTAGTACATACCTTCAGTCATGGAGCTGGAGGAGATATCAATGGGCTAAAAGTGCGATTACATCACCATATTTGTGGTCTGAGAACTAGGAATCCTTCTGCTGCATTGGCAGTTGGGACTTGTTTTTTCATTTACAGGTTCCTGTGAACGAAAAATGCCACTATGCACCCATAGCCAAGCCAAATTCAAATATGACAGGAGTCTGCAGAGAGAAAAGAGCCCCCACATTCTGTTAAGTGTGGGGTGGATTGGAGGTGGAGAGCTGTGGACTCTGACCATGTTTCATGTTATACCCTAAATATGGAGAGACAGTGTGGCGATCTGTCACAATAGAAAAAAGGATATTTCACCAGGGATTCTCAACAAGGAAGGTTGAGGAGCTCCATGGTACTTATTTCATGCAGAGGAAACTGGTTTTTCACTTTTCTCATTTGTTTGTAAAGTCCATTTTGGGACCTGGAGCCTGGAGATTTCAAAGTGATTTGGGAGGGATGAAATCTCCAATCCTGGGACTAGGTTTTGGGAATGGCCAGGGCACCGATTGGTCTAGAGTCAAGACCAGGGTTCCACCCTCCCAAGGAGTCTATGTGGGTGCAAGGGAGCATCCACAAGTGTGCATGGTGGCACAAAATAGTCTGAAAGAGCAAACAGGGCCCAAGCCTGTGGGCTGGAGAAACAGGAATCCTGTGAAGGGTCGCTAACAGCATTTTGTATGTGAACAGTTAAGAGGACCTAGGCATGATCCTGAGCAGTGGTGCTGCTAAAGAGAGCCAGGAGGCTGAAGCTGTTTTGTTTGTATTGATGATGGATACCCCTGCGTGGGAAACCTTTATTGTGTGGAACTTTCTTTTAAATAAAATTGGACAAAAACGGCTCTTAAAAAGAAGAAAAGCGCGTGGCTGTGTGCTTCAAAAGCTCTACCCGTGATGCTAGTTCCCACAACGGGCATAACACAAATTATGGTGAGAAAGATGGTCTTGGCCTTTAATTTTCAGAATATGAAATACAATACTCAAAAACTTAAACAGGACACCCAGACACCATCTTAAACCGCTTTTAAAGCTACCCTGTGTTGTACCCATTCAGGGCAAACAACAGGTTTGCTTTAATCCTCCACTCCTCCTTAGCATATACCCACTTTTCCTTAGCTCCTCCACCACTCGGATCAGCATCAGGATCCAAAGGAATACCAGGTACGTAGAGGTGGAACCAGGGACTCTTAAGCCTTTACTAGTGTACTTTTGGCATTTAGCTTGATGAAGGGATCCCTGGTGGTTCCAAAATGTTGTACTCTTTTTTTACATGCTGAATATACTCTAGTATGGGCATTTTGATTGCATGAACATTGAGTTGAGTGACAACATATTTTCTTTTGCCTACCATGGCACCTTACACCAGTTGCTCCAGCACCCCAGATTTGGGCAGATTCCAAGTCTCCTCCTTAGTATATACCCACTTTTCCTTAGCTCCTCCACCACTCGGATCAACGTCAGGATCCAAAGGAATACCAGGTACGTAGAGGTGGAACCAGGGACTCATAAGCCTTTACTAATGTACTTTTAGCATTTAGCTTGATGAAGGGATCCCTGGTGGTTCCAAAATGTTGTACTCTGTTTTTTACATGCTGAATATACGCTAGTAAGGGCATTTTGATTACATGAACATTGAGTTGAGTGACGACATATTTTCTTCTACCTACAGTGGCACCTTCCACCAGTTTCTCCAGCACCCAACAGCTGCGTAGATTCCAAGTCTGATAAGTTAATGAGAAGGGATTTTATTAGGTAAACCTGTTTGCTCTGAATGGGCATAGCACTGATTCACTTCAAAAAATGAACTCTGCTAAGCACATCTGAATGTAACATGGGGTCTTGTAACAATCTCATAGTTTTAGAAAGACAGCAATTTTTCGGTGAAAAATACGTCCAAGTTCCTTTAAACAGAACCCAACAGGATAGACCCTTGGGTGCTGTAACTGCTGAAGGTGCAAGCTCTAGGAAAGATATCCTTGCTTTACTATTTTCCAAGACACCATCGTACATAGTATGCCGGACTGATGTTCTGACTTCCGACAGTAGATGCGATCATCTATCCATGTGTTACCCGACCATACAGTAGTACAATTTAATCAGAAAATTCTACTTTTTGGAACATTTGTTTGATTTCCTAATGGTTAGTGGGATTAATTTGAAGTTTGTTTTCAACTGTAGTGAAGAGAAAATTTGAGGGGGCAAGATGAAAAATGTTCCTCAAACTGAATGAATTTCTAACTGGTAATGTGGTTTTTATTTGGGAAATTCCACTCATATTAAAATCAAACAAAAAGGTAGAAATACATTTAAAATAACATTTGCCTCTAATGACATCACCGAATGTGCTGCAGAGATTTTTCATGTGAATGTCCGTTCGAAAATCCACCAGTGCATGGCCAGCTTTATGATAGTCAACGGTGGAAGATGGAAGACAGCTGGAAAACCGCTTCTTAAACTCACCAAATCTGAGAATTGTCCTTGCAAATGACCCTGAAGCAGAAATTCTAAAAGCCTCTGCGTAACAGTCCATTGTTCAAGGAAAGCCATTGTGAAGAATCTGCTAATGACTAAGCTGAATTCACAGAACTGAAAATGAATTGTTTCTGAAGACTCAGACATTACAGGCCAATGAAAAAAGAGATCCCGGCAAGTAAAGCATTCGGCTTGTGTGATCCTGTCTATTATACAAGCGGCAAATTCCACAAAGACAGAGGAATGAAATGCTGGAGAACTTCAAGCTCAGTGAAATTATTTGTAATTACTCAGACTTGAAGAAGCAGTATGCCGCACAGTATTTTCTCCATCAGGACAACATTCTAGGATTACTTGTCTCTAGTATCCTGGATTCCCAATCTGCTGCCCAGGAGTTACACGCAGGTCTTTTGGCTCAGGGCCCCGGAAGGCAACAGTCTGTTTTCCATATCTAGGGGTTTACTCAGGCCAGTGAAGGAAAAAAGATATTTAATCTGCTGCTGCCCATGGAACACATTTCTGTGCTCACTGTGTGCTCCCAGCACAGAACAGAGCTGTCAAAGACAGATCTCATTCCCTACTAATGATTGGTAGGTACAGGAAGAAGGGTCAGCAGCACTCTGGAGGATTGATGAATATAGTTATTGATCCATCGGTTATGATTAAGCCCGAGATCGTGTGAAACGCGTTAACAGGTCCTATATTCATGTCCTGGTGTTTTGTGTGTCCTATAGATCAATAAGTATACATTATATTCATCAATCCTCCGGTGTGTGGCTGAACCTTCTTCCTGTTGCATCGTGTGTGGTGGCGAGGCAGCGCCTGCACCTGTCCTGGATTGATCTGGATTATTTGCCTGAGCGGTGTACCTCTGTTCTAATGATTGGTAGCTGACAGGACCAACTCTCGATCATGCGACCACTGGCATCTGATCACATGATCACCAATCCTTCCCCTCCACATCGCCAATCAGAACCTTTTAAAAGGGACCTTTTAATGGGCAGAAGAGGTTAAAGCTGGCCATACACCAAAATATATTATAGCAGATTCCCCTGTCTATACTAAACTATAGATGGAGGAATCTCCACTGCCAGCTATTGAATTCTGACACCCACAGCTGCTTGAATACCCAAACAGTGACCGCATCTGATCACATGTATCACTGTTCAAATGAAAATGCAGAACTTGGTTTTGTTGAGCTAGGTAGCACCAACAGGGACTCCCCCACTAGGATAGCGCAGATACCGTTTTTTTAGCGGCCGATGCGTATACTCGCTGATACCTTTGTGGTGCAATTTGAGCCCATACAAAATGAATGGGCTCAAATCGCATTGCAAAAAATAGCTTGCAATTTGAACAGGAATACGGTGAGATTCCTGTCCGAATGGTTTACTTCACTGCTCCCATGTGAACCCAGGCTTGTTATAGTGATTTCAGCCTGGGTTCACACAGTGAGGGAAACCACATACAACTCAGACAGAAAAATCGCACCGCATTGCTGTTCAAATCGCATACTATTCTTTGCAGTGCAATTTGAGTCCATTCATTTTGTATGGGCTTAAATCGTACCACAAAAAGTATCGGAACACCTGCACGAGAACAAGTACTTGTACGAATGCTTGCTATCTGCACTGTATCTGTGCAACCCTAACCCCCCACAGCTCAGATTTTGTCCAATTCATCAGGAACTGGCAAAAAATTCAAGCTGCGTATGGCTAGCATTAACCTGGGTTCTAGTAGTTAAACAGTTTACTTTATTTACACTAGCCTAAGCTTGCCATACAATGATGAACCAGACAAAATTTGCTCCATGGGTCTCTCCAGCCCCAAATCAGAAAAGTCAGACAGAAAATGTTCAGCCAAACAGCAACTGCATCCAATCAGATGCAGCCATTGTTCAGGTATTCCAACAGCCATCATCAGCTAATAATATTGTAAACTGAACACAACTATATCGAAATTCTTAAGTCTATCGTTAGACCCAGTTTCGTTGAATGGGCTTGTTGGAAAATATTTTCTTCGATCAGCCAGCTGCAGCCTCTGATCAGCGTATTCTGACAGCCGAGAGTCCTGCTGTCACTCACTTACGTGGATAGAGAAACCGTGTTTTTTTTGTTTTTTTAATTCAGCCCACTGGCTGATAGGAAAAATTAAAAAAAGGGAGTAATCTATAGCCAGCTTAAAGTGGTTCTCTAAAGTAGTCCCATTAATTGTATCACCCCCTGTATACTGTAGTTATCCGAGTCTTATCTCAATCCGGAGCTATGAACATCTGCAGTAACTCCCTCCTCTCTTTCTAATCACAAAAAAAGGCAGAAGCCATTGGTTTCTGCTGTTGTCAATCAAATCCTGTGGGCAGAGAGCGGGGGGCAGGGCTAAGCCGTGCTGTGTGTGTCAAACACACACAGCCTAGCTCGGGAGCGAGCCAGCAGGTCTGCCCCGATACGAAGAGTCTTCCTACATCGGTGTAACTAAAAAACAAAAAGGAGGCCAAAGCGGGGACCCCAGACGAGGAGGATCAGGGACACTCTGTGTAATAACATTACACAGAGCAGGTAAGTACAGGGTGCAGCAACATAACTTCCTTTTTTCAAAATGCAATAAAACCCATTTTATGAATCAGAATTTTTTTTATTGTCTTGAATAATGTAGGTACATATCTAAAGTTCTGTTTTACACAGTTTTGAAAATCATATCAGGTAGGTGACGCCCCCCATTGTCCATACACTGAATAAGTGAATTCAGACCGGTATGTGAACATGTTGGAGGAATTTGTTTTTCCACGACTTGATGGACTTAGGGGACATTTGGTTCCAACAGGACGGAGCAATGGCTCACACTTCAAGAGCATCAATGGCTGTTTGAAGGGAACACTTCCCGGAGCGCCTCATCTCAATAAGGGGCGATTTGGAGTGGCCAGCCCGCTCCCCCGATTTGGCTCCTTGCGACTTTTTTGGTTTTTTTTTAAATCCCGCGTTTATGTAAACCGTCCAAGGACCCTACAAGACCTGAAGGCCAACATCCGCACAGAAATTGCCAACATACCCGCTGCTATGCTGGTAAGGGTCATGAAAAACGCCAGAAATCGGCTTATTCAGTGTATGGACAATAGGGGGCGTCACCTACCTGATATGATTTTCAAAACTGTGTAAAACAGAACTTTAGATATGTACCTACATTATTAAAGACAATAAAAACAATTCTGATTCATAAAATGGGTTTTATTGCATTTTGAAAAAAGGAAGTTATGTTTGCTGCACCCTGTAGAACATGTTTAGTATTTTAATAATAAAGAAAAATTAAGCTTTACAATCACTAAGTCTTCTTATGATTTGTAGCACAGATGGCATTGTAGCTGCTTTGACCTTCTGCGTAATGTCTTGTCTATTTGCCCAGATGTATAGTGAACAAAAATTAAAAAGAATATTGTTGAAAATCGTTCTATATTCCACAAACCCAACCATCCATGTGAATACAGTGATCGGTTGTTGCTGCCTATGTGAATGGCGTTTGGCTGTACTCTGGGTATTAAGACGCTCGTAGTAACTCTTGGAATGCCAGTTGTTCTATATTTCCCAACATTCATTTGTCTTACTCCAGAAAAGGAGAAAAAAAAAGGCATGGGAAGGTCAAACTGCCATTACCCAGAATTCCATCTGCTATTCCCAAATGTCAGGAATTACAATTTATGAGGCAACCCTTCAACACTGGCTGAGGAGTCTCTGTACTACCATATGAAATACAGCCTACTTATACAAATGGCATGTTGTAGATAAGGGGACTGCTAGCGGTTCAGGAGACTGGTTTGCATTTTCAGAATTACGTCTTTATCCATGTAGCTGCAATGAGCAAGGGCTCGTTCACACCAGTATTTGTGCATTAAAATGCATACCTGCTGGAGTACAGGGTGAACGGGTGGTGCGATATGTTGCTGCAATGCATCACACAGTTTTACATTCCTGATACACTATATTGCCAAAAGTATTGGGACACCCCTTCAAATTATTGGATTCAGGTGTTCCAATCACCTTCATGGCCATAGGTGTATAAAATCATCACCTAGGCATGCAGACTGCTTCTACAAATATTTGTGAAAGAATGGGTCGCTCTCAGGAGCTCAGTGAATACAAGCGTGGTACTGTGATAGGTTGTCACCTGTGCAATAAATCCATCCGTGACATTTCCTTGCTACTAAATATTCCACGACCAACTGTTAGTGGGATTATAACAAAGTGGAAGCAACTGGGAACAACAGCAACTCAGCCATGAAGTGGAAGGCCACGTAATATGGCAAGGTGGGGTCAGCACATGCTGAAGCGCACAGTGCGCAGAAGTCTTCAACTGTCCGCAGAGTCAATAGCTAAAGACCTCCAAACTTCATGTGGCCTTCATATTAGCAAAACAGTGCACAGAGAGCTTCATGGAATGGGTTTCCATGGCGGAGCCAAGCCTTACATTACCAAGTGCATTGAAAAGCGTCAGATGCAGTGGTGTAAAGCATGCCACCACTGGACTCTAGAGCAGTGGAGATGTGTTCTCTGGAGTGACCAATTGCGCTTCTCTGTCTGACATTCCAATGGATGTGTCTGGGTTTGGCGGTTGCCAGGAGAACGGTACTTGCCTGACTGCATTGTGCCAAGTGTAAAGTTTGGTGGAGGAGGCATTATGGTGTGGGGTTGTTTTCCAGGGGTTGGGCTTGGCCCCTTAGTTCCAGTGAAGGGAACTCTTAAGGCTTTAGCATACCAAGACATTTTGAACAATTTCATGCTCCAAACTTTGTGGAAACAGTTTGGGGATGGCCCCTTCCTGTTCCAACATAACTGTACACCAGTGCACAAAGCAAGGTCCATAAAGACATGGATGAGAGAGTTTGGGGTGGAGGAACTTGACTGGCCTGCACAGAGTCCGATAGAACACCTTTGGGATTAATTAGAGCGGAGACTGCAAGCCAGGCCTTCTTTTCCGACATCAGGGCCTCATCTGACCACTCAGTTGAAGCTGTTATAGCTGCAAAGGGTTGGCCAACTCAATATTGAACCCTACGGACTAAGACTGGAATGCCATTAAAGTACATGTGCGTGTAAAGCAGTGTTTCTCAACTCCAGTCCTCATGGACCCCCAAACAGGTCATGTTTTCAGGATTTCCCTCAGATGAAACAGCTGTGGTAATTACTAAGGCAGTGAAACCGATCAAATCACCTGTGCAAAATAATGGAAATCCTGAAAACATGACCTGTTGGGGGTCCATGAGGACTGGAGTTGAGAAACACTGGTGTAAAGCAAGGTGTCCCAATACTTTTGGCAATATAATGCATGTGCCTGCTGTACCATGTACTTGTATGAAAAGTTTTTCCTGTTCACTTTGTATTGCTTCCTTTGTGTGAAATCCCTGGTGCTCCTGCCAATTCCTCTACTTTCCTTTAAACATTGACCACACTAGGCATGAGAGCACAGCATGGTCAGTTCTCCAGCTGTGCCTGCTGTCCTCCAATAATAAGACTTCTGCTGATGTGCACCCTCTGCACAGCTATTCCCTGGGAAGACCAGTGTCCTGCTGTTTATCCTCCCCCAGCTCTCTGAGCTCTTTATGCAGATGAGAACAGAGGGTATGTGATCACTTAGGGCTCATGTACACTGCAGCTGATAACTCACATTCAGGAGCTTTTTGGCATTTTTTTTCAGCAGCCCCTGAACTCTCTCTAATGGTTTCCTATGTGTCCATGTACACTATGTCGTTTACAGGCAGTTGTGTTTACAGTCGTTTTTTTGAATGCACCAAACTTGCGTTCAGGACTAGATTTTATCAGCATTTCAAACGCCAAACGCTTTTAATCGTGGCTAACCGCATTTATATGCGTTTAGAAGCATTTAGATGCTGTCCTGAGCCTTTTTTCATCATCAGAAATGCATGCAAAGCATTTTCCTTGTATTCAAATGGACCCAGTACACCAGGGCAGTCAGTTCCAGGTGTTGCGTGAAGGAAAAAAAAAAAATGGTAGAAAGTGCCGCATTATGCTCATGATGGGATCCATTGTGAATACATCCAGAAAAGACAGGTCATCTCAACACATACTGCTCTCTCTGCTTCTGCGCTCTCTATTCCTCTCAAAATGTCTGAAATAGTAAATTTTTTACTGTTTTTCAGTGCATTCTGGGAATTTGGGAGGGTCTCCTGATGTTATCTTTAAAAAAAAACGCTTCTAAACTCAAACGCGCATAAGCGCGGTATGCAAACGCAGCTAAACAGACTTTTTTTAACCTAAGTTTTCCAGCAGTCAGTTTCCATCTTTCAGAAGCAAACATAGAAGGAAAAAAAAGGGTAAAAAAAAGGGTAAAAAAAAAAAAAGGTATTTATAATGTTTTTGTATGTATATACAAAATGTTTTACCTTTCATTTCTATTTTAAACCGAATGGTTTGCTTTACAAGATGAGGGTTTACATATACTTTAGCATTCTTGAACTGTCACAAAATGCCATTCATCATGGGCAGCACAGTGGCTAACTGGTTAGCACTTCCACCTGGCAGTACTAGGGTCATTGGTTCAACTCCCAACCACGGCACCACCTGCCTGGAGTTCGCATGTTCTCCCTGTGCCTGCGTGGGTTTCCTCCGGGTACTCCGGTTTCCTCCCACACTCCAAAGACATGCTGCTTGGTGAATTGGCTCCTGTCTAAATTGGCTCTAGTATGTATGTGAGTTAGGGACCTTAGATTGTACACCCCTTAAGGGTTAAGGACTGATGTGAATGTACAATATACATGTAAAGCGCTGCGTAAATTGACAACGCTATATAAGTACCTTGAATAAATATATAACTTTTTTTTTCAAAATGTTTGGTCTTTTTCATATTTATAATAAAAAAAAATCCCACTGGTGATAAAATATGACCAAAAGAAAGCTCTGTTTGTGTGGAATAAAATTATATAAATTTTATTTGGGTACAGTTTTTTTTTTGCTATTTAGCACTGTGCTACTTTAACTGGCAATTGATCGGTCGATCAATTGCCAGTTAAAGTAGCACAGTGCTAAATAGCAAAAAATGCCATGGCCATGAAGGGGGTAAAACCTTCTGGAGGTCAAGTGCTTAAATTAAGGATAGCAGGACCAGGCAGACTATACAATGACCATGAAATTTAGTAACTTTTGTTTCTCCTGCACAATGCCCAATACTTTAAAATTGGGATGGAAGGTTAGAAGGAAATCTGTAGACTGAAGTCTGTTTGCAATTCCTGTGCACTTTCATGGGTAATGATTTAGCACGTGACTGTGTGTGTGAAACGCGTTAACAGCCAGCATAGTCCTTGTGCTGTATGTCCTTGCTTTATGGACTTATAAACATGCTGGTAGGTGAATTGGCTCCTGTCTAAATTGGCCCTAGTATGTATGAATGGGAGTTAGGGACCTTAGATTGTACGCCCCTTGAGGGACTGATGTGAATGTACAATATATACAGTTGCAAGAAAAAGTATGTGAACCCCTTGGGATTACGTAGAGTTTTGCATGAATTGGGCATAAAATGTGCTCTGAACGTCATCTAAGTCACAACAATAGAAGAACACAGTCTGCTGAACATAATACTACACAAACATTAGATGTTGCCATGGTTTAATTGCACATAACATGTAAACATTCACAGTGCAGGGAGGAAAAAGTATGTGAACCTTTGGACTTAATAACTGGTTGACCCTCCTTTGGCAGCAATAACCTCAACCAAACGTTTCCTGTAGTTGCAGATCAGACCTGCACAACGATCTGGAGTCATTTTGGACCACTCCTCTTCACAAAACTGTTTCAGTGTAGCAATATTCTTGGGATGTCTGGTGTGAATCACTCTCTTAAGCTCATGCCACAGAATTTCAATCGGGTTGAGGTCAGGACTCTGACTGGGCCACTCCAGAAGGCGTATTCTGTGCTGTTGCAGCCATTGTTTTGTTGAATTACTTGTATGCTTTGGGTCATTGTCCTGTTGCATCACCCATCCTCTGCGGAGCTTCAGTTGGCGGACAGATGGTCGTACGTTTTCCTGCAAAATGTCTTGATAAACTCTGGAATTCATTTTGCCATCAATGACAACAATCCGTCCAGGCCCTGAGGCAGCAAAGCAGCCCCAAACCATGATGCTCCCTCCGCCTTGTTTTACAGTGGGGATGAGGTTTTGATGTTGGTGTGCTGTGCCTTTTTTTCTCCACACATAGTGTTGTGTGTTCTTCCGAAACAACTCAATCTTGGTTTCATCTGTCCACAGTATATTTTGCCAGTAGTGCTGTGGAACATCCAGGTGCTCTTTTGCAAACTTCAAACGTGCTGCAATATTCTTTTTGGACAGCAATGGCTTCCTCCGTGGTGTCCTCCCCATGTACTCCATTCTTGTTTAATGTTTTCCTTATTGTAGATGTGTCAACAAAAATGTTAGCATGTGCCAGAGATTTCTGTAGGTCTTTAGCTGACACTCTGGGATTCTTCTTTACCTCATGCAGCATTCTGCGCTGTGCTCTTGCAGTCATTTTTAAAGGACGACCACGCCTAGGGAGAGTAGCAACAGTGCTAAACTTTCTCCATTTGTAGACAGTCTGTCTTACCGTGGACACATGAACATCAAGGCTTTTGGAGATACTTTTGTAACCCTTTCCAGCTTCAAGCAAGTCAACAATTCTTGATCATTGGTCTTCTGAGAGCTCTTTTCTGCGAGGCATGGTTCACATCAGACAGTGTTTCCTGAAACCAGTAAACCCAAAACGTGTGTGTTTTTGAAGGGCAGGACAGCTGTCAGCAACACATACAATATCATCACACTGATTGGAGTCAAGGTTGGCTCACTCCTGGCTCCAATTAGCTCTGGGAGAAGTCATTAAGCTAGGGCCTCACATACTTTTTCCTCCCTGCACTGTGAATGTTTACATGTTATGTGCAATTAAACCATGGCAACATCTAATGTTTGTGTAGTATTATGTTCAGCAGACTGTGTTCTTCTATTGTTGTGACTTAGATGACGTTCAGAGCACATTTTATGCCCAATTCATGCAAAACTCCACGTAATCCCAAGGGGTTCACATACTTTTTCTTGCAACTGTATGTATGCGTAAATTGATGGCGCCATACAAGTACCTGAAATAAATAAAATATATAATCTCTATGTACAGCAGCGGGCTGTGGTGCGATGACATGTGGTGAACTGCACTGCGTTGCGTACAAATGCAGACATGCTCCATATGTATGCACCACATCACACCAGACACACTTGCATGGTGCAAACAAGGCAGAAGAACGGTGCCCTTGTGTTGATCAACACTAGCCACTGCAGCTCAATGCATCTGGTGCGAACAGGCCCAAAAATTTTATATTTTCTGGTTGAATAGTTTTTATTGGAATTTACAAGCGCACACAACTAGGTTACACAGTACAAAGTAAACAACAGGCAACCAATCCGGGTTACAAAAGTACAGCGGAGGGGGTGAAAACACCCCGAGGCCTACACTGAAAAAATGGAATATTTTTTACAAGGAAAAGTAGTAATGATCTACAACTAGAAGGGCTGTCCTACCCTCCCTAGCATTAGCAGGCTCGTCCATCACATCTGTTGGTCCTTGGCATAGAGGAAGTGAACAACCTACTCCTGTTTCCAGTAAGGCTTCCAGCTGGGCGGCCTACGGCCATTTCCTTGGGTCATCCAGCTCCTGTCGCATTTTCCTTCCTAGTTGTAGTTGAGCGCTGTACAAGCATGATCCACCCCGCCGATAACAGACAGCACTTTTCCACGAAGGAATGTGTAAACAGGTCTTCGCATAGTAACTTGGTTGGGACTTGTTAGCAAGCCGACACCTGCATGTTCATGCCTTCAAAGTACCCTGAGGACGCAAAAAACCAAACAACACGGTGTCTGCAGCATACATATTAAACATACTGACATGCACCAAGCTGGATCTTTATACGTGCCTTTCCCATTGCTGATCTGCTGTTGTGTGCACGGCCTATCAAATATTAAATATATTTGCTGCTTGCATGGCAGGGGATTCAGATTGGCGCCACCATAGTAGAAGGCATGAATGAAGTACATTTAGTTTTCGCTTTGCTTCATCATGCTAAAAGCAGAGCTCATACAGGAGTTCCAGCTGAAAAAAAAAAAAAAGTCAGCAGCTACAAAAACTGTAGCTGCTAGCTTTTAAAATACAGACACTTACCTGTCCCTCAGTCCAGCGATGTCCTCACCATGGCTGGTTTCACCGGCTGTCTTCTCTCCCCGGCGCCGACATTTTTAGTGTGGGCACCCGGTTGTGACAGCTTGCGGCTTCACAGCCAGGTGCCCACTGCGCATGTGCGAGAAGAGCTGCGGTTTGTGAATGGCCGCATAGTCTTCTGGGACCTGTCACGTGTCCAAGAAGACTACAGGGAGGGAGGGCGGACAACGTCTGCTTCCGATCGCCTAGGCGATCGCAGCGGAAGTGGGAGCGGATACCTGTCAAATTCAGGTACTTCCCCGCTCCCCAAAGGTGTCAATCCTTAATGGGGAGCGGGGACAAAGCATTAAAGCAGAACTTTCCCTTTTGGGTGGAACTCTGCTTTAAATAATAGTCAAAAGCAAGTGGTTAGCACTGGGGTCGCTGGTTTGAATCACAACCACGGCACCACCTGCCTGTCCTCCCTGTGCCTGTGTGGGTTTACTCCAGTTTCCTGCCACACTCCAAAGACATGCTGGTAGGCTCCTGCCTAAGGCTCCGTTCACACCTATTCAGTTTGCTTTTTGTCCATTTTGCAGTGCTTTTCTCACTTTGTTTTTGCCACGTTTTGCTCAGCTGTTTTTTCGTTTTTGTCTTTTGCTGGGCAGAATAAAAATGCAGAATGCAAAACGCAGCAAAATCACACTACTGTGCATTTCATCTGATTCTCCAATGAACATTATTGTAGCAAAAACGTTGCTTTTTGCTTTTAAAAAAGTCCCTGACCCTTTCCAAAAACGCAGCAGCTCAGAAAAGCATAGATGTGAACATGTTCCATAGGAAACCATGTTAAATGGACTGTAGTGAGTTTCTGCAAAAAGCATTAAAAGACACACTGGTGTGAATGGAGCCTAAATTGGCCCTAGTATGTGTATGAATGTGAGTTAGGGACCTTAGATTGTAAGCTCCCTGGGGGCAGGGACCTATGTGAACATACAATATATATGTATAGCCCTGCATAAACTGATGGCACTATGCAAGTACCTGAAATAAATAAATAACAAGCAGCCAGGCATATGAGCTAACATTCAAATCTGTCTACATGCACGAAGCCCCACATCGGCGCCATGAGGTGTGAACATGTATTCATGTGTGACCAGAAAAGGTTGCTGCTGCCCAAGTTTAGATACAAAGCTGATTGTATTAGAAGTCCATTCACATTATTGGATAAGATGTCAGCAGCCCCAGCAGTCTGAGGCCCCTTTCACACTCGGGAGTTTTGAATCGCGGGTAGAATCGCAGAAACGCTCTGCTGACAAATCGCGGAACCGCGTCTTCAGGTACCATTCATTTTAATGCCACCTGAAATCTTCTTTTGGGCGACACACGTTACACAATGTGGTTTGCCGCGATTGTGGCATGATTTTCAGGTTCCATTATAATGAATGGCACCTGAACACATACTTCCGTGATTTGTCATTTTAGCAGAGCGTTTTGAAATCGCAGGCAGAATTGCTGCAATTCTGTCAGCGATTCAAAACACCCTAATGTGAATGGGGCCTTAAAGTTGTCATTTAAAGGGTTGGTTCACTTTTTCACAAAAAAACTTAAAAAGGTGAACCAATTGACAAGACCCTCCCCACTCCTCCGGTCCCTGAGGTACGTACCTTACACAATCTTTTTCCACCATCCTCTCAAGCTGATATAATGGTCCAGCACTTTTTTAAATGTTAAAAAAAATCTGAAGAATATATTTAAAAAAATAAATAAATTATATATATATATATATATATATATATATATATATATATATATATATTCAAAAATATATATATTTTTTAAATATATTCTTTAGATTTTTTTTAAACATATAAAAAAGTCATTTCAACATATATTTATAAATGCATTCCAAAAATGTAGATTTGTATTTTTAAAGACACACAGTATATTTGAAATGTATTTTTTTAAATATTTTGTATATATTTTGTAATAAAAATGCATTTCAACATGCAGTATATATATATATATATATATATATATATATATATATATATGCTAAAATTGTAGTATTTCAAATATATTGTGCCTGCGTGGGTTTCCTCTGGGTACTCTGGTTTCCTCCTACCCTCCACAGACATGTTGGTAGGTTAATTGGATCCTGTCTAAATTGGCCCTAATATGTGTATGTACGAATGTGAGTTAGGGACCTTCGATTGTACACCCCTTGAGGGTTAGGGACTGATGTGAATGTACAATTTATATGTGTAAAGCGCTGCATAATTGACGGCGCTATATAAGTACCTGAAATAAATAAATAAATATGGCAATATATTTGGGAAGAATATTTTAAAATATATTTTTCTTCCATGTGAGGCTGCATAGAAGATTACACAGGAAGGTGAAGGAGGAGCTGGGTCAGCACAGAGTAATTACACTCTCCAAGATGAGGATAGGGCTATGGCCTGCAAGAAACGAGGGGGTTGTGCAAGAAAAGAGAATAGCGAAATTTTCTAGCAAAGGCACATTGCACCTAAATGAAAAATTAATTTATGGAAATTTAAAAAAAAACAAAAAACACAAAAGTAAGCATTTAACCTACTGGAGATTTCTGTGTTTTCTCTGCAATTTGCTTTTTAAAGCTTGTGTCCTTTAACCCTCTAAATTATCAGAACATGATGGACTGACCCTTTAAAACACATACATTCATTAGGATAGAATGCATAAAACACATTATTCTGGCCGGCAGACTCCAGATAGTCATCCAACAGGACTACAACACTGATTGTTTCCTGCAACATTTGTTTTCCTTACTAAACAGAATTCCTGCACCGACAATGAACAATGGCGCTGGGGATCATGGGAAGTTTGGTAGAGCAGACCCAGAGCGGCAGTTGCCATTGTGCAGACAGTTACTTGTGTTTGGAGAAATAATGAATTATAATGAATGCATGTGACAGTACCATTCTGGGAATTTGACCAAATTCAATATTGATATTTTTGTATCACATTATTTTTACATGATGCTGCGCAAAATGCCACACGGAGGAGCCCCGTGCTGACAAATGTGTCTCCAAGAAAAACAGTTCGCCTGTGTCCCTTCTAAAAATTGTTGTATTGTTCCCCACATAAAATGACAAAAATAGTCTTCTAAAATAAGGGCGGATGGGTTATAAAATATTGCATACAGATGTTTCTAAAATTTGGCGTGGATTTGCGCCAAGAAAAGAATTCTCTAATTGTTCCTCAAATAAGAAATTATTCCATACAAATTAGACTCATTGTCAAGTCAGCAAGGATTAGGAACATTACTGATGCCACATTAGAGGGTATATCCCTTTCGTTGCCAATTAAGAAAGCCAATTTGGAGGCTGGGCCTACAAAAGAGTGCATCTACTCCATTCACAATAAAAACGTGATTTTATTAATTCTTAAAGAAAAATACCAGGTGTTCACATGTTATACATAGTTACATTGATCCAGCTTGGACTAATGTAACTAAGTATATGACATACCTGGTTAATGCCACTGGAAATCACCAAACTAGACATCGCTACTCCAGTGATCTCAACCTGCTTCCGGGTCCTTTGGCCGGCTGGATGCGTTGTGAATACAGTAGGTCGACCGTGAGCGTGGACACCATGCTGGGAATGGTGTGCATTTTCTGAATGAATGCAAATAATTCTCTGATTGGATGAGGTGGAGAGCATGAAGTCGCTGCCCACCTGGCAAAGCATGAATGGCGCCTGAGCCAAGTGGACCAATGTAATCGTGTATCACATGCCAATGCCTGGAATTAGTCTTTAACTACTTGCCCTCCAGAGGATTTACCCCCCTTCCTGACCAGGCCATTTTTTTGCGTTACAGCGCTGCGTTACTTTAACTGACAATTGTGCGGCATTGCAATGTGACACCCAAATTAAATTTACGCCCTTTTTATTTCCCTCCACGAATAGAGCTTTCTTTTGGTGGCATTTTATCATCTGTGCGTTCTAATTTTAAAATTTAAAAATCTAATTTTGTTATAAATTTTGGCCAAAATGTATTCTGCAACATGTCTTCGCTAAAAAAAATCCCAATACGTGTAAATTAATTGGTTTATGTGAATGTTATAGCGTTTACAAATGGCAGTATAGATGCTGAAATTTTATTTTATTTTACTAGTAATGGCGGCGATCAACGACTTATATCGGCACTGCAGCTGGCATTCTGACAAGGGATCAACGACTTATAGTGGCACTGCGGCTGGCATTCTGACAAGGGGGGGAGGTAGAGGACTTGGTGTCACTGACATCCCCAGGGACACCAATACAGTGATCAGTGCTAATAATAAGCACTAACACTGTACTAATGGCATTGGGCAGGAGGGGCAATCAAAGGGTTAACTGTGTGCCATTTCACAGTAAGCTGTGTCTGTGCTTTCAACTCTAAGCACACTACTTTGCATGGTTCTGCTATACAAAGCAGTGTGCTGGAGTGGACAGGGGAGATAACTGTATTGTTTACATACAGTTCTCTCCCCCAGGCTAATACTCAGCAATCATCGGGTGCCGGTGAGTAATCACCTGCCGGGACCCGATGACTGACAGCCAAGGCTGCTAATAGCTCCTACCCGGAAATGCAAAATAACGTATATATAACTGGATAATACTTTCTTCATTTGGAATACGTATCAGCAGGCTGAGAATATTCTGAAAGCAACAAAGGTCAGTTCCTGTGCTCACGTGTGTTGGTTATCTCTTGCAAACTTCCCTTGTGATGGCAGCTGTGCAAATAGTTTTTTTTAATTAAAATAATAAACATCTTATACTTACCCGCTCTATGCAATGATATCAAACCGAGTGACCTCCGCTTTTGGGGTCCCCCATTGGCGTTTTCCACTCCTTTTCTTTTGTGTCTGCACCCATAGCAAACCGCTTCCTTTGGGGTTGATGTATGGGATGGATCCTGAGCAGGGCTGTGTGCATCCATAGACACACAGAGTATCTTGACCCTGCCCCCCCCTCCCTCACATGATTTGATTGACAGATACAGAAGCCAATAGCTCAGTCCCTGTGAGTAGAGGGAGACAGGAGAGAAGAAATGCAGCCAGGCACAGCTGGATCAATTGAGACCTCAAGTATTTAGGGAGCCCACCAAGTCTAATGACAGGTCATCTGAGAGATACGCCCATTTGCATCAGAATGACCCAATAAGGATAAAAGCTATTAGTGGCTGCTGTGATTTCAGAAAAAATATCATTTCTGACTAAAATGATTGAGGAGGGGAAATTTTGGTGACAAACATTTCCAATAAAAAAAAAAAGAAATTCCAGACTTTCCTCATTTTATACACACTACCAATAAACAGCCTATGACTTCAGCCTATAAACGTGCATGCTATGTGAGTAATTGGCCACCAATATAGTCTGTTGGCTATAGAAGTGTTGTGAAACATTTCATGCGGCTGCTTATAACCATACCCCTTCCATTCACCCCGGATCCTGTTTGCTGTACAGCTTGTTATCTGCTGGTAAATGATTAATGCGCTCCGTCTTCTATACAGTAATCAGCAGAGGGGCCCACTCACTGCAAGAGGTTAAGCTATGCCGGCTATTTTATAATACCATGATCTGAGCCAATTATTTACAGAGATTTGAGCTGGTGCCAAAAGGAAATTGACTCATTTTTAGTTTCAATCCGGCTCTGAAAAAGTAGATTTGGAATACTGAGAAAACAGTGCAGCAGACCATTTTAGACCATGCCATTTCACCCTTCTACAACTTGAAAACTGGAGCAGAGAAAAATGAAGCTGATGCCCATAATGACCATTTAAGGGCCAAAAAAAAAAAAAAAAACCAAGACCCCTCTAAAGCCAGCCATACATGCAAGGAAATGCAAAGATTCCCCATCCATGCTGGCTACACTCAACTTTTTTCCACCTTGCTCCTTTGATGTCTTAATCCAGGGCCATCCATGGCTCAAAATTTTTGGGCAATTTACAAGAATCAACCAAAATTCAAACTATGTATGTCTAGATTAAGATCAGTAGTTCCGCAGATGTCATCAAATGAAGGATATGCTGCACACCTAATTATATGCCCGGGATCACATGTATTTTGCCCCACGGCAATCAGGCGGTATATATTATACACCTCCAAAGGATATCTTCGGTGAATCCATCTGTAAAGCCTTCTCTTGGCTTTACAATGCAGCTAATAGAGAAATAATATCCTTTCTAAGCATATCAGTAAAATAAAGGGAAGACGCCAACGTGGAAAGGCTCACCTGCTGGGTTTGTGAATTCACGGCCATAGTACTTTGTGATACGATTGAAGAGGGCGAGATGTTTGTGCTAAAAGATATTGAGTCTAATTCAACATTTTTTATTTGATTATGGAGTTCCCAGTTGGTCTCATTATGGATTAAAGATTTTGAACCGTCTATACTTGTAGAAACTTAATATACAAAGAGCTATTGCCGTGGATTCTCAAACCCAGCAATCATTCTAGGTGAGCCTCTCCAAGTTGGCATCTCATCTTTATTTTACTAATGCACTTCGAAAAGAGATTTTTTTTTTCTCCATTAGATGCATTTCTTAACATATACAAAAGAAGACTTCACAGGCTGATTCACAGAGGAATCCTTTTATATCAGAAGCACTGGCTATATAAAACCTGATTACCATGCTGCACAATACATGCGATCCCAGCCCTATAGCAAGGTGAGAAGTAGACACTTCAATTTATCACATCTGTGGAACAACTGGTACTCTTAGAAGCTTGTTACTTGTATCTTTTCAGCATTGCTTGTTCCCGTCTGTAGGGATTGACAAAGCAGCAGTCTTGGAGGATGAATCTGGAGGGTTGCTACCCCATGGTCTGCTAAGTTTGCGCCTGTGTAAAACAGAAGGGTTTTCTTCTGCTTAGAACTAATATTGAAGGGTATAGTGAAGACCTTTGCCAGTTTCGGGGGAAATGTCACTTCCTGTCCCATAGACACAACTGGAAATAAGAGGATCTCTCAGGAGCGAAAATCCTCCCTTAGACAATGGTCTATGCAACAGGTGTCCCCGTCCCCATTGAAAGACTTTCATTCTAGTCTTGTTCCCAATTACAGCTCAAAATGTAGGGTTTTTCTATTCTTCTTAGTCAAGATGACAATAGTCACCAAGATAAACAGAGAGAGCATGCTCCCTGACCAGAGATATACAGCAATGAAAAGTTGACAAGGTTGCCAACCCTTACTCATTCTATCCACAAATAGCTAGCATAAAGAGTATACCAAATCAAGACAGCTTTTGTGTAAGGTGAGAGGCTGTTAAATTTGGGCATTTTTTTTTTTAATGCTATTGGGTCCACCTAGATTGAAGCCCAGCAGGCCAAGATGGTGCAAACATGAACTCATAATTGGATAAAAGCAGTGAAGCAAGTCATGACTACTTCTCTAAGGGATCCCGAGATTTCTCAATTTTAATATTCAACCACACTCTTCATGTTCCATATCCCAACTTTCTTATTAAAAGTAACAGTGCTGACAACAGCCATAATTACCAAGGTATGAATTCAACTAGGCAGCCAGAAGCGTACAGCTACTACTCCTATGGTAAAAGCAGACAATTCAACTGTCCTGCTCTGAAAATGGAAATACGCAGAACATTCTGTTACAGGAAGGGAATACAGAAGAACACCAAGTATCAATGAACAGCATGTCTAGTAGATGTTTAATTGTATAAAAAGGTACATCTGTAGAATCACAACTATGTAGCTCAAGTTGCTCCTCATACGTTCCTAAGCACCTCTACTTTTGGTCAGGCCAGTTCACCTCTGAAGACCAACATCAGTGAGATCTCCTTAGATCAATAAATCTGCATCTCCTTTGTTTTTGTGGATCAAATTACAAGGACAAATATACAGCTTTCCATAACATTTTGAGTCTTAAGTGGTAAATAAAACTTTTCTACATCTGTGGGTTTCTGAGTGAATGTACTGCATGGTAACACTAATTGACCACAGTTTTAGCTGAACAGTTTCAGTCCTGTGGCTTTTTAAATTGATAAAGCTTAAACAAATGGAAAATGAGCATCTGTAAGAAGTCTAATTTAAAATAGTGCAACTTTCTCTCTCATTGTTATGTATGTGTTGTTGTTCACTTTTGTTCTCTCCCCGTCACAGTAGACATTAGCTCAGCATCTGCTGAACAGAATCAATGGAGGCTGACCTGGCCTCAACCAAGGCCTGATGAAGACAGGTCAGGGGTCTGCTGGAAGAGGAAAAAACTGCCAACAAATTAGATTTTTTTCATGTAATCCCGACAGTACCTTCATTATATGCCCAGTACGGTCTTCCCATAGCCAGTTCTTCTTACTGCTGTGCGTCTCTGGCGTTGCCACCTTGGCTATGGGAGCCAGCTGTGACTTTCTGAGAATTCACACCCGACTCCCCACTACACATGTGCGAGATTGTGTGGTGCTGTGGGAGTGGTCCTGCAGCCTCCTAAGAAGCTTTGGCCAAGGAGCGTGCCTAAACACACGTCATTCGTGCCTAGCAATAAAATTTAGGAAGTGGAAAAAATGTATATATTTTGTTATGGGCTTGGGTGTGGGAAAGGAATAGTGGTACTTCCGCTTTTGTGTGAAGGTCCACTTTAGGGAGGAACATTTCCCACCAGAAATTGTTTTACTACACATGTGCACATAGAGGTCTGATTTTAGTACAAATAACCTTTACATTAGGGCCAGTGATCTCCAAGCTGCAGCCCTTTATCTAGCCCTTGAGGCATTATTCCTGTCACTGACAACAAAAGATGGTGCACATCTACCACTACCACTAATGATGGGATACTACTACTTCCACTGCCACCAACGATGGGACACTATTGTTTCCATTGACACCAACGATGGGGCACCATTCTTCCCTTGGCACAAACAATGGGGCACCACTGCTCCCTTGGCACAAACAATGGGGCACCACTGCTCCCATTGACACCAACGAAGGGGCACCACTGCTCCCATTGACACCAACGAAGGGGCACCACTGCTCCCATTGACACCAACGAAGGGGCACCACTGCTCCCATTGACACCAACGAAGGGGCACCACTGCTCCCATTGACACCAACGAAGGGGCACCACTGCTCCCATTGACACCAACGAAGGGGCACCACTGCTCCCATTGACACCAACGAAGGGGCACCACTGCTCCCATTGACACCAACGAAGGGGCACCACTGCTCCCATTGACACCAACGAAGGGGCACCACTGCTCCCATTGACACCAACGAAGGGGCACCACTGCTCCCATTGACACCAACGAAGGGGCACCACTGCTCCCATTGACACCAACGAAGGGGCACCACTGCTCCCATTGACACCAACGAAGGGGCACCACTGCTCCCATTGACACCAACGAAGGGGCACCACTGCTCCCATTGGCACCAACGAAGGGGCACCACTGCTCCCATTGGCACCAACGAAGGGGCACCACTGCTCCCATTGGCACCAACGAAGGGGCACCACTGCTCCCATTGGCACCAGCGATGAGGAACCACTGCTCCCATTGGCACCAACGAAGGGGCACCACTGCTCCCATTGACACCAACGAAGGGGCACCACTGCTCCCATTGACACCAACGAAGGGGCACCACTGCTCCCATTGACACCAACGAAGGGGCACCACTGCTCCCATTGACACCAACGAAGGGGCACCACTGCTCCCATTGACACCAACGAAGGGGCACCACTGCTCCCATTGACACCAACGAAGGGGCACCACTGCTCCCATTGACACCAACGAAGGGGCACCACTGCTCCCATTGACACCAACGAAGGGGCACCACTGCTCCCATTGACACCAACGAAGGGGCACCACTGCTCCCATTGACACCAACGAAGGGGCACCACTGCTCCCATTGACACCAACGAAGGGGCACCACTGCTCCCATTGACACCAACGAAGGGGCACCACTGCTCCCATTGACACCAACGAAGGGGCACCACTGCTCCCATTGACACCAACGAAGGGGCACCACTGCTCCCATTGACACCAACGAAGGGGCACCACTGCTCCCATTGACACCAACGAAGGGGCACCACTGCTCCCATTGACACCAACGAAGGGGCACCACTGCTCCCATTGACACCAACGAAGGGGCACCACTGCTCCCATTGACACCAACGAAGGGGCACCACTGCTCCCATTGACACCAACGAAGGGGCACCACTGCTCCCATTGGCACCAACGAAGGGGCACCACTGCTCCCATTGGCACCAGCGATGAGGAACCACTGCTCCCATTGGCACCAACGATGAGGAACCACTGCTCCCACTGGCACCAACGATGGGACACCACTGCTCCCACTGGCACCAACGATGGGACACCACTGCTCCCACTGGCACCAACGATGGGACACCACTGCTCCCACTGGCACCAACGATGGGGCACCACTGCTCCCACTGGCACCAACGATGGGGCACCACTGCTCCCACTGGCACCAACGATGGGGCACCACTGCTCCCACTGGCACCAACGATGGGGCACCACTGCTCCCACTGGCACCAACGATGGGGCACCACTGCTCCCACTGGCACCAACGATGGGGCACCACTGCTCCCACTGGCACCAACGATGGGGCACCACTGCTCCCACTGGCACCAACGATGGGGCACCACTGTTCCCACTGGCACCAACGATGGGGCACCACTGTTCCCACTGGCACCAACGATGGGGCACTACTATTCCCACTGGCACCAGCGATGGGGCACTACTATTCCCACTGACACCAACGCACTATTGTTCCCACTGACACCAACGATGGAGCACTACTGTTCCCACTGGCACCAACGATAGAGCACTACTGTTCCCACTGGCACCAACGATGGAGCACTACTGTTCCCACTGGCACCAACGATGGAGCACTACTGTTCCCACTGGCACCAACGATGGAGCACTACTGTTCCCACTGGCACCAACGATGGGGCACTATTGTTTCCCCTGGCACCAACAATGGGGCACTATTGTTTCCCCTGGCACCAACAATGGGGCACTATTCCCACTGGCACCGATGGGGCACTACTGTTCCCACTGACACCAACGCACTATTGTTCCCACTGGCACCAACGATGGGGCACCACTGTTCCCACTGGCACCAACGATGGGGCACCACTGTTCCCACTGGCACCAACGATGGGGCACCACTGTTCCCACTGGCACCAACGATGGGGCACCACTGTTCCCACTGGCACCAACGATGGGGCACCACTGTTCCCACTGGCACCAACGATGGGGCACCACTGTTCCCACTGGCACCAACGATGGGGCACCACTGTTCCCACTGGCACCAACGATGGGGCACCACTGTTCCCACTGGCACCAACGATGGGGCACCACTGTTCCCACTGGCACCAACGATGGGGCACCACTGTTCCCACTGGCACCAACGATGGGGCACCACTGTTCCCACTGGCACCAACGATAGGGCACCACTGTTCCCACTGGCACCAACGATGGGGCACTACTATTCCCACTGGCACCAGCGATGGGGCACTACTATTCCCACTGGCACCAGCGATGGGGAACTACTGTTCCCACTGACACCAACGCACTATTGTTCCCACTGACACCAACGATGGAGCACTACTGTTCCCACTGGCACCAACAATGGAGCACTACTGTTCCCACTGGCACCAACAATGGAGCACTACTGTTCCCACTGGCACCAACGATGGAGCACTACTGTTCCCACTGGCACCAACGATAGGGCACTATTGTTTCCCCTGGCACCAACGATGGGGCACTATTGTTTCCCCTGGCACCAACGATGGGGCACTATTGTTTCCACTGGCACCAATGAAGGGGCATCATTGTTTCCGCTGACACCAACGATGGGGCATGAGTCCTCCCCCACAGATACCATTGATGGGTCACCATTATTTCTACTGACACGGGGCACGATTCCTCCCAAGCCTAAAGGACAGTAAATTGGCACTTTATTTAGAAAGCTTGGAGACTCCTGTATTGGACTTGTAAATTAAAAGTGAGATAATTTTTTTCTAAACAAACATACATGAGGACATACCATACGTTTCTATGAAGCTAGGACTATGCCACTGACACACAAGAAGTGTTCATTCCAAAAAAATAAATGTTTCTTTTGTGACCATATTACAGCATATGTAAAACAAATAATTATTGGATATTTCAAGTTATAGGACAAAAGTCCACCCTGTGTGTGTGGCCAACTACAGTCATAGTCTGGAAGCAGCTGATCAGAGTGACCCCCCATGAGGAAGAGCCATTCTCCTACAAAGACAACATTCCTGACATTCCTTGTATTCTACAAATAAGTCATCCGACCATTTCAAGGTGAACTCCTCATGTTTGGACCATGAGATGTTAAATCGGGTCTCAGGAATGCTGGTCTATTGTAAGCTTACACTGAATCCTGGAAAGTTATGCAGCTTTTTAGTACAGTAAGTCAGAAGGCCCAAAAAGGGAGCGCAGAGGATGACATTCCCAGCTGTGCTCTGCAGGAATATCAAAGACGGAGCCCAGGAGTATGAAATGTCTCCTTCCTCTAACAAGCTGATGCCCAATACTTTAGATGACCCGTCCAATAGCATACTGCCAGGACGGATTCAGAATATACATCCCACAGGGGGCAGAAAGTTCAGTAACCCATAGCAACCAAACATTTCCATTCACGGATCACTGAATTGATCAATTCTGATTGGCAGATTGGAATTACTGTACTTTATTTTCTGTTACAAATGGAGATCGGAAGTCTGGATGAATGGAGATACAAATACGATAAAACCAGAGATCCAACCCAAGCATGGATCTACCGGATTATTTAATAAGACTCTCTGCTCCTATTCCTTCCACACATTGCTGCCTCTGGCTTCCTTCCTGTCTGTATTAGTCACCTCCGTCCAACTATTTCTTGGCCGTCTCCTCTGCACGGTCGCCTGGCAATCTCGCCGACTTTCCCAAATTCCTGTCTCACACTCACTTTTCTTTATTACAGGCCTTTGTGTAGCTTCCCAAAATCATGTCTCCTCGTTATTGTAGTCTGGATTCATAGTCTGCGCCTCACCTATACGCCATGGACGGTCTACTACGCGCCTCCACCGACCGTCTACTACGCGCCTCCACCGACCGTCTACTACGCGCCGCCACCGACCGTCTACTACGCGCCGCCACCGACCGTCTACTACGCGCCGCCACCGACCGTCTACTACGCGCCGCCACCGACCGTCTACTACGCGCCGCCACCGACCGTCTACTACGCGCCGCCACCGACAGTCTACTACACACCTCTACTATATTCGTACGAAGGACTGTCTTCTCCCGATCTCTGTCTGTCTGTTCCTCAGCTCTGACTGGCTACTCTCTCTGGGGTCTCAGTAACAGTCCATCTCCTCTACAGTGTCAGTCACCGGTCATAGTGCATCCTCCTCACCATTTGTGGTACCCTGCAGTTATCCGGTCCTCATAGTGGACAACCCCCCCCCCCCCAACCAACAGCCGTCATCCTGCCCCAAGTCTCCAGCCTTCTTCATCACCCCCAAACTCTGGTCCTCAGACTCACCCCCTCCCCAGACTCCGGTCCTCATCATCACCCCCCAGTCTCCATTCCTCATCCTTGCCCCACAGTCTCAGGTCCTTCTCATCCCCCAGTCTCCGGTTCTCATCCTTGGCCAGATATCCAGTTCTCATATTCGCCTCCCAGTCTCCGGTCCTCCTGCCCCCCCATTCTCCAGTCCTCATCCTTGCCCTAATGTCCGATCCTCACCCTCGTTCCTCAGTCTCTACTCCTCATCCTTACTCCGATGTAAGATCCTCATCCATGCCCCCACAGTCTCCGGTTCTCATCCTTGGCCCCCCCACACAGTCTCTGGTCCTCATCCTCGCCCCCCCCTCTCTCTACAGTCTCCGGTCCTCACCCTGGACCCCCCCCCCAGAAGTCTCCAGTCCTAACCCTCGCCCCCCTCCCCCCCAGCCTCTGGTCCTCACCCCTGCCCCCCCGGTCTCCGGTCTTCAACCTTGCCCCCCAATCCTAATCCTTGCCCTTAGTCTCCAGTCCTAATCCTCGCCCCCCAGTCCTCACCCTTGCTCACCCCCCCACAGTCTCCAGTCCTCACCCTCGCCACCCCAGTCCTCATCCTTGCCCACCAATCTCCGGTCCTCACCCACCAGTCTCCGGACCTCATCCTCACCCCCCCAGTCTCCAGTCCTCACCCTTGACCCGAGTCTTCACCCTCGCCCGACCAATCTCCGGTTCTCATCCTTGCCCACCAGTCTCCGGTCCTCACTGTCACCTCCCCAGTCCTCACCCTCGCCCCCCAATCTCCAGTCCTCACCCTTGCCCCCCAATCCTAATCCTTGCCCCCAGTCTCCAGTCCTAACTCTCGCCCCCCAGTCCTCACCCTTACACCCCAGTCTCTGGTTCTCACCCTCCCACAGTCTCTGGTCCTCACCCTTGCCACCCCAGTCCTCATCCTTGCCCACCAATCTCCGGTCCTCATCCTTACCCTCTAGTCTCCGGACCTCATCCTCACCCCCCCAGTGTCCGGTCCTCATCCCCCCCACCCCCCCAGTCTCCGGTCCTCACCCTTGACCCCAGTGCTCACCCTTGCCCCCCCGGTCCTCACCCTCGCGCCCCGGTCTTCGGTCCTCACAGTTGCCTCCCGCGTCCTCACCCTTGCCACCCCAATCTCCGATCCTCACCCTCGCCCCCCAATCTCTAGTTCTCACCCTCGCCCCCCCAATCTCTGGTCCTCACCCCCAGGTCTCTGGTCCTTATTCCCGCCCCCCCCCACCCCGGTCCTCACTCTTGCCCCCCAGAGTCCAGCCTTCATCTCCCTGTCTCCAGTCCTCATCACCCCCCTCCGGAGTCCCCCAGCAGTAACAGACCGGAGGGGGGCACACACACACACATACAGAGGATGACTGACCAGGTAGTTCATGGTTCCCGGTGTGGTGTCTCCCGTGTCGGTGATCCTGTAGTAATCCTCCCGGTGATGCGCTGACAGCCTCGTCCTCCCGATCACTCTACACCGGGCATCTCCTGTACTCCGGACCGGCTCTGTCTCTTTGTCTATTCGCCGATCACACACCACTCCGTGTCATCTCTCCCCGCTCCTGTCCCCCGTACCCCGCCGGTGCCAATCAGGACAGCGCTGTCCGCCCGCCGCACTCTGTCCAGGACCGGGCACACTGCCCGCACAGCGCCCCCTGTGATCCCGTTCTCTAGCCGGCTGTGTGTTCCGTCCCCCGGATCCTTCTCCGCTCTCTCCGGTATTCCCAGCTGTCTCGCTGGCAGCCTCAGTCCCTGAGCCGGAGAGGAGAGAGGGGGAGGAGAGACGAGACAGGGGGAGGAGCCTCCGGGGGAGAGCTAACAGGAGCCCATCAATGCCTCTGTCCAGGCCCTCTCCCCACCGGCGCCCTTATTGGCTGAGCCCGGCTTCTTATGTAAATGAGCTCAGGGGGCGGGGTGAAGCCCTTTTCCCATCAGAAGGAGGTGTTAGAGTGCCCCGGTCTGGAGCTGAGAGGGATGGGAGGTGTGAGAGCAGGGGGCAGTGTGGGGGGAAGGATGGAAGGGGGATGGAGGGGTGGAAGAAGCGATAGATGGAAGGGCGGACAGAAGGCATGATGGATGGAAGGAAGGATGTGGATGAATGGAAGAATAGATGGATGGATGCAGGGAAGGAAGAATAGATGGATGGAAGGGTGTTAGAATGGATGGACAGAGGAATGGATGGAGAACAGATGGAAGGAAGAATAGATGGATGGAAGGGTGTTAGAATGGATGGACAGAGGGATGGATGGAGAACAGATGGAAGGAAGGAAGAATAAATGGATAGAAAGGTGGAAGAATGTATGGACAGAGGGATGGATGGAGAACAGATGGAAGGAAGAATAGATGGATGGAAGGGTGTTAGAATGGATGGACAGAGGGATGGATGGAGAACAGATGGAGAGAAGGAAGAATAAATGGATAGAAAGGTGGAAGAATGTATGGACAGAGGGATGGATGGAGAACAGATGGAAGGAAGGATGGAAGGAAAAATGGATGGAAAGGTGGAAGAATGTATGGACAGAGGGATGGATTGAGAACAGATGGAAGGAAGGAGGGAAGGAAGAATAGATGGATGGAAGGGTGGAAGAACGGATGGACAGGGGGATGTATGGAGAACAGATGGAAGGAAGGATGGATAGAAGGATGGATGGAAGAACAGATTTACAGATGGATGAAAAGATGGATGGATGAATGGAAGAACAGATGGATGGAAGGATAGATGAATGGAAGAACAGATGGATGCAAAGAAAGAGTGATGGAAGAACAGATGGATGGAAAGAAAAAACAATGGATGGATGGAAAAATGGAAGGAAGGATAGATAGATGAAAGGAAGGATGGATGGAAGGAAGGCAGCAAGAAAGGATGGATGTAGGGAAGTATGGATGGATGGAAGAAAGAAAGCAAGGAAGGATAGATGGATTAATGGAAAGAAGGGAGGATGGATGGATGTAAAGAAAGAGTGATGGAAGTACAGATGGATGTAAGGAAGAAATAATGGATGTAAGGAAGGAAGGGTAAATAGATGAATGGAAGGAAGGGTGGATGGAAAGAAACAAGGAAGGATGGATGAATGGAATGAAGAATGCAAGGATGGAAGAAAAGGTTGGATGGATGTAGGGAAATACAGATAGATGTAAGAAAGGAAGCGAGGAAGGATAGATGGATGGATGACTGGAAGGATGGATGGATAAATGGAAGGATGGATGTGTAGCACCCTCCTAATCAGGTTTTAGGATTTGTATAGCTGTGTTTCTCAGCTTACCAGAGAGACTGTTAGGAAAATCTAATTGGGTTATCTGCTTAACAGAGAGCTGTGATGGATTAGTCAGTCTGCTCATGATGCTCTGGTGTTTTTGAGTTTATCTGAGTTCTGCCCACCTTCAGGAAGCTATGAGAGCCTCCCAGAACATGGGTAGGGACTAGGCAAATGAACAGCATGACTCTGGATACAGCCCTGGCCAATTGCAGGGGAGGGTTGCCCCATTCCATTGCATGCTGGGAGTGCTATTTATGTTCTGAGAGCACATGGGATCAGTGTCTTTTCCAGGAGGGGATTGAACAATCCAGGCTTGAGGCAGGCTGCCTCACCTGGTACTGGCTGTCATGGGGCCTCAGGTGGGTCAAGCTGAAGGCCAGAAGTTAGAGAGATTGACCCTGGGAAGCTGTCTGCCAAAGATTTCTCTGGTATCACTGGAGAGAGTTGATTGGAAGGAGGCAACCATTCTGTCCTTGGGCTTTTGAGTACAGACTCTGAGAGATCTTGGGGACTCTGTGCGATTTGCTACCCCTCTGGGGTTTGATAGTGTGGGTCTAAAAAGGAAAGGGAACACTGGCTAGTGTTCTGAAGAGCTTGTCCTATTGTTGCTACTGCTAAAGGGACTTTTCAAACTCCTGAACTACTTGTTACTACACTTTAAAGAGAATTCTGCTATCTACTCTCAGTTAAGACTTCACAAGGATTCAACCAAGAGCAGGGGCAGACTGACAACTCATGGGGCCCCCGGGCAATAGGGGATCATGGGGCCCCTGTGTCCTTGCCCACACTCAAAGCACACACAAAAAAGGTGGGTTGTTGTCATGTTGGAAGACCCAACCACAACCTATCTTCAATGCTCTGACTGAGGGAAGGAGGTTGTTGCTCAAAATCTCACAATAAATGGCCCCATTCATCCTCTCCTTAAAACAGTGCGGTCATCCTGTCCCCTTCGCAGAAAAGCACCCCCAAAGCATGATGTTACCACCCCCATGCTTCACGGTAGGGATGGTGTTCTTGGGATGCAACTCATCTTTCTTTTTCCTCCAAACACGACGAGTGAAGTTTAGAGCAAAAAGTTCTATTTTGGTCTCATCTGACCACATGACTTTCTCCCATGCCTCCTCTGGATCATCCAGATGGTCACTGGCAAACTTCAGACGGGCCTGGACATGTGATGACTTGAGCAGGGGAACCTTAAGTGCAATGCATGATTTGAACCCATGACGGCGTAGTGTTCTACCGACAGTGACCTTTGAAACTGTGGTCCCAGCTCTCTTCATGTCATTGACCAGTTCCTCCCTCGCAGTTCTGGGCTGATTCCTCACCTTTCTTATCATCAGTGATACCCCACAAGGTGAGATCTTGCATGGAGCCCCAGTCCGAGGGAGACTGACAGTCGTCTTTAACCTCTTCCATTTTCTAACAATTGCTCCAACAGTTGATCTATTTTCACCAAGCTGCTTGGCAATTGCTCCGTAGCCCTTTCCAGCCTTATGGACGTCCACAATTTTGTCTCTGGAGTCTTTTGACAGCTCTTTGGTCTTGCCCAATTGCCCCTTTGGTCTGACTGACTGTGGGGTGGACAGGTGTCTTTAAAGAGCTTAGACAGGTGCTACTAAGTTAGATTAATGAGTGGAGTAGAGGTGGACTTTTTAAAGGCACAGTAACAGGTCTTTGAGAGCCAGAATTCTTGCTGTTTCTTAGGTGTTCAAATACTTATGTTCAGCAGTGCAAGACAAATAAATTCTTTAAAAAGCATACAATGTGATTTCCTGAATTATTTTTTAAATTCTGTCTCTCAGAGTGGGAATGCACCTACAATGTGAATGTCAGACCCCTCCATGATTTCTAAGTGGGAAAATTTGCAAAATCGCAGGGTGTTCAAATACTTCTCTTCCTTACTGTATAATGATAGGCATTAGACAACCTACAGAGCTGAGATGAGATGTGATCTGTGCAATGGCGAGATCTGTGCAATGGCGAGATCTGTGCAATGGCGTGATCTGTGCAATGGCGTGATCTGTGCAATGGCGTGATCTGTGCAATGGCGTGATCTGTGCAATGGCGTGATCTGTGCAATGGCGTGATCTGTGCAATGGCGTGATCTGTGCAATGGCGTGATCTGTACAATGGCGTGATCTGTACAATGGCGAGATCTGTACAATGGCGAGATCTGTACAATGGCGTGATCTGTACAATGATGAGATCTGTACAATGATGAGATCTGTACAATGATGAGATCTGTACAATGGTGTGATCTGTCCAACACCAGTTATATCTTGGTGGACAATAGTGATTGCTCAGATAATTTCTCATTCTTTGGTCATGTTCACATGTTTGCAGTACATGATCACTTAATAATGTGCGCTGTGTGAGGGCGTCCATTCATATAGATAAGCTCTCCATTTCACTAAAAAACATCAAAAAAGATGCACATAATTGTTTTAAAAGACAGCACATCTCAACAGGGGCGTCCCTAGAGTTGGTGTCACCCGGTGTGGTAACACTTGGTGTCACCCCTCCAACGATCCACGCAGGATGGATCGGATCTGCAGATTGAGCATAATGGATCGGAGTCCGATCCATTATGCTCCCAAATCCGCAGATCTGGTCCATCCTGCGTGGATCGTGGGCTTGCAACCTAAACAGGGTTAACTGATCTCTCCACGAGCTCCACAAAAAGGTAAGTTGTAAAGCAAGATGGATCGGATCTGTGGATTGGGGAGCATAATGGATCGGACTCCGATCCGTTATGCTCAATCCACAGATCCGATCCATCCTGCAGGGATCATCGGCTTGCTTTAAAACTTACCTTTTCGTGGAGTGGGTCTGGTGTCACCCTGTGCGGCGCGTACCCCCCGCACCTGCATAGGGACGTCACTGCACCGCAATGTCTTATTATCCATCCTGCGGGGATCGTCAGCTTGCTTTAAAACTTACCTTTTAATGGAGCTCATGGAGAGATCAGTTAACCCCGTATAGGTTGCAAGCCAACGATCCTCGCAGGATGGATCGGATCTGTGGATTGGGGAGGATAATGGATCAGACTCCGATCCATTATGCTCAATCCGCAGATCCGATCCATCCTGCGGGGATCATTGGCTTGCTTTAAAACTTATCTTTTCGTGGAGCGGGTCTAGTGTCACCCCGTGCGGTGCGCACCCCCCACACCTGCCTAGGGACACCACTGCACCGCAATGTCTTATTGTAGTGTTACCATGCGTTGTGGTGCATTAAAACCCACATGCATCGGGGTAAAGTCACTTTGTATATTTTTACCTACAGGTAAGCTTATATTAAAGCTTACCTGTAGGAAAAAGGAATATCTATGTGAACGATCACCGTTTAGGAGATATTTTATGGAGCAGCAGCCAGTGATAATACCGGCACATGCGCTCTGAAGGAACGGAATACTTGTGCCAATCCTTCAGAGCTGTGTGCCATGGTTGAAACCCCCTCGCGCATGCGCAGGAGTAACATCAGCGGTGGCAGCCGCAGCCCACAAACCTGGAAGACCGAGTGAAGATGGAAGCTTTCTGCAGTGGTGACAGCGCCTCATTGGAGGGCTTCGTTCTAAGGTAAGTCTTTCATAATGTGTTAGTATGCAGAACACATTATGGTATACCTTGCAGCAGGAAATGTTTTTTTTTTTTTTAATGAGTTTACTACCTTTTTAAGAATGAATAGCACTGCAGCACCACAACAAGTAATGTGCGCTCCCATCCTTCCCTGAAATCAGCCTGTAGAAGTACAATCTTATCCTGTCCTACTGTAATTGGCTTGATTAGGCAACGACCATTGCATGTCTGTGGATGACCTTAGACTAGAGGAGGCTTACAAGGACCAATGAATATGTTACATCATAAAGACATAGGATGTATATACTGTAGACTTTTGCACCCAGGGAGCGTTAGGTTGGGATGCTATTTAGGTTTACAATGTTGCCATTGAACAATGCTATCAGAAATTGTAGCTAGATGTCAACCATGTTCTTTATCTGTATAGGGTAGTGGTTCTCAACCTGTGGGTTGCGACCCCTTTTTGGGTCGAATGACCCTTTCACAGGGGTCCCCTAAGACCATCAGAAAACACATATTTCCGATGTGTAAAGAGTAGCTGCTGTGTTGAAAGCAGCTGCTGTGTTGAAAGCAGCTGCTGTGTTGAAAGCAGCTACTCTGTTGAAAGCAGCTACTGTGTTGAAAGCAGCAGTATTGGAGGTAAAACGACACTCATGAATTATAATTACTGGGTAACTCATTTTATGGTTGGGGGTCACCACAACATAAGGAACTGTATTAAAGGGTCATGGCGTTAGGAAGGTTGAGAACCACTGGTATAGGGTAAAGTAATTGGGTCATGTTAGCCACTTGCCCTCCAGAGGACTTACCCCCCCTTCCTGACCAGGCCTTTTTTTGCGATACAGCGCTGTGTTACTTTAACTGACAATTGTACGGTCATGCAACGCTGCACCCAAATTACATTTATGTCCTTTTTTCCCACAAATAGAGCTTTCTTTTGGTCATATTTTGATCGCCTCTGCAGGGTTTTTTTTTTGTGCTATAAACAAAAAAAGACTGACAATTGTTAAAAAAAACCAACATTTTTGACTTTTTGTTATACAACATTTCCACTACAAAAATGTAAAAAATCAAATTTTGTCATAAATTTAGGCTAAAATGTATTCTGCTATGTCTTTGCTAACAAAAATCCCAACACGTGTAAATTAATTGATTTAAGTAAAAATTATAGCGTCTACAAATGGCGGTATATATACTGGAATTTTTTTTTTTTTATACTAGTATGGCAGCGATCAGCAACTTATAGCAGCACTGCAGTGGGCATTATGACACTGGGTGGAACTGACTAACTGCCACTGACATCCCAATGATATTAATACAGTGATCAATGCTAACAAAAAGTACTGACATTGTAGTAATGACACTGTGCAGGAAGGGGTTAACATCTGTGGCGATCAAAGGGTTAACTGTGTGCTCTGTGTGTGTGTGTGTTTTACTGTGTAAGCACATTGCTTTGTATTGCTCTGCTATAGCATGTCGATGCTGACGGGAGAGATCTGTGTTGTTTACACATAGACCCCTCTCCTTTCCCTGTTCCTCAGCGATTGCCGGGTGCCAGCAGGGAATCTATGGCTGGGACCCAGTGATCAACAGTTGTAGCCGCCAATGGTGGCGCAGGTAGTGCAGCACGTGCCCCTACCCAGAAATGCAAAATCACATATATATACACATGATTTTGCGCAGCCCTGCCGCCCTGTAGCAATAGTTCTGCTATAGGCCGGCGAGGAACCGGTTAAGGCAGAACTACACTGCATCTGAGCACCACAAACCAAAAATGTTATTTGATTCATTTTTAATATTCAAAGCAAACTCCCCCATCCATCCACGTCTCCATGCTTTATTTTGTAGCAAAATTACTGAAAGCACCCCCTAGCATTTCTAGCTGCAGCCAACTTGAGTAAGGGCAGATGATTCAAGTAGCATTTACTGGAATCCATCTGCCCTTAGCTCATGCATGCAGGAAGGAGAGTGCGCTTAGCTGACAAAGCCCCTCCTCCCCTCCTGAAGACTTTTGGGATGCATGACATCATTTTGGCCTAGACCAGAAACCAGGAAGTAACTGAAGAAATGTAAAAAAATGTAAAGATTCAATATTTTTGGATGCTAGTCCAATCCACCAAGAGAACGGCATGAGCTGATTGGAATCTGCTTACTAATATTAACAGCATAAAGATAAAAATAGTCAATGTTAATTGAGAGAGTTTAGTTCTGCCTTAATCTAGCTCTCCCCAGCAGCATCTACTTACTTGCCGCTCCCCTGCTACTCCATTCAGCTGCTAGGAGTGAAGGAGAGCCCTGTGTAAAGTACGAGTAACTGAAGTGGTGGCTTACACAGGACTATGGGCTTCTCATGTGCTCACATGTTCCTCCTCAGGGCCATCTTAATAGCATCATGGGCTCCTGGGAAAAGTAATGCAGTGGGGCCCCTACCAGCCACCCCAAATTTATACACCTACTCTCATGGTAAAGGGGCACAGTACGGGGGGGATCAGGAGGACACAATACAGGTTCTAGGACACGGCCATCCAGGGACAGCTTAGTAAAAAGCATGACTGTCCTGGCAAATCTGGGACAGTTGGCATGTATGACGTAATGCAAAATTATCATGGGACCCCCATGCACCTGGGGCCCCTCTCAGTGCCCTGTTGTGCCCACTCATTAAGACAGCCCAGCTCCTCCATGCTTGCAAGTACCAGGTATATCTTCTGGCTCTTAGTATTGATCAGAGTTCTGGAAAAGCTGACAATTAATACAGTAGATGGCACGACTACAGAGAAAGCTGTAATCTTCTGGGTCCTGCTTGGGTTCTGTGCAAGCAGCTTCCCTTCTGAACGCAGAGCACAGGTTGTTGCTGTGACATCACCACCCTTCCTCTCCACCTTTTCCAATCAATTAACACCTTGTATTCATTAAAATATACAAGGAATCGCGATAATAAAAGGGGGAAACCCTTTGTACAGAACTTGAGTAGGACCCAGAAGATGGCAGATATCACTGTAGTAGCAGCTTCCCCAGCAGTCCAATGTATTTTTACTAATGTTGAAATGCAATATAGATAATTCCTGGAGTTCCACTTTAAAGAGTACTATACCAAAACTTTTTTTTTGTTTTGGATTATAATGAAATTAGCAAATGTATTAGTTTCATTCAAATGATAGTAGTTTGAGGCCATGAGGAAATTATTTCAATATTAAAATTTGTTTTGACAATTTGGATTCAGGTAACAAATGGATCCGAATTTCATTCCATTTGTTAATTTGGATGCAGATGACACCAGTCGATACTATCCAATCAGCTCATGCCGTTCTCTTGGTGGATTGGACTAGCATCCAAAAATATTGAATCTTTCCAATTCAAATCCATTTGATTCAATAATATACTGAACATATAGCAATCTTCCGGAAACACTGCAAAATTTTTAGAATACACTCGGACCAACTTATATATGAAATGAATGCTGAAAAACAGGAATTCCGAAAACGAATCGGTTCAGCATAACGAATAAGATGAAACCCCCTCGGGGGCCAATGCGAGTGATGATGCGTGTGGGCTCTGTGTAGCCCGCCTCATCTTCCCTCTTTTCTCTCTGCTACATCATTGACAAGCGGAGAGTTTGCCTGCTGGTGGGCATTCCGTGCGTGACGTCATCCTGCACCAAGGACGTAGTGACGGGGATGGGTTGGCGCTGCGTGCCGGAGCTCAGGGGGTCTTTTTTGGAGGCCAACCCAGACAACATATCACTCAGGTGAAGACATTTAGGATAATTATTCCCCTACTTGAGATGATGACTTTTTGTCTCCTATGCATTATCTTTTGTGAGCGTTGATCTGTCAGGATGGATTGTTGAGACCTTGTGAGTGAGGTGAGCTGCTCTAGGGGAACATATATGGGGCATATATCTGGGAGGTTATATCATACTATATAACTTTCTGCATTTCTATTATGGAACCAATGTACACGAGAGGAATGGGCTATACCATTATAATGCATTATCAATTACTGTGTACTGTGGCTGTGTTACTGATATATAATGTGTGTGTGTATATATATATATATGTGGCTGTGTTACTGATATATAATGTGTGTGTGTATATATATATATATATGTGGCTGTGTTACTGATATATAATGTGTGTGTGTATATATATATATGGCTGTGTTACGGATATATAATGTGTGTGTATATATATATATATATATATATATATATATATATATATATATATATATGCGGCTGTGTTACTGATATATAATCTGTATGTATATATATATATATATATATATATATATATATGGCTGTGTTACTGATATATAATGTGTGTGTGTGTATGTATGTATGTGTATATATATATATATATATATATATATATATATATATATCATATATATATGTGGCTGTGTTACTGATATATAATGCATATATATATATATATATATAAAAATAACGAATATTACAAAACTAAATTCTTCAGTGAACGAATGCATCCGAAACTAAACGAAAATGTCTAGCATGCAAATGTCTAGTTGTAATCCTGTCTCACTTTATACAAATTAAAAAAAAAAAGTTTTGTCTATAGATACACTTAAGGTGGTTCTAAAGTCTCAAGGTTTTTTTACCTTCATGCATTCTATGCAAGAAGAGGCGACTGTGTATGGTTGTGCGCCGAAGGTTGTGTAAAGCAACCGCATGTGCTGTGATTGCAGATAGTGCACCTTCGGAGCATAAGCCACAGCACATGCGGGTGCTTTACCCAAATCTTGGCTCACAACCATGTTTGAGTTTCCATCCAGGTCAATCAGAGCCATTTTAAGTAAAAAGATCGTTTTTGCTAAAGATCAATTAATAATAAAGCATACTGTACTGTATGTCCTTTCGGTAATTCATAGATTTTATCATATTGCCCAATTCTGTGAAGAATCGTTTGATTAGATTGTCACTTGTATGGCCACCATTATTCTTCCTAGGTCTATCTAGAAATACAAGTTGAGCTTTAAAGGTTACTTACTCTTTTCTTCATCGTGGCTGGAGAGAACATTCTCTGTGTTTATCTATGGTCAGCTTTTACATTTGAGCTCTTCAAGTGGGAAGGCACTTATAATCTTCTGGCCATGACTTCAGTTTGGCTACACAATGCAAGAGTTTCTGCGGAGTGAAGAAAAGCTGTGGGAGACCAACATTACTGTGCAGCTTCAAGTATCCAGAACTTGTTCCAAAGCTGGAGACAGTCTCCTGGCTTCCATCCCACTGGCTTGTAGAAGATTGTTGTGGTGTTTGCTGGTAGAAGATGACTCATTGGCAAAATATTGACATGCCATCTGGAGAAATCTTTATGGAAATTCCAGCCACAGGCCATTTCTCCAGGTCTGCCTTTGGATGCCAGTTATAGATTGTGGAACCACAGTGGGATCATGGACATCTGCTCATCACAGCAAATCACAGGATTAGCATTGATCAGGGTACAGAACAGATGTTCCGTGTAGGTACAAGAGCAAAAGTAGGTAAAAATATTTGACAATGAAAGGTACCCAAAGAAATAAAATTAATTTTGCTTGACGCAGACAGTTTCTCTTTATATGCACCTTTAGACTGCAGCGGACAACTCCAATTGATTGATTAATTTTGGAAAGTGCAGGTTTTGCAATTTTTGAGGGTATCTGCTTATAATCCCCCATGTGCCCTTCCCCTGACTTCTCTGTTAAGATCAGTGGCACAACCACCAACCTGTCCAAACATGCCGGGGTGCTAGGTGTAATCCTAGACTCTTCTTTCGGCCCCTCATCCAATCACTTTCCAAAGCTTGCCGTCTCAACCTCTGCAACATCTCCAAAATATGCCCCTTCCTAACCAATGATACCACAAAGCTCCTAATTCACTCCCAGGTTATCTCTCTGCTCGACTACTGCAGATCCCTCCTCAATGGCTTGCCTTTACATAGGCTATCCCCCCTCCAGTCCATAATGAATACTGATGCCAGACTCATCCACCTCACCAACTATTCAGTGTCTGCTACTTCTCTCTGCCATTTCTTCCATTGGCTGCCACTCACACAACAAACTAAATTCAGATTACTAACAACAACTAACAAAGCCATCCACAACTCGGCCCCCAGCAGCTACATTACTAACCTAGTCTCAAATACCAACCAAATCACACTCTTTGTTCCTTTCAAGACCTCCTGCTCTCTAATTCCCTTGTCACCTCCTCCCATGCTCACCTGGAGGACTTCTCCTGAGCCTCTCCCATCCTACGGAATTCCCTACCCCAGTCTGTCCGACTATCTCCTACTCTGTCCACTTTTAGGCGATCCCTGAAAACATTTCTCTTCAGAGGAGCCTATCCTGACTCTACCTAACAACTGTACATGTTTTTTCTCCATCGGCTCATCCCCCACAGTTATTACCTTTTGTATCACTTGACCCTCCCCTTTTAGATTGTAAGCTGTAACGAGCAGGGCCCTGTGATTCCTCCTGTATTCACTTGTATTGGAACTGTACTGTTTGTCCTCACATTATAAAGCGATGCACAAACTGTTAGCGCTATATAAATCCTGTATAATAATAAAAAAAATACATGTTCACTTCTGCATGTACTAGTCTATAACCTGTTGATGTTGGCCTCACAGATACTGTATATAATGTCACGGAGGGGGGCTGCTACATACAGTATATGCATTTATTGATCTATGCTGGGAGTGCAGCAACCCTCCAAGCACAGTGACCAAGCTGTCATGAACCGGATATGGGCTCCTGATTATATGCTAGCCAATCGCAGCAATTGGGAAGCTCACCCGTGGCTCCCATTATTATGTATAGAGATGTGCACAACGGACACATTTGTTTAGTTTCAGATTCGTTTGCTAACTTAATAATTTTTTTTTTTTCGCTATGTTAGAATGATTCATTTTCAGAATTTGTATTGCATATTCGGATTAATTTCCTATATGCATTATTTTCTAATCGATTAAAAATTTGAATTTCATAGGACAGCTATGTTCTTTCCACTTTATTCTATTCTATACAAAATTTTAAATTTGAATTTCGGAAGAAAGCTATATTCTTTATTTTATTCTATTTTATTTTAAAGTCAAATTTTGGAAGACAGATACATTCTTTCTATTTTATTCTATTCTATTTGAAATTCAAATTTCGGGAAGATGGCTATATTCTTTCTACTTTATTCTATTCTATTTGAAATTTGAATTTCGGAAGACAGCTATATTCTTCCTATTCTGTACTTTTCTATTTTTTTCTATTCAATTCTATTATTTTATATTCTATTAGTTTATGTTCTATTCTATTTTGTTTTCTTCTATTCCATTATATTATATCCCTTTCTGTTCTATTCTGTTTTATTTTCCATTCTATATTATATTCTGTTTTATTATATTCAATTCTTTTATTTTATGTTCTATTCTGTTTTATTGTATTCTGTTATATTCTGTTCCTTTCTATTCTGTTCTATTCTTTTATTTTCCACTCTATATTATTATATTCGGTTTTATTCTATTCTTTCCTATTATATTCCATTTTTTTTCAATCCTGTTCTATTCTTTTCTATTTTGTTTTATTCTATTCTATTTTTATTATTTTCCAGTCTATTCTTTTCTATTCTATTTTATTCTATTCTATAAAGAAGCCTAAGTAGGAATCATCATCCTTTTTCACATTTATACCTTACTGTATTTGTTGCAGTATGTTATTAATTTTTGAGTTTGTTTAGTTATAATTTATTTCAGATTCTACTATTACTACTGTGATTCAGAAATTCGGATACATCCGAATCTCTGAATAACAAAAATTTTGTCTGAATTTCGATTCGTAACAAAACAAATTGCACATGTCTAATTATGTACCAATTGAAGAATTTGTGGCATGGAAAAAACTTCTTGATAGCAAGGCCATGAAGGTTTGTCTAACCATGATTTCATGGTCAATTTCCGCATACCATATACAGATAAATCTGATAGGTGGTTACAATCTGTTGTTCCTTAAAATGATTGGCAAGTGTCACTCCTGACTTATGCTTTTGGAGGATGCAAAGTTAAAGTGCATGTCAAGGCAAAACAGTTTTTATTTTTTTTTTGTAGTTTGTAGCATGAAGAAGGGATATAGCCTTTGTAAGATTTTATTGCATTCTGTGTTCCCACTGGGGAAGTTCAATCCTGTTGTCTGGGGGACAATTGTCACCGAGACACAAAGTAAGAATAAATCCTAAATTTTAAAGTTGTCAACAGAGCAAGGGAAATTTTCCAATGGGGACAAATATTCTGGGGACAACTGTCATAGAGGGGAGTTCCCCTCATTCTGGTGAGATAGCAGAGCTCCAGAGAAAGCTTTTTCTTTGCCATTTTTTAGAGAGTAGAGAAGAGTTAGATCTAATGTCAGATGGTAATGTTGTCCGTGTCCTTGTTGGAGACATCCATCCTTGGTAACTGTCTTGTGACTATTGTCACAAGTGAGAGGAAATCCAAAAAGAATATTGTCACTGGCATAGAAGAAAAAGGGGAATTAAATAATAAAAGAGAAATGAGGAGAACATGGACATCTGCTCTCATCAGGGCAAAACACAGGATTAGCATTGATCAAGGTGCAGAACAGATGTTGCCAGTAGGTACAAGAGCAATCCCTTCTGCTTGTAAACTAAGCAGATACCCCCAAGACCAGCATCATCTCGGGGAAGGGGAAATCTTTCATCTGATGACAAAACTAGGATTTCCCTTGGGAAGACTTTTCGTTTCCTGTTGTGACTCTGAAACAAGAGGTGAATTGAAAACTCAGTAATGGGAACACAGACAGCAATGATCTGACAGTAAAAACCTCATTCTTTCCAGACAAAAAAAAGTTTAGTTTGGGAACTAAAGTCAAAAACACTCCACAGCAGCTTAAAAACAAAAACAACTCGATCTGCTATACCCATCTGATCTCCAGCTTTGTCCCCTGGAGACTCACCTATCCAATGATGCAGCACCCTGGACTCGAAGGACAATGCTGTAAAGAGTCATGGCTAGTTCCTGCAGTCTTTAGGATCTTCTCATTACTGGAGGTAGAAGAGGGTGAAGAGGACCAGTGATATCACAGGACCCAACTAAAAGACACCTGTAAAAAGAGGTATGTAAAGTAAAGGGTTTTATTTTTAAAGGTTTTCTCCAAGGAGGGTGGGGGCCAAGCCTGGAGTTGGGCTTTTAATTGTATTTAAACCCCAACAATGAACTTCTGTTATTAGGGGGTGAAGGGAACCTATGATGTCACTGGACCCAACCAAAGACACATTGAAAAAATGTAGAGTTTTTTTAAAGGTTTTTCCAAGGAGGGTGGGGGAGTCAAGCCTTGCGATGAGCTTTAAAGTGTATTTATACACATAATAATGAACTTCTGTTATTAGAGACTGAAGAGGACCTGTGACATTGCGAAACTTGACCAAAGACACCTAAAAAAAGGGTTATAAAGATTTTTTTTTTTTAAAAGATTTCTTTAATATGGGTGGATGGTTAAGCCTGGAAGGGATGTCAGCCTGTCTCTGTATCCCAATTTAGAGTTGATCTTCAGTTCCCCCAGTTGCATCATTTACAAAATGGGGGTGATTATTTTTGAATTTGGGGCAGCCACAGAGCTATTTTGTAAAATTGGTGCTATTAAAAACTACCTAGCTCAATAAAGCTACTGAAACAGGCTTTTGTGAATCAAGGGCAAAACTTTTGAAGGGTCATAATACCATAAAAGTGGCGCAAATGCTTTACTGAATTTCTCCCATTGTCAACCAGCTGGCTTGTACATACATACCCACCCATTCTTTGATACCTATGGCTAGACCAATGAAAGACATTGTATAAAAGGATTTCACTAAAGCTGGCAATACATAGCTATGTTTTTTTCTTTAGCCAGTGCACTGAACAAAAAAAAAATGAGCCAACTCCCCCATCCATGCAACAGAAGTAGATGAAGGAATCCTCCCCACTGTTCTATTGTATCCTTATAACAAGGGGTACTTCTCTACTGGCAGAATACACAGATCAGCACTGCAGCCACTTATCAAGTATTTTTTCCAACAGCTGCACATGGATCAAAATTCAATCCATCTATGGCGGTCATAGATGGATCGAATCTCAGCCTATTCATCAGGGACCAGCCAAGACTCGATCCATCTAAGGGCAGGCTGGTTGTATCTAAGTCGATCCATTGATCCAGAGTGTGACAAATCCCAGGCGCCAGGTCACCATGGTGACTAGAAATTGCTCCCCTGTGGTCTGGGTTTTTGTCAGCCCATTCACTGGCATTAGCGTAGTGTCAGGGGTTGCAGGGGTCGCATTTGCGACCCACTACCACTTAAGGGGGCAGCAGGTCCGGTACAGTGATTCTGCAATGAACTTGCAGCCTATCTGTGTAACAGAAAGTCAGATCTCTACAGCTCTGATTGATCCAGGTAAACAGACTTCTTGCCGGGAAGCATCCAATCAGTACTATTAGTGCTCTGTAGCCATTTAGGGCTTCTTATGGGACTAGGTAGCATTGCTACTGCTCTGCTGTCCGTGCTGTGTACTCCGGAGAGCTGGACAGGTCAGCAGGTTAGTTCACGATCTCAGGAATGTGAGCACTGAGAGCTGGTCTCACAGCTTTCTTATAAGAATTCAGGGATCTCCAGTGTGCAGTGGAGTGGAGACAGCAAAAGATTTACCCTTGCCAGACTGAGGAGTAATTAATGCAGCATTTCAGCAACTGATGTCTCATATTTTTGGGGAGACTGTGCAAGAAAGCAAGGTGTAGGGTGAGTGGGATGAGGCCAGAGTGTACCTGGAGATGGCAATGTGTGTGTGGGGGTAATGTGTACAGGGAGGGGGGTAAATGTGGGCAAGAGGGGGCATTTTGTACAGGCAGGGGGGAAAATGTAGGCAAGAGTTGGCATTGTGTACAGGGAAGGGGGTAAATGTGGGCAAGAGTTGGCATTGTGTACAGGGAAGAGGGTAAATGTGGGCAAAAGGAGGCATTGTGTACAGGGCGGGGGTAATATGTTCAGGAGGGGTCATTGTGTACAGTGAGGAGGTAATATGTACAGGAGGAGGCATTGTGTACTGTACAGGGAGTGGGGTAATATGTACAGGAGGGGTCATTGTGTACAGGGATGGGGGTAAATGTGGGCAAGAGGGGGCATTGTGTACAGGGAGACGGTAATGTGTACAGAAGGGGGCATTGTATACAAGGAGGGGGTAATATGTACAGGAAAGAGCATTGTGTACAGGGAGGAAGTTTTATGTACAGGGAGGGGGCATTGTGTACAATGAGGAGGTAATATGAACAGGTAGGGGATAATATGTACAGGAGGGGCCAGTGTGTACAAGGAGGGATAATATGTACAGGGACAGGGGTAATATGTACAGGAGGGGGCAGTGTGTGTATAGGGAAGGGGCAGAATGCACAGGGAGCAGGTAATATGTACAGGAGGGGGCAGTGTGTGTATAGGGAAGGGGCAGAATGCACAGGGAGCGGGTAATATGTACAGGGAGGGGGTAAAATGTCCAGGGAAGGGGGTAATATGTACAGGAGGAGACAGTGTGTACAGATAGGGGGGCAATGTGTGCAGGAGAGGGCAATGCGTAAAGGGAGGGAGGGAGCAATGCAAACAGGAAGAGTTTTATTTCATCGATCCATTGGTATAAACCAGTGGTGGGCAACCTTTTTTTTCAACTGAGCCAAATCTCGCCAAAACCACGACTGAAATTTATTTTGAGAGCCATTTTTAAAACTGAAAATACATCCCCCATATAGTAATTCATCCCCCATAGTAATTCATCCCCCATATAGTAATTCATCCCCTATATAGTAATTCATCCCCCATAGTAATTCATCCCCCATATAGTAATTCATCCCCCATATAGTAATTCATCCCCATATAGTAATTCATCCCCCATATAGTAATTCATCCCCCATAGTAATTCATCCCCCATATAGTAATTCATCCCCCATATAGTAATTCATCCCCCATAGTAATACATCCCCCATATAGTAATTCATCCCCCATAGTAATACATCCCCCATATAGTAATTAATCCCCCATAGTAATACATCCCCCATATTGTGTCAATTCACTTACCTTTGCTCCGCGCGTTCCTCTCGCCGTGTTCCCGCGCTGTTCTGGTCTTCAGGGCGGACTGTGAGAGGAGAGGAGTTCGTCACGCTGCCCCGCCTACATCCTGGCTGCCCCGCCTACATCCTGACAGCTGTAGAGTCCTGACTTTTGGGGCGGCCGCCCGAGAGGAGGGGAGGGGAGCGGCCGCCCGAGAGGAGGGAGGGGAGGGGAGGGGAGCGGGCGCCCGGCACACAGAAGAGCCGCATTTAAGTTTGTAAAGAGCCGCATGTGGCTCGCGAGCCGCGGCTTGCCGACCACTGGTATAAACAGTCTGTTGGATTTATTTTACATGCGATTACTGACGCCAGCTATAGGTAGTGATCGCTGACACTGGCTCCTAATTTTTTTAACTGGCTCTTAGAGCCAAAGCAAATTTGTCAAGCCGTGCATTGATCGACTTGGGCACAACCAGACTGTCAGATTTTTTACATGTGATTACTGCCGGTGGCTACAGCCACTAGCAGTAATGATCATGTTCTGCCGGCCAGGAAGGCTCCCTGACGGCAGAACACAATAGCGCTGAGGAAGGGATTCTCCCATCAAAACTGACTGTGTTGATGGGGAAATCAAGCAATTTTCTTTTCTTTCGCCCATAGCTTGCCTAAGTGTAATTGTTTGCTGAAGTCCTTAGAGTGTAATTTGAGAGGTGCGATGTGTGAAGTGGTATTTCTAGGGACCAACTCCCTATCTGCACTGTTTTTCTTGATAAGCCATCTTGAAATTCGAAGTCATAAACCATAATGACAAGAGTTATTATTATTATTATTATTATACAGCATTTATATAGCGCCAACAGTTTGCTCAGCGCTTTACAATATAACGGGAGACAATACAGCAACAATACAGTTCAATACAAGAGGGTTAGGAGGCTCCTTGGAGCTTACAATCTAAGAGGGAGGGGCTAGTGGTACAAACTGTGGGGTATGGATTGGTAGGAGGAGTAGAAGATTCCATTATTAGCTGAGGGCAGGATAAGCTTCCCTGAAGAGATAGGTTTTCAGAGATTGCCTAAAAGTGAGCAGAGTAGGCGATAGTCTGATAAATTGGGGTAGAGAGTTCCAGAGGATGGGGGAAGCTCTGGAGAAGTCCTGGATACAAGCATGGGAGGAGGAGACAAGGGAGCTAGAGAGCAGGAGCTCGTGCGAGGAGCGGAGTGTACGGTTTGGGTGATATTTGGAGACAAGATTGGTGATGAAATTTGGTGCAGAGTTATACATGGCTTCCATCCATCCAGTTCCCATATATATAGACCCCCCAGAGGATGAGACTGTATTAGTCTGTCAATAAACGGTGATCTGCACAGTTGCCATATTATTTGTTTGTGTGGAATTCATTTGTGCTGTATGATTACTTGTAAACCAGTGATTTGCAAAGCCATTCTGATTTATCTTCAGCAGAAGGCTCCCGTGACTTAAATGACCTTCACAAGCATTTTGTTTTAATTACTAGCAGCTTGGCTCCAGCTCAGTGACTATGACCTGAGATGCAGGCTATGTCTTTCTACTTTTCTCTGCATGTCAGATTGCTTTCTGCAGAATTTCAATGCAGCTATTCAAGGAATGTGCTTCAGTTTCATATACCCCCAGGTCATGGATTTTTTTGCTTCTAGACAACATTTCCTCTTGGTAAATATAGGCCTCTGGTAATTAATACTTATAAACATAAGCCTTTTATTGCCCAACAGTAAATATGCATGGGAGTTCACTGGGGTATTTCAAAACCATATTGGAACTTCCTCTGCAGCCTTGAAGTTCTGATGTGTTCTCTTCACGTAAAGAGGGCCACAAAGTTTCCCAGGTGATACATGTGTCTACAGCATGCTGGGAACTGTCACTGCAGCTCTGGTCATTTGCATTTTACATCTTATCCCCTACATTACTCAGTTATTTTGGTCAATGACTTTAACACTTGTAGGCAAGTGCAGCCTTTTTCCTCCATTGACGATCAACTGCAACAACATTGCAGAGGGAATGGAAGTCAAGAGGAGCTCCTCTATGGCTTCCTGGGTCACTGGGCAGTGATCTAGAAGGATGTCTCTGTCCCATGTGACCCTGGTGGCCATCTTGGATTAGGCGGAGTCTATTTAAACCCTGACTCCCGGGTTTGGCACGCATTTTGCGAGAGGACATCATAGGGTTAGGTTATTTATCTGTCAGCAAAAGTGAGTAGCGGTAGGGAAAGGTTTGGGACAAATAAGGACAGGATAGGGACATGCTATGCTTCCTAGGAATCCCCTTTGGGCTTGGGCTGGCAAGGCTCCATTCTGCCCTCAGAGACAGACACTGTTGGTGCATCAGAACCTGCTTTACCTTACCTTACAGTGGGGAACTGTGAGTTTCTGAGTTGGGTGCCTTCCCGCTGGGCTATTTGTATCTTTGAGCCGTTTCTTCAATACAAGTTTTGTTAATTGCAACCGGACTCTATTCAACATTTTGCACCCACATACTACCATCAGGTTTTCTATGGCCAGATATTGGTCAGTTTTATAGAACAATGCTGGTCATTTAGAACCTGAGGAAGCTGCGCTCTAGACACCAGGTTATTGAGTGCATACTGATTTTTATACTTCACAACTTACTGAGCTACAAAAGAGGGATATCTTAAAGCACAAAGTATGTAGATAAATTACATGACCCTGCCACATCACTATTTACACAGACCACAGAGAATAAATACACAATAAATAATTTTATTTATAAATCTTAGCCCCACAAATGATTTTGCTTTTGTAGCACCCTCCTAGTTTAGCTAGGAGGAGCTAGAGTCCTGATTGTCAGTAAGGAAGGCTGAGTATCAGCCTGGGTGTAATAGCCAGAAAGTCAAATTGCATTCAGGCCAGCCCCTCTGGCATTTCCCTGTGCTCTAGGGCTTTGGAGGAAGGCCCCAGAGTGGGTGGATCTAAGGAGTGGCTGGCTTGCACGCTTGAGGGATCCTAGCCAATCCCTAACAGAAGGCTTGGCAAGGGGCTGGACACCCTTAAAAGAGTTGGAGCCTGCTCAGCTTCAGGTGAGTTAGAGGGAGAATTCTGGTGGAAGACAGTGAGGAAGATGTGAGACTGAAGACAGGAGGCTGCAAGGAGGCCCAATGGGATGTGGCCTACCTGCAGGCTTGAAGCTGGAAAGGGAGAAGCTCAGAGATTCACTGCCCCACAGAGCGAGGATCACCTGTATGGCAGGGAATAGGCGGCCCAGATGGAAAGGCCTGGAAGCAGTCGCCAACTCACCAGTGATACAGGAGAGAATGTGAGTGAGTACCCCTGCACCCCCTGTGCGGATAGGGGAAGGAGCACTCTGGTGGGAAACCGGATTCGCTACCCATTTGGGACTGTCAACTTTTAAAATAACAGAGACCAGATCTCATGTTCAGTGATACCTCCAGATTGCTTAATGAAGAAGAGGAATTCATCTAGGGTCTGGGTTGGTACATTAAAAAGATGCTGGCTAGCTCTCCAACAAAGACTGTGCTGCAGAGAAGGCTTGTAAATAATTCCAGGAAGTTGTCCTCAGTTTATCAGTTTTCTTGAACATCCTGTACACCCCTAACCCTATCCCAGTTAAAATCCCCTAAATAAAACAACAAAATAAAAGCTCAAGGACTGTTTTCTAACTCTGGATGCAAGCCTGTGTGAAGATACGTGCTGCCTGGCTGTGCAGGACTATAGGGGAACCCAAATCTTCCAGTGACTCCTAAGGGGGTAGTGATACGCTTTATTTAACTTTTTTTTTGGTTAAACCATGCAAAAATGTAAAGGTTAGGTGAAAGGTTTAGTGTAGTAGAAAACGTTTTGTAGTTAAATACTATTTTTCTTATGCAAGTTGGCATGTGGGAACTGCATGATGGTTTTTTATTATTTCACGTGGGTTAGCTCCACTTTATGGCCAGAGGCCAAAATAATTTGCAAGGCTCCACTTACAGAAGGATAACATTTTACACATCAGCCAAGAACACCTGTCCCAGCACTGACCACAGAGCCTTTTCTAAGAAAATACAGCAGAACACTGATTATATACAACCAGTTCTTACACACAATATGAGCACAGCCACTGTATATGCTGTGAGGCCTTGCACATTTGAGGTCCAGGCCTAGTCTCCTAGATTGTAAGCGCTAAAGAGCAGGGCCCTCTGTTTCGTCTTGTACCAAATTGGATTGTAACTGTAATGTCTGCCTTCATTGTTGGTGCTATATAAATCCTGTATAATAAAAATAATAATAGTCCCTGGGAAGCTCAGTTCCACAGCGGGCTCTAAGATAGGATCCCTACCGCTGGGAAGATCAGATCAAATTGGCATCAATCCTCCCCTCGAACAGAACCCCTCTCACCGGGTCACCACCATTCCTTCTGTCTGCTCTTTCTTCTCTTTTGCTGCAAATTTTACTTTCTTACTTGATTAATACTATAGCATTACTCTTTATTCACCATCAGGGGCGGACTGACCATTTTGAAACTCGGGCACTGCCCGAGGGCCCTGGGTCAATAGGGGGCCCCATGAGATGCCCATGGTACCTTTTTCATAGGCTTTTTTGAGTTTGGGCAAGGACACAGGGGCCCCATGATCCCCTATTGCCCGGGGGCCCCATGAGTTGGCAGTCCGCCCCTGTTCGCCATTAGCATTTACTGTGAGAGCATACACATGATTCCTCCAAGCAGTGACCACACCTGACACATGAGTAAGTGAAACCTGTTTACTGGTGGTAGTATCCAGGGGCGGATTGACAACTCATGGGGCCCCCGGGCAATAGGGGATCATGGGGCCCCTGTGTCCTTGCCCAAACTCAAAAAAGCCTATGAAAAAGGTACCAGGGCTATCTCATAGGGCCCCCTACTGACCCCGGGCCCTCGGGCAGTGCCCGAGTTTCCAAATGGTCAGTCTGCCCCTGGACTAGTATCATTATACTTATGTAACAGGATTCATACAGTTTGGTAGTACAATACTTCTCATGTACTGGCCGATAACAAGGTTTCTTCTCAAGAAACAGTTAACACACTTTCTTCATAAGATTGCTGATCATAGTTCAAAGACCATTTATTGTAATATTGTTTTAATCTGAACATAAATTTGCAAGGACTGTACATCTCAAACTTGTAGAATTTTCCTGAAATTCATGGTAGCAGTGAACCTGAACCTCCTTCCAAATTGGAACCTGCAGCTAAAGTGGTTGTCAAGGCTGAAGGTTTTTTTTACCTTCGTGCATTCTATGCACGAAGGTAAAAACCCTTTTGTGGGTACTTCATTCACAGCCCCTCCCAATACTCCCCTGAGTCCCTTCGCAATCCAGTAGTGTGCACGGGAGCCTTGGCAGTCTCTATCACTGAGACACAGCAGCGGGAGTAATTGACTCCCGCTGCTGTCAATCACAGCAAGTGAGCCAATGAGGAGAGAGTGGGGGATGAGGCCGTGCCGTGGCTTATGGACACATAAAACGGGGCTTGGAAGTGAGCATGTTCCAGTACCCCCATAAGAAGTGGCTTGTCATTGGGACACTGGTCAAGGGGGAGGAGCCAGAGCCTCATTGGGGGACCTGAGACAAAGAGGTTTGGGTCTGTTCTGTGAAAAACCATTGTAGGTAAGAATGACATCTTCGTTATTTTTTTTAAAAAGTGAAGCTTTAATATCAATTTAAAGCAGAACCAAAGGCAGAGATACTCACCTTTCCAACAGTCCTTCCAGCACTGGCATCTTCTCCTGTGTGCCAGTTTTTGGGCCTCTTAATTGGCTGGTGCTGGATGACGTCGCTCCTGCACATGCACAGGAATTAGTGTTCCCAGCACACAGGATCAAGCTGGCCATTGTAAAATAGGAAAGTCCTTTAGCTGAAACTTTCTTTGCTGCATTTAAATATCATTCAAATGAATGCAAAGAAATGAAAAGGAAGCTGATGCAAAAAAAAAAAGTGAAAAGGTCTATTACAATAACATGTGTCCTTTAGGAAAAACTACCTTTTATTATGTGCACAACCAATGCAGCACCATGACTCACTTTGCATTGTACACTACCTGCAGTCCTCAGAAATCTGTCTCTACCATGAAAGGGCTAGTTGGCTGCATTTGCCACCCAGACTAATGGTTTCTAACCATTCCCTGTGGCTGTTTTAAGCCGGCCATACATTGATCAAAATTTGTCCAGTTTAGCAGGAACTGGTCAAATTTCAATCCATGTATAGGCACCCTGGTTGTACAGAAGCTGATCTATCAATGTAGCCGGCAACACTGATCATTGTGTTCTGATGGCAGGAAAGGCATTCCGCCATGAGAACCCATCAGCTCAGCGGGAGTGATTTCCCCCATCCACCTCGAATGTGTGGATGGGGGAATCAACACATTTTTTTTTTTTTTCAACTCATTGGTTGATAAAAACAAACAGGTATAATGTATGGCCTGCCTGATTAAGCCCTGATTAACACACCCCATCCTAGAGATATTCTCCATTCAATAAATGTGCCTCTAGACATGAGATGGGGATCTTCCCATCTAGCAATTTTTAGCCAGACTGGGTGAGTGTGTCATGTGTATAGTACTTAACCCTTGTCTAATTACAGATACTAGAGATAAGATGGCTCTTTAGCTTCTACCTCCCTGTCCTCTATACAGACATAAACACCATTTGTCAAGCAGATCATAGACAGTATTAATGGAGCTCACACACCTGACTGTTCTCCCATGCATCCTAACCTAATTCTCATTATATGATGGTGATTATTATTATTATTACATCGAGTTTATATAGCGCCAAAGGGTTTGCTCAGCGCTGTACAATAGAGGGGGGGGACAATACATGAAACAGTACAGCAACAACAAACAGCACATGAGCGGTTAGAGGGCCCTACTCTTTCGAGCTTACAATCTAGGAGTGATTAAGTCAGGAAAATAATTGATTTAAACCTAATTTGCCTTAATGTTTCTTATAGATACAGAATCTGATCTACAGACGAGTACAGAATTTTGGATTTTCGGCAATCATGATTAATGAACTGCATGATTCTCCACAGATTGAGCTCTCCTTTAAATAAATATTCTGTAAAGTAACAAAAAATTGTCAATTTACTGATGTTACTACTTATTTTTAAATCATTTACTATTCATTAATTTTATAGAAAACAACTGGTATTTAGATCTAGCTACATTGTAACCTATGAGTATAAATTATAATGTAACTGAATTTCTTGGTGGTCCTTGCATGTCTCTTTATAATAATTAGTAGAGCATTCCAGCACAGTGAGATAAGGGATCAAATCGCTAAGCGGATATGGAAGACCTCTCTCCATAACCTTCTTGTAGCTTTGGGCTGGCATGTATGGGGGAGGGGGGACGTATATGGCTAACACACGCAATACAAACCCAATCTACTAAACAAAATACAAATCCATGTGTATATCGCAGCTAAAATTATTTTACCAAATATCTGATTGAATTTCTTATGGTTTAGATTGCATTGCATTCATTTCATGCTGATGGACCAACAGAGAGACAGTTCAGAATCTGTACAGCCAGCGAAACCGACCAAGCGCAAGATATAATCTTATGGTCTGAAATGCAAAGCTCAGCCTCGGGGGACCTTTTTACAAATAGAAATGGTATATTTGATCTGGTGGAAATGTCAGCATGTGTTTTTATTCATTGACTGTGTGAGCTCCTGTTTAGAACATACATATGTCAAACACAAGCAATAACCTAGAGGAAGTTTTCCTGAAGGGATATGAAAGAGGTGTAATAGATATCAATGCAAGCCTGGCAATGATCAGCATGAATAGACTGTGCCATTTGATGCTGGATGTGAAACCATTGTACTCTGCCAGTGATCCTCTTGACATGTTAAGATGTTTATCCTCCATCATCAACAAAAGATTTGGGCATCCCTGTTTAATTAGCAGTTTGGCTTTGATCTGATTTGTGTAAACATGAGTACATCTAGTGATGGGTGAAATTTGACATAATACTGAGAAGTCACCCAGGTGTAAAAACACTGCTCTGTCCTCTGCTGTTTTTACTATAACACCAGTTTGTGATACGTGATGAATGTCGTGGTCACAAACGCAATCTTGGCAACCCTTATTGGATTTCAAGGAAGTGTATAATTTTTTTTCTATATTTTTGTTTAAGCAAAAAAAATATTTTTAATTTGAACTTTTTTTGGCACTTTTATGGCCTGCTGGATCTGTTTATCTCAAATAGGTGTAGTGCGCACCCCCACAAGGGCCCGCTGTTTTGGTCCCAAGGCTCTTACCCCAGTAGATGCAGTAGCACCCAGGCACACAGTCTCAGTTACTCTTCAGGCTCAATGATCGGTCTAACGGTATTCTTTCTTTTTTTTTTTTATTGTATTACTAGACAATAGGAAAAGCACATAAGATACATATTCTATACATTGCCAATTCCATAATATCAGGTTACATAAAAACAGCATCCAGAGATCAGGGGCGGACTGACCATTCAGACACTAGGGCATTGCCTGAGGGCCCGGGGTCAGTAGGGGGCCCGATGACATGCCCCTGGTACCTTTCATAGGCTTTTTTGGGTGTGGTTTTGAGTGTGGGTGAGGACACAGGGGCCCCATGATCCCCTATTGCCCGGGGGCCCCATGAGTTGTCAGTCCTCCCCTACCAGAGATACATTCTTGGTAGTAATGACCAAGCATCATCAAATACCAGAAGATGATCCCATTACATATGTATGCATCCCAGTTTAGCAAAAATTTAAACCCATAAGAAAAAATAGAAATCTTACACATTAACAAAAAATAAAGCAAGAATATTGTGTGTATGTATTTTATAAGCTATACGTAAGCCCTCAGAGTGTGTGATACCGCCAAACTGCAGACCAGCAAAGAGTCCGATTCACTCCAGCCTTCCCTCCCCAAGATGTTGCTTCCCCATGCAGAGTTGTTAAGGAGTCTTCCCAACAAAACCAAACATCCTGTAGAGTGGAAGGTCAGTGTTAACTAACCTCTTCCACATTACCAAAGTTAAAGTCTCATCCTAAATCCACGTCCTAGCAATAAGCTTACGTAGGTAAAGAGGAGTCTAATAAACAATTTTGTTCCACCACTTATCTCTTCATCATCAACAACTCCCAGAAGACATAAAAGGGGGTTACATATGTTAGGGGAGCAAAAATGATCTACTATAAAATCTGTCCCCTGAGACCACAAAGGCCTCACCTTCCAATATTCCCAAACCATATGAAAAACTTTTTTTGATGCTTTATTGAAAAAATGTTTAAACTTGGATGGATGCAGGGTAACCGTGGGATACTCCAGAAATGTTAAAAATGTTTAGTAGTAACTTCAGGACACCTATCTTTCTCCTGAAGATTCCTAGCACAGTTCTTGGAGCATCAAATAATGGGTTTAGCTACACATGGACACCATTTTTAAGCACAAGCTGACTCTGATGCAAGAGGGATAGCAGCAGTACACAGTGACTGGGATCTCACACACTGGTCTGTACACAATAATGTCCCTGGCATAGGTGTGCGCACAGGGTGTGCTTATTGTGCCTGAGCACACCCTAATCACCCTGTGCACATTAGCATATCACTGTCTGTGCCAGTGGGGAGATGGAAAAGATCTCCCACTAAGCGGATCTGCTTATAAAAGATGTGTGAAAGCATTTCTCTTTCACTTTGCAGGTAGGGAGATAATGTGCCAGTGGGCAGATCAGAAAGATCTCCTCTCTGACTGGCAGAGTGGCACAAAAGAGTGGTACTGACTTTACAACCAATCAGGACACCTGGCAGGATCTCATGTAACCATACGCCATGGGGCAGCACAGTGGCTAAATGGTTAGCACTTCCGCATGGGAGTTTGCATGTTCTCCCTGTGCCTGCGTGGGTTTTCTACAGGTACTCCAGTTTCCTCCCAGACTCCATAGACATGCTGGTAGGTGAATTGGCTCCTGTCTAAATTGGCCCTAGCATGTGCATGTATGAATGTAAGTTAGGGACCTTATATTGTACACCCCTTGAGGGTTCAGGACTGATGTGAATATACAATATATATATGTAAAGCGCTGCATAAATTGACGGCACTATATAAGTACCTGAAATAAATTAAAATACACCAAGCTCTCTGATTGGTTCGAAAGCCAGTATCACTTGACTTCCATCAAAATGATGATGGGGTGTGAATCCCAGATCTTTTAGCCTTATTTTCCCTTCCAACATGTATACAAGTTTATACATGTGTAGTGCAGGTATCATCACAGCAACATCTTTTTTTTTTACCTGCCTAGCCTTTAGATTGTCAGAAATGGGGTTTATTCACTAAACAGGAGATTATGTACAATTGTCAAGGTTTATATACACTCACTGGCCACTTTATTAGGTATACCTGTTTAGTTTCTTGGTAACACAAGATGGTAAACAGCCAGCCACATGGCAGCAACTCAATGCATCTCAACATCTGGACGTGGTGAAGACGACTTGTTGAAGTTCAAACCGAGCATCAGAATGGGGAAGAAAGGTGATTTAAGTGACTTTAAAGGTGACATAGTTGTTGGTGCCAGACGGGCTGGTCTGAGTATTGCAAAAACTGCTGATCTTCCCCATTCTGATGCTCGGTTTGAACTTCAACAAGTCGTCTTCACCACGTCTAGATGCTGAGATGCATTGATTTGCTGCCACTCACTACTCCTGTCATGCACATACTGCCCACTGTCATACTCTCTGCATTCCTCCTGAACATACTGCCCACTGTTTCATGCTCTCTACACTCTTTCCCTACACATACTGCTCATACTCTCTACACTCATCTCCTGCACATACTGCCCACTGTCATGCACTCACTACTCCGGTCATGCACATACTGCCCACTATCATACTGTTCCAGTGAGAAGGGTCACCAGGAGCACTAGGGAGGGTGAATCTCTCCAGCAACTACATAAGCAATAGTAATAAACACCTAACATGAGTTATATCCAAGCTTACTTGGATACCTTACAAAATAAACTTGACTACAGCTGCAATTGATATAACAAATGCTTAAATTGTGCTTCTGCAGGCTACTTCACGCTATGGTGCGATGAGTAAGGGGCCATAAGAGAATGTTCTATACATAGAAGACACAGCTCTGTCCACTACAATAAGGAGCATCATTTTATGTAGAATGTACAGTAGTTATGTACCTTTCTATTCAATGCTTGGGTAACGTCCCAGCTGGAAGTACATTGATGTATAATAATGTGTAAAGTGATTGAACATTATAGTGACATACACCATTATACCTCCTGCTAAGGCAAATGTATATTTGTTGAACATTTTCCCATACCCTCCTGATAATGCACGCATTACTACCTTATGGCAAGCTGAGTTCCAGGACTGTGCTCAGTCAGACCCAAGCTACATAATCAGAATTGTTGAGAATATATATAGGTACACTTGTTCCTAAAAGGGTCTGCAAGTATATGTACCACTGAAGAACATGAATCGGAATGGTAAAATGACACAGAAAATCAAAGAACATGAAGATGGAGTCTTCGACGGCCAAATGGTACAAGTATGAAAATCCCATTTCAAGATAATTTGTCGAGTTTAAAAAGACAGCTTGTCACGCGTCATTAAACTGAGACATGTTTCACATGCAGAGCATTGTGTGAATCCCGGACCACTACAATTATGGAGATGAGCTATCTCTACATCAAACATGTGTTTGAACAGTGATGATTCTGCATGCATCATACCATTTGACAAATGAGTGAAAATATTTGTTTGCAAACCAAATCCGAAATTTAAAGTGGTTAAAAAAATATTTTCCATTTAAGTACGTGCTCTTAACTTAAAGCCCTTTCTATTGCTCCATGCCTTGTCCAAATCACCACATTCCTTCCTTTTTTTTTTTTCTGCTGTGATCTGACTTCCTGTTTTCCTGTTAGAGGGTGGCTACGTTTGTTCTCCATGTTTCCATTGTAAGAGCGTAGCCACCCTCTCTTTCTCAAATCAAAGGTGGTCTAGGTCCTACACCACAACTAACCCAACTGCTCATTCCAAACAAACGTAATGAGGGAGAAAAAGAAAGGTTTGTAGCTCATGGAGGATATTACAGGTAGGCAGAAAAACACAGAAATTATTTCCTGAAAAGGGATTACAGGGACATTAAAATGGTTGTAAAAGTAAAAGTTTTTGTTTTGTTTACCTTAATGCATTCTCTGCATTAAGGTAAAAAACTTTTCTGTGCAGCTCCCGCCCCCCATACTTATTTTAGATCGATCTCGATCCAGTGATGTACACAAGAGCGGTGGCTCTCTTGGCTCTCTCCTCATTGAACAGAAAGTCAGCAGCGAGAGCCATTAGCTCCTTCTGCTGTCAGTAACAGCCAGTAAGGAGGGAGTGGGGAGGGGGTGCAAGGCCAATGAGCATCGGGGCTGTTCTGAGCTAAACCAACCATTACACAGTGCAGGTAAGTATGACGTTTTTGTTATTTAAAAAAAAACTGAACCTTTAGTATCACTTTAGTATCATAATGATTTCTCATCACTTTCTATCTCGGTGGCATTGTGCACCAGAACAAACACCCAGTGACTTAGGAGTCCCAACTAGACATGTGTGATTCAGTTGGTTCAGATTCGATTTTTGGATGTAAATTTCAGTTTTGAAGATTCGTATGTATCCGAAGTTCCAAAGACATAGTAGCAAATTCCCAAAAAGTTATAATGAAATTTTTGGATTCATTAGGATTCATTCAGGATTCCCAGCTGTCAGCAGAATGCAATGTTGATTAAAAAAAATTAAATTACAAAACAGCATGAGGTCCCCCCCAATCCATACCAGGCCATTTGGGTCTGGTATGGATTTTGAGGGGAACCCCACCCCAGAATTAAAAAAAAAATGGCATGGGATCCCCCCAAAATCCTTATTCGAACTAAAAGCCTGGAAGGCCAGGAAAGGAAGGAACGAGCGAACGCCCCCCTCTGAACCATACCAGGCCACATGCCCTCAACATGGGGGGAGGGTGTTTTGGGGGAGGGGGGATTTCAGCCCAAAGAACCTTATCCCTATGTCGATGGGGACAAGGGCCTTTTCCCCACAACCCTGGGCAGTGGCTGTGGGGATCTGCAGGTGGGGGCTTATCGGAATTTGGAAGATCCCACCCCCCTCCCCATGTAAATGAGTATGGGGTAATACTTCTCATTCACCAAAAAATGTCAAAGGTAGAAAAAAAACAGAGAGAGTTTTTGACAAGATCTTTAATAAACCTCCCCCCAAAAAATAAACGCCCCCCCAAAATAGATCCAATGTCACTTACGATGACCCGCACGAAAAAAGCCCCACCATCCAAACACAACGTGTCCAGTACAGAAACACACGCTGAAGGACAGGTGAACATTAGGGTGGGGTCAGCTATAACAGCTTCAACTCTTCTGGGAAGGCTGTCCACAAGGTTTAGGAGGGTGTCTATGGGAATGTTTAACTACTCTTCCAGAAGCACATTTGCAAGTTCAGGCACTGATGTCGGACAAGAAGGTCTGGCTCGCAGTCTCCGCTCTAATTCATCTCAAAGGTGTTTTATCGGGTTGAGGTCAGGACTCTGTGCAGGCCAGTCAAGTTCCTCCACCCCAAACTCGCTCATCCATGTCTTTATGGACCTTACTTTGTGCACTGGTGCGCAGTCATGTTGGAACAGGAAGGGGCCATCCCCAAATTGTTCCCACAAAGTTGGGAGCATGAAATTGTCCAAAATGTCTTAGTATGCTGACGCCTTAAGAGTACCCTTCACTGGAACTAAGGGCCCAAGTCCAAACCCCTGAAAACAACCCCACACCATAATCCCCCTCCACCAAACTTTACACTTGGCCAGAGGCGGACTGACAAATTATGGGGCTCCCGGGCAATAGGAAATCATGGGGCCCCTGTGTCCTCGCCAACACTCAAACCACACCCAAAAAAGCCTATGAAAGGTATCAGGGGCATCTCATGGGGCCCCCTACTGACCCCGGGCCCTCGGGCAGTGCCCGAGTGCCGGAATGGTCAGTCCGCCCCTGCACTTGGCACAGTGCAGTCAGGTAAGTACTAGAGATGAGCGAATTATTCAAAAATTCGATTCGGCTGATTCGCCGAATTCGCGGAATAAATTCGATTCGAGGCGAATATATTCGCTGCGAATTTAACTTATAAAAAGGGTGTTTCTAGGCTTCAGAGAGCCTTTATATTAGTGCAGAACACTGTACCTTTAATTTAAATGCCCTTGGAGTCTGCTGGGGAAGAGAAATAATACTGTCAGTCAGTATGACATGCAGATGAGTGCGGTCGATCTTAGAATCACCGCACACTTCACTCATTTGGGCAGTCACGGGGCCAAAACCAGAGTGTGGAGCCACAGTGTGGCGGTGGAGGCAGCAGCAATGGGAGGCCATACAGCACCCTATGACAAAATGGAACCCACCAGCAGTGTGAGGAGACCTGAAAGTGGCACATGGCAGAGTGTGGCGATGGAGACAGCAGCAATGGGAGGCCGTACAGGGACCCATGACACACTCTGGACCTGGCAGCAGCATGAGGAGGCGGTACAGGGGCCCATGACAGATTACGGGCCTGGCAGCAGCAGTGGGCGGGCGGTGGATGCAGCAGTATTCGGAAGCCAAACACAGGCCTCGGTTAAAAAGCGGAAGCCGTCAGCAGCGCGAGCAGACAACAGAGGCACATGGCGCAGGGTGGCATTGGAGGCAGCAGTATTCGGAAGCCATACACAGGCCTAGGTTAAAAAGCGGAAGCCGTCAGCAGCGTGAGCAGACGACAGAGACACATGGCGCAGGGTGGCGGTGGATGCAGCAGTATTCGGAAGCCAAACACAGGCCTCGGTTAAAAAGCGGAAGCCGTCAGCAGCGTGAGCAGACGACAGAGGCACATGGCGCAGGGTGGCGGTGGAGGCAGCAGCATTCGGAAGCCATACACAGGCCTAGGTTAAAAAGCGGAAGCCGTCAGCAGCGTGAGCAGACGACAGAGACACATGGCGCAGGGTGGCGGTGGATGCAGCAGTATTCGGAAGCCAAATACAGGCCTCGGTTAAAAAGCGGAAGCCGTCAGCAGTGTGAGCAGACGACAGAGGCACATGGCGCAGGGTGGCGGTGGAGGCAGCAGCAATGGAAGGCCATACAGCACCCTATCACAAAATGGAACCCACCAACAGTGTAAGGAGACCTGAAAGTGGCACATGGCGCAGGGTGGCGGTGGAGGCAGCAGTATTCGGAAGCCATACACAGGCCTTGGTTAAAAAGCGGAAGCCGTCAGCAGCGTGAGCAGACGACAGAGACACATGGCACAGGGTGGCGGTGGATGCAGCAGTATTCGGAAGCCAAACACAGGCCTCGGTTAAAAAGCGGAAGCCGTCAGCAGCGTGAGCAGACGACAGAGGCACATGGCGCAGGGTGGCGGTGGATGCAGCAGTATTCGGAAGCCAAACACAGGCCTCGGTTAAAAAGCGGAAGCCGTCAGCAGCGTGAGCAGACGACAGGCACATGGCGCAGGGTGGCGGTGGAGGCAGCAGCAATGGGAGGCCATACAGCACCCTATGAGAAAATGGAACCCACCAGCAGTGTGAGGAGACCTGAAAGTGGCACATGGCAGAGTGTGGCGATGGAGACAGCAGCAATGGGAGGCCGTACAGGGACCCATGACACACTCTGGACCTGGCAGCAGCATGAGGAGGCGGTACAGGGGCCCATGGCAGAGTGGCGGAGCGTAAGCAGCTAAAATTGAAGGCCATACAGAGGCCAATGTTAAAAAGTCCCCCCAGCAGCAGCGTGGGGAGACGACTAATAGTCGCTGCTGCTGGGGGGACTTTTTAACATAGGCCTCTGTATGGCCTTCAATTTAAGCTGCTTACGCTTCGCCACTCTGCCATGGGCCCCTGTACCGCCTCCTCTTGCTGCTGCCAGGTCCAGAGTGTGTCATGGGTCCCTGTACGGCCTCCCATTGCTGCTGACTTCATCGCCAGACTCTGCCATGTGCCACTTTCAGGTCTCCTTACACTGTTGGTGGGTTCCATTTTGTGATAGGGTGCTGTATGGCCTTCCATTGCTGCTGCCTCCACCGCCACGCTGCGCCATGTGCCTCTGTCGTCTGCTCATGCTGCTGACGGCTTCCGCTTTTTAACCGAGGCCTGTATTTGGCTTCCGAATACTGCTGCATCCACCGCCACCCTGCGCCATGTGTCTCTGTCGTCTGCTCACGCTGCTGACGGCTTCCGCTTTTTAACCTAGGCCTGTGTATGGCTTCAGAATAATGCTGCCTACACCGCCACCCTGCGCCATGTGCCTCTGTCGTCTGCTCACGCTGCTGCCAGGTCCATACTGATTCATGGCCCCCTGTACCGGCTCCTCATGAACGTGGTTCAGCGGGTTTGCATCACTTAACGGCAAATCGTTGACAAACGCTGGGACGTTCAGTGTTGTGCGCATTAAGCCAGACACCAAAGGGCAGCACAGACCTGTTATTACTTGCTCAAGCATGGCTGAACAAAACCAGTCTCTACCACAAATTGGACCCAGACCTGCCCAGGGTCTCGTAAGTAGATTGCACGGAGGAGTAGAGTTCGTTATTGGAATTAACTGTGAGGGACTTTTAAACCTAGGCCTGTGTATGGCCTTCAATTGAAGCTGCTTCTGCTCCGCCACTCTGCCATTGGACTCTTGATAGTCGTCGACAGAGACACATGGCGCAGGGTGGCGGTGGATGCAGCAGTATTCGGAAGCCAAACACAGGCCTCGGTTAAAAAGCGGAAGCCGTCAGCAGCGTGAGCAGACGACAGAGGCACATGGCGCAGGGTGGCGGTGGAGGCAGCAGCAATGGAAGGCCATACAGCACCCTATCACAAAATGGAACCCACCAACAGTGTAAGGAGACCTGAAAGTGGCACATGGCAGAGTCTGGCGATGAAGTCAGCAGCAATGGGAGGCCGTACAGGGACCCATGACACACTCTGGACCTGGCAGCAGCAAGAGGAGGCGGTACAGGGGCCCATGGCAGAGTGGCGAAGCGTAAGCAGCTTAAATTGAAGGCCATACAGAGGCCTATGTTAAAAATAATAACATGTTTGGGGCATGATTCATGGCGGATTTAGTCAGTTGTGTCAGGAACTGGTGGTTTGAAATCCAGACTAATCCACGCCTGATTCATTTTCACAAACGTGAGTCTCTCCACACTTTGGGTGGACAGTCGTGTCCTCCGCGGAGTTACAATACCTCCTGCCACACTAAACACGCGCTCCGATGCCACGCTACTGGCCGGGCATGACAGCCTTTCAAGGGCAAATTCAGCTAGTTGGGGCCAAAGGTCAAGTTTCGTTGCCCAGTAGTCAAGGGGATTGTCTACCTCGGTTGGCATGGTGCTGTCCAAGTAGGCCCGAGCCTGTTGTTTGAGGTCCTGCTCCAGGTCCACCTGATGCTGCGGCTGGTTAGTAGTTTCCTCACTGCGCTGGTGAAGAAAGCTACTCATCATCGACTGCAGACTGAGGCAGCCGCTGCTGGTGGAGCTGCCACTGCTCCTACTACCCCACCCCTCCCCTGCTGCCATGGCAGCGGAACGCGAGCGCACAGGGCCCACAGTGTCTGAGGATGGACGTTGGCGCAGAAAGGCAGAGACCAACTGACTACATAGGTGGTTTTTATAGTACTTTATTTTGGCCTCCCTCTCAGCAGGTGTGAAAAAGGCCACCATTTTTGAACGGTAGCGAGGGTCCAACAAGGTGGACAGCCAAAAGTCATCCCTCTGTCTGATGGTTATTATTCGGCTGTCGCTACGCAAGCAACCGAGCATGCTATGGGCCATTTGTGCCAAGGAATGCGAGGGACTCCCTGCCTCCATCTCCACAGCATACTGCCACGGTGCGTCTGGGTCCTCTGTCTCCTCCTCCTCCTCTACCAGATGCTCCTGCTCCTCCACTCCTGTCCGCTGAGTGGAAAAACCACCCATTTCACTCAATAATTCCTGACCACCAATGTCCTCCTCTACCTCCTCCTCTTCTTCCTGTCCTGCCCCCACAGGGGTCATGTGGCGTTGAGATCTGTGCGCCACGTCTACCGCACCCTGACCAGCCATTGTTAACAGCATTTGTTCCAGGACGTGCAACAGAGGAATGACGTCGTTCATCCCATAGTCCTGCCGACTCACGAATAGCGTGGCCTCCTCAAAGGGCCTGAGCAAGCGGCAGGTGTCACGCATGAGCTGCCAATGGCTGACATCTAAGTTACACAGGGGAGTACCTTTATCCGCTTGTAACATCAGGAAATCGGTGATGGCCTTTCGCTGTTCGTAAAGGCGGTCTAACATATGTAGGGTTGAATTCCACCTTGTTGCAACGTCGCAGATCAGGCGATGCTGTGGAATTCCGTTCTGCCGCTGCAGCTCAAGGAGGGTGTGCTTTGCGGTGTAGGAATGGCTGAAATGCATGCAAAGTTTACGTGACATTTTAAGGATGTCTTGCAGTGGGATGGTGGATTTTAGGAACCGCTTGACAACCAGATTGAACACGTGAGCCATGCATGGCGCATGGCACAACCTTCCTTGACGCAGAGCAGACACCATGTTCTTTCCGTTGTCGGTCAACATGGTTCCGATTTTCAGTTTGCGCGGAGACGTTCCTCCCCTGTGTGACTACGTTCGCCAAGGCATACCAGGTGCAGCACAGCGTGACACCGTTGCGCCCTGCACATGTGATATGCCGGTCGGGTAATGGGACTTGGCACGGGGGTGGCGGCTGAGGACACGGCGGAAGAAGAGGTGGTAGAGGCGGACATCTTTGCTGGACCAAGGACGTGCAAACGTGGAGGCAAAAGCAGTGTGACCTGTCCAAGTTGCTGGTGCGGCTGTGCCGGCACCACGTTCACCCAGTGGGCCGTAAATGACATGTACTGTCCCTGACCGTAGTTAGAGCTCCACACGTCGGCGCTGCCGTGCACTTTGGCAGAGACCGACATGCTCAAAGACTGGCCCACCATCTCTTCTACATGTGAATGCAGGGCTGGCACTGCCTTTTTGGCGAAGAAATGCCGGCTTGGCACTCTCCACCGCGGCTCGGCACAAGCCATCATTCCTCGGAAAGGTGCTGAGTCCACCACTTGGAAAGGGAGGGACTGCAGCACCAGCAACTTGGACAGGAGGACGTTCAGCTTCTGCACCGTCGGGTGCGTGCTCGCAAACTGTTGTCTCTTGGAAACGGATTCCAAGAAAGACTGCTGACGGAATCCGTGAAGAGGAGTAGCAGGAGAAGGAGCATCTGAACGAGCGGAAGATGCCAACGAGCGACAACTCCCCTCAGCAGAGGTGTTGGAGCCTTGACTGGCTGATAGAGGGCGATTGACGTCGGGTGACGGAGCAAGTAACGGAGCGGGTGATGGAGCGGGGGCTGGGGCAGGCAGAACCGCCGTATCTTTATCACGGTTTTCCCAGGCCACCGAATGGCGACGCTGCATATGCCGACGCAACGCTGTAGTCCCAACATGGGCGCCCTGGCCACGCTTGACTTTCTGGCCACATAGTCGACATACGGCTACGTTTACTTCCTCGGGCGGCTTGACGAAAAATTGCCACACCGCCGAGTAGGAAACTTTGCCCACGCTACTCCTCACTGGCTGACTGCTACTTCCTCCGTGCACACCGGCACCACTACTGGCCGTGGTGGTAGGCTGCAGTGGAGCTGGTGCTCTACTCCGTGGCCGTTTGCCTCCACTGACACTGCTGCGACCCTGCTGCCTCCTGGGCAACCCACCGACTGTTTTGCTCGCTGGCAAGCTGGAACCCTCTTCTCCTGATGATGCGGAAGCAATAGCCTGATGACGACGAGGCTGCCAAGTGCGATCAGCCTCATCATCATCAATTAGTGTCTCCGCGTCACTACTAGCCCCCTCGGCTGCGTGTGGGTCAGGAGACAGACCTGTCTCTAGACCGGCTACCGAGCCACTCTCCTCGCCAGTACTTCTTTGCCTGGCTGCTGAAGAGGCGGATGTCTCCCCCCGTTCCTGACCGCCCTCTGTTAGCTCTTCCTCACTGTACAGTGGGGCTGAGCCCACAGCATGCGATACTTCGCTTGGTGAGGGAACACCAAAGGACAGGGGCAGGTAGAGGACACGTGATTTCAGTGGGCTTGCTCCCGGGCCATGCCAACTCACGGTTGTGTCTGACGTACCCACCGACCGTTGGCTGTAGGTGTCAGAGGTGACCTGGGAAGAGGAAGACGACCGAGTCAACCAATCGATGACGGCAGGGTTGACGGTGGAGACACGACCGCTGGATGACACAGGGAGCACTGGCCTCTGGCTGCGACTAGTGCTGCCTCGACCCCTTCCTCTGCTGCCACGTCTGCTCGCTCCTGAAACATTGCCTCCTCTGCCACTCCTCTGCGTGTTGTCTGACATACTCTTTAATTCAATAAGCACCCCAAACATAAAACAGGATTTAACTCTTTAAACGTACAATAGTGGTTGTGAAGCAGAAAGTAACGATTCTGTGTCCCTGAGTAACGATTCTGTGTCCCTGAGTAACGATTCTGTGTCCCTCAGTAACAATTCTGTGTCCCTGAGTAACGATTCTGTGTCCCTGAGTAACGATTCTGTGTCCCTGAGTAACAATTCTGTGTCCCTGAGTAAAAATTCTGTGTCTGTCCCTGAGTAACGATTCTGTGTCCCTGAGTAACAATTCTGTGTTCCTGAGTAACGATTCTGTGTCCCTGAGTAACGATTCTGTGTCCCTGAGTAACAATTCTGTGTCCCTGAGTAACGATTCTGTGTCCCTGAGTAACGATTCTGTGTCCCTCAGTAACGATTCTGTGTCCCTCAGTAACGATTCTGTGTCCCTGAGTAACAATTCTGTGTCCCTCAGTAACAATTCTGTGTCCCTCAGTAACGATTCTGTGTCCCTCAGTAACGATTCTGTGTCCCTGAGTAACGATTCTGTGTCCCTGAGTAACGATTCTGTGTCCCTGAGTAACGATTCTGTGTCACTGAGTAACGATTCTGTGTCCCTGAGTAACGATTCTGTGTCCCTGAGTAACAATTCTGTGTCTGTCCCTGAGTAACGATTCTGTGTCCCTGAGTAACGATTCTGTGTCCCTGAGTAACGATTCTGTGTCCCTGAGTAACAATTCTGTGTCCCTGAGTAACGATTCTGTGGCCCTAAAGTCTCTGTGCCCTAAGTCTGTCCCTAATACAGACAGGTCTGTCTCTCTTGAATGACCGGAGGCTAATGGAGAATTCTAAGATGGCCGCGATTTATAGCTCCACCATTACACAGTGCTGGCTGGCTGGCTGCTGATTGGCTAATGCGATCACATGTCATGAATGAATGCATTATGGGTCAGCGCGCCTTGTCTGCGCGCCTTCCCAGAGATCCCCGCTCCGTCGCCACACATGTCGCCGCCATTTTTGGGAAAATTCGATTCGTGCATCCGAAGTTTGCTAATTTTCGGATTCGGCGCGAATCGAATTTTTCCTAATCTTCGAAACGAATTCCACTTCGTCATGTTCGATTCGCTCATCTCTAGTAAGTACTGTTCTCCTGGCAACCGCCAAACCCAGACACCTCCATGGTATTGCCAAACAGAGAAGCATGATTCGTCACTCTGGAGTCCAGTGGCGGCATGCTTTACACCACTTCCGACACTTTGCATTGCACTTGGTGATGTTAGGCTTGAATGCAGCTGCTCAGCAATGGAAACCCATTCCATGAAGCTCTCTATGAACTGTTGTTGAGCTAACCTGAAGGCCACACAAACTTTGGAGGTCTTTAGCTATTGACTCTGCAGACAGTTGGCGACAATCACACACTGTGTGCTTCAGCATGCGCTGACCCTGCTCTGTTATTTTACGTGGCCTACCACTTTGAGGCTGAATTGTTGTTGTTCCCAATTGCTTCCACTTTGTTACAATACCATTAACAGTTGACTGTGGAATATTTAGTAGCAAGGAGCTCCTGAGAGCAACCCATTCTATCACAAATGTTTGTAGAAGCAGTCTGCATGCCTAGGTTCTTGATTTTATACAACTGTGGCCATGGAGGTGATTGGAACACCTGAATCCAATGATTTGGAGGGGTGTCATCTCAATACTTTTGGCAATATAGTGTATATATATATATATATATAAATATATATATACAGTATATGTTTACTACATCTCTGGAATACATGCACATTTCTCCATTTCTTATCCCTTTACATACACTGCAATTCCACAAAAAATAACTGTCAATATGCCAGAAGCTCTTCGGTGTCAGTCCTGCAAAATTCATTTTTAATAGATTTTACATAACACAGAGCTTTCCTTATCTCCTCCCCATCTCCATAACCTCTCCTTTTCTCCTCCCCATCTAATGAATTCTCCCTTGTGCATAGGCAGAGAGTAGAGGAAATTGTAGACAAGATTTCACATATTTTTTTGTACTTTAAACAAATATAACCACTTGCGCCCTATCATGACCAGGCCATTTTTTTGCTATACGGTGCTGCGCTATTTTAACTGGAAATTACGCAGCAATGCAACACTGTACACAAATGAAGTTTATATAATATTTTCACATCAATAGAGCTTTCTTTTGGTGGTATTTGATCATCACAGTTTTTTTTATTTTTTGCACTATAAATGAAAAAAGACCAAACATTTTGAACAATATTTGTTTACTTTTTGCTTTAACACATATCCAATAATAAAAAAAAACTTCATAGATTTAGGCCAAAATGTATTCTGCTACATGTCTTAAGTAAAAAAAAAAATCCCAATAAGTGTATATTAATTGGTTTGTGTGAAAATTATAGCATCTACAAACAATGGTATACTGGATTTTTTTAAATACACTAGTAATGGCAGTGATCAGCAACTTATGGTGGGGCTGTGACAGTGCGGCGGCAATCTGACACTAACTTACACTGTATGGGAACTGACTAACTGCCACTGAAATCTCCAGTGACATTAATACAGTAATCAGTGCTAATAGCATTGTCACTGTGCTAATGACACTGGGCAGGAAGGGGTTAACATCTGGGGTGTTCAAAGGGTTAAGTGTGTGCTGTTTTACTAGGGGTACTGTGTACTGTGTGCTGTTTTACTAGAGGATGTGTTGGTTTTCATTTCTGCTTTGCAGGGAGATAAAAACCGGCACATCCCCACTGACAGTAGAGAGATCTGTGTTGTTTACATACACAGATATCTCTCTTATCACTCGCTCTGCCGATATTGTCGGCCGGGACCTGGTGATTGGTATGTAAGGGAGCCAATGACAGTGCGGTCAGGTGGGCGGGGGCACGAACACCCTCTACCTGGAAAAGCAGAATCACTTATACAGTTGCAAGAAAAAGTATGTGAACCCCTTGGAGTTTTGCATGAATTGGGCATAAAATGTGCTCTGAACGTCATCTAAGTCACAATAGAAGAACACAGTCTGCTGAACATAATACTACACAAACATTAGATGTTGCCATGGTTTAATTGCACATAACATGTAAACATTCACAGTGCAGGGAGGAAAAAGTATGTGAACCTTTGGACTTAATAACTGGTTGACCCTCCTTTGGCAGCAATAACCTCAACCAAACGTTTCCTGTACTTGCAGATCAGACCTGCACAACGATCTGGAGTCATTTTGGACCACTCCTCTTCACAAAACTGTTTCAGTGTAGCAATATTCTTGGGATGTCTGGTGTGAATCGCTCTCTTAAGGTCATGCCACAGAATTTCAATCAGGTTGAGGTCAGGAATCTGACTGGGCCACTCCAGAAGGTGTATTCTGTGCTGTTGCAGCCATTGTTTTGTTGAATTACTTGTATGCTTTGGGTCATTGTCCTGTTGCATCACCCATCCTCTGCAACTGTATATACATAATTCTGCACAGCAAGCCCACACTGTAACAGTAAAGTACAGCGTGGTCGGAAAGTAGACAATAAAACACTTTCAATGGTAAATTTAGCAGCCAGAAAGGGAACAAATAGAAGTTAATTGTAGGTGTTTACATACGCTTTAAGTCCTGGTTTCATTCCTTTCCAGTTAAGCTTTTATAAGCCCTGGCCTTATCTGAAAGTAATCACATGCACTGACGCATTTTTATTAATAATTATCAGGAAAGAGGTTTCCCAACAAGTATTCTTTTGATGTCGGTACCATGTACCTATACAAGTCTTATTTTCTTTATCAGTTCAGTATAAAAGTACAACGCACTTTCATTTAGTGAGCTATCATACCAATGGCTACAATAAAACCGCACAAATAAACAGATTCTTAGCTTGAGAAAAAAAAAACTTGGGTTATTTACAGCTGAAGACAACAAATGTAACTTTGTACATCCAACTGGGAATATTCGGCCTTTCTCTTCCCGTAAATTAGGGCCTTAAAAGAGTTACGTGCCACTACCTTGTCTCTTCCAAAGTCACCATGCCAACATCTCTAAGTTAATAAGAAGCTGTCAGAGGCCATGTGGGATAAATGGAGAATCTCAGCTTTCTGCCGGATTAAAACCCCTCAAGAGTCCAACTTAGGAACAGCGCAGCCAAAAGAAATAAGGTTTAGACTGCGGTGATTACAAGGAAACGTTGAAGAGCAGCTACTGTTCCTCCGCAGTACTGGGGATGAACACAGTAGTTGGTTATACATAACAGTACATCTGTAAAACAAGGCCAATTGTCATCTACGTTTTGTGACCAGCTTGAGGTTAGCTGTTCATTGCCTTTACTTGGAAAATATGAGGCTTGCAGATGTGGGAAAATTTTCAATGCTGCGCTGCAGTATAACATGGTATGATCCAGGGGCGGACTGACAACTCATGGGGCCCCCAGGCAATAGGGGATCATGGGGCCCCTGTGTCCTTGCCCAAACTCAAAAAAGTCTATGAAAAAGTACCAGGGGCATCTCATGGGGCCCCCTACTGACCCAGGGCCCTCGGACAGTGCCGTTTCCAAATGGTCAGTCTGCCCCTGGTATGATCTCATGTTAAGAACCTTCCAAGCTGATTGTTATCACATCAGCAACTGACGTATAGCAGGAATGTCATGAGGGACCCAGAGAAAAAGCTTTCCGATAAAGCTGATTTTAAAAGTAAATTATGGGAAACAAAAAAGACTTAAAAAATTATGGTGATGTGAGAATCCCTCCCGTAGACCTGTTGTATTCTGACAGCAGGGAGAGTTCCCCGCTCTTAGAATACAGTGATCAGTGTTGTCAGCTATAGCCAAATGGCCGAAAAAAACCCCAACAGGCTGGTTGTAACCAACCAGGTTGTAGCCATATTGATTATCGAAGTCAAGAACATAGAAGAGGTCAGAACTGGCAACAATCAGATGGGAAATTAGGTCAGACAGGAAATCTAGGTCAGCAACAGAAGTCAAATAGGATCAGACATGAAGGACATCTACAGTGCTATCGGACTCTACAATGGACAAGGGTACCAAGGGTATCACTTTTAATGAGAATCTAGGCAATTGCAGGCTTTCCTCCTGCATTAATTCATATATCACCAGCAATAGAAGTGTACATACACAGACATACAACTGGATATGCATTGGATGCATCTATGGTGGCCTCATGTAGGTACGATTCTCATGAGCAAAACCAGTAGAACCTCTATCAGAACCATGTGTGGGTGCTTGATATTTGGAAAGTGAAAAAAGTCAAAAACATGACCCCACATAGGTCTCTATGCCTGACCCCCTGATTGTGCTCCTGTGCCTACAATGGGTATAGAAAAGAATTACCCCCCACCCGCTTTTAAAATAATCACATTTTGTTGCTTTGCTGCCTGAAATGAAGACAGACACAGTTTTTTGTTTTGTCCAGCTGTATTTGAAACTTATACCATCTAACACCAACATGTCAGAAAAAAATAAGAAATAAAAAGCAGAACAGCTTGGAAAAAGGATCACCTCTTCTTAAAAATGACTTGTAAACTCATTCAGGTGTAGCTAATCACCTTCTCAATGGAACACAAAGCCATTTAACTTTCAACAGTGATCAGCTGTGTTCATTTTGATTAGCTCAGCATGATAAGACCTTTCCTGGAGCATTTCAGCCCCTGAAAGTGCAGCTGAAGCAAACAATTAACTATGGGTGGCAAGGCAATGTCAAAAGATCTCTAGGATAAGCTTGTCGACAGGTACAAGTCAGGAGATGGATACAAAACATTTCAAAGGCTTTATCAATGCCTAGAAACACAGTGAAGCCTATTATTAAGAAGTTGAAGGTATTTGGTACAACACAGACCCTCCTTGGATCAGGACGTTGCTCCAAACTTGATTAAAGAGCCAGGAGGAAACTGGTCAGAGAGGCTTCCAAGAGGCCTACAGCAACTCTGAAGCAGTTGCAGGAATTTATGACAAAGAGTGGTCATTGTGAGCATGTGGCAACAATATCACAAATTGTGGCTTGTATGGGAGGGTTGCAAGAAAAAAAGCAACTCCTCAAGAAAGGCTAAATGTAGTCATAGACTAAGCTATGCCAAAACACACCTTGAAGATTCTGAGGCCACATGGAAAAAGGAGTTCTAGTCAGATGAGACTAAAATTGAATATTTTGCCTCAACACTAAACGATACGTCTGGTGGAAATCCAATAAAGCTCACCATCCAAATATCATCATTCCTACAGTAAAACTTAGAGGTGGTAATCTCCTGTTATGGGGGTGTTTCTCTGCACCAGGGGCTGGAGTATTTGTCAGGATAGAAGGAAAAATGGATGGGGCAAAATACTGTCAAATTCTTGAGGAAAATATGCTGCTCTCTGCCAGAAAGTTGTCAATGGGAAGAAGGTTTACCTTCCAACATGACAATGACCCAAAGCACACAGAAAAAATGACCACACAGTGGTTGAAGCAAAAAAAAAGGTGAGTGTCCTTGCATGGCCTAGTCAGAGTCCAGACTTAAACCCCATTGAAAATCTGCGGAATGATTTGAAGACTGCAGTCCACAAATGGTCACCATCAAATTTAACTGAATTTCAGCAGTTCTGCAAAGATGAGCGGGCAAATATTGCTAGATATGCAAAGTTAGTAGAGATATATCCTAACAGACTAAAACGGCTGGAATTAACCACTTGCCCTCCAGAGGATTTACCCCCCCTTCCTGACCAGGCCATTTTTTGTGATACTGCACCGCGTTACTTTAACTGTGAATTGCACAGTCATGCAACGCTGCACCCAAATGAAATTTACATCCTTTTTCCACATAAATAGTGCTTTCTTTTGATGGTATTTGATCGCCTGTGCGGTTTTAATTTTTTGTGTTATAAACAAAAAAGGTCGACAATTTTGCGAAACAAATATTTTTGACTTTTTTCTTATTAAACATGTCCAGTAAAAAAATGTAAAAAACAAATTTCGCCATAAATTTAGGCCAACATGTATTCTGCTATATGTCTTTGCTAAAAACATCCCAATACGTGTAAATTAATTGGTTTACGTGAAAGTTATAGCATTTACAAATGGTGGGTATAGATAATGGATTTTTTTTTTATACTAGTAATGTCGGCAATCAGCATCCTATAGCAGGACTTAGGGACTGCGGCGGGCATTCTGACACTGGGGGGAACTGCCTTGGTGTCACTGACATCCCCTGTGACACCAATACAGTGATCAGTGCTAATAAAAAGCACTGAAACTGCACTAATGACACTGGGCAGGAAGGGGTTAACATCTGGGGCAATCAAAGGGTTAACTGTGTGCTGTTTCACTATGTTGGCTGTGTGTGTGCTTTACTGTATGCAAACTGCTTTGTATGGCTCTGCTATGCAGAAGCTGACACGGGAGAGATCTGTTTATAAACTGGTCTCACCCCCATCGAAGATACTCAGCAATCACCAGGTGTCGGTGAGTAATCACCCAGTGATTGACAGCAAATGGCGGCGTGGATAGGGCATGTGCGTGCGCCCCCTACCCAGAACAGCAAAATCACATATATATATATATATATATATATATATATATATATATATATATATATATATATATATATATATACACACACACATGATTTTGCGCACCTGTGCTGCCCTGTAGCAGTATTTTTTCTATAGAGTGGCGCGGAACCGGTTAAAGCAAAAGTTGGTTCAACAAAATAGTGACATAAGGAGGTGATCCTTTTTTCAACTCAGTGATTCTGTTTTTTAATTTTGTACATTTTTTTCTGACATGTTGGTGTTATATCTTTTACTTGGGTGTTATAATTTGCACTGGGCAAATACTGCAAAGTCTAGATGCACACAGTCAGTAGAGACATATCCTAACAGACTAAAGGCTGTAATTAAAACAAAAGCTGGTTTAGCAAAATATTGACACTATGGAGTGATCTTTTTTCCAACTCAGTAATTCTGTTTTTGAATTTTTTCAATTTGTTTTGATATGTTGGTGTTATATCTTTCCCTTGGATGTTATAAGTTGCACTGAATAAATACAACTGGATAAAACAAAAGCTGTGTCTGTCTTCATTGCAGGCTGCAAAGCAAAAAATGTTATTATTTTAAAGGGGGTGATTCTTTTCTATACCCACTGAAATTGTTGAAGTATTTTGCAGCAATGATACTGACCCTGAGTTAAAATGGCCGCGGGGCTGTCTCGTGGCTCCGGGCAAAAGATGACGTCATGCTCTGTCGGTTCCTCCTAAGGCCTTTCGTGCCCAAGCACATCATCAGAGGGGATACCAACCCTAGGAGCAAAACTCAGGGTCAGTATCATTGCTGCGTACTCTGCTTTCATATATGTACTGTACACAGCCTTACTACCCTGCTTGTCATTTTATTCAATAAATCTCTTTTTTAAAATACTACACTATGGGCACTTGTTTTTTGGTTCCCATTGGGAGCTAAATCCATTTGCAGGATTCCTGTAGTGCTCATCTATTACCACCAGAGGGACGGAGCTCTTGGAATCTGGCTGATAATTATACCAACCTTAAGGGGACCTCCGGATCTCTGATACATCTTCCCAGACTGATTGATCCAAAGATTGGAATTCACCCTCTCCATCTACTTTAGGATTCCTGGAGACATTTATTTACGCGCATTTTCCGTGCACGTCCGGTGAGTGCGCACTCTTTCCATTGCTTCCTGGTCTTCATCAGTTATTTCTTGGGACTATATATTTATATCCAGTTAACAACTACGGACTATTTGCCTTTTGCACTTATCTTTTAGCGCTGCACTCTGTTATTACTATTCCGCTTTTTATGGGTATACTGTGATTACCTTTAGTGCTAGCTGCTTGGTTAAGAGCGCTCACTTTATAACATTCTTATTGTTATTGTTCTGTCACATGTTCTGTCTCCCTTTTGTAATGTGCAGCGCTGAGCGAACTATTGGCGCTTTATAAATACTGTATAATAATAATCTGTCTCAAAAAAATGCTAAAAAATTCATATGGGTACAGTGTTGCATGACCGCGCAATTGTCATTCAAAGTGTGGTAGCACTGAAAACTGAAAATTGGCCTTGACTGGAAGGGGGTAAAAGTGTCTGGACTTGAAGTGGTTAAAGAGTACCTGGAAAAGATAGGAGTAGCTCAGCACTGATTTTGTTATCTATTTTAGCAATAAAATCTCCTGGGATAATGCAAATGCGTGCTTGTAATAACTTGAACATCCTCTGCAAGATTTAAATTAAAAACCCAGCCTCTGAAGCTTTGTTGCTTCCTAAATTCAGAAAATCATTCAAATCACCACTAATTTTCTCATCAGCAGGTCTAGGGTGCTAACGTGGCAATTAACACAGAAAGTTCCATAGTAAAAAATAGATTTGTTTGATCTTCCTAACTGCACCAAAGAACAAAGACATTCGTCAAAGAGATAAACGAGTCAGGGAGTTGCTGGCTTTATCTGTACCAGACAGAATGTGTTTAGATCAAATAGAACACTTGAATTGCTACTGATCAGCCTTCCAAGTAGAGATGGCAAGATTCCTGTGCTTTATCTGTTTTTCCTTCATTTTCCACCAATACTTACTGTCCATACCTTTTATTTTGCTGGAGATCTGCATGCTAAAACAATCTAGGAGGTTAGCAGAGAGCAGATGGAAAATGTATTTGTTTAATGGTGAGTGTCAAGGATGCAAGGAAGTGCTGGGAATGATAGGCGATCATTAAAGTAGGGAAGACAGTTACAAATCTTCTTGTTTACAGATTTGGAGAAGTCATATAACAGGGTCATCTAGGCCACTGTGAGTACAAGATTGCAGTAGAAAACAAATGCAAGTTGAGAAAGGTCTCGATAATTATTTCACTGTTCGCTAAACTTTATCTGACATATCTGAAGCCTAGTTGGGGAGAAATAGCAACCTCTATTTATATTCATTAATAGGAATGAGCAGAAAAATTTCACTGAATTGATTTCCCTACAAAATTACCAATTTCATCATAGTTGAAATTAAAATTTCTTAATGCAGACTGCTTTGGTGAAATTTGGTTGAAAAAGATCACAGGGATTTGTATTTGAACTAAACTATTCATTCATGGTGTTACTGTTGACAAGGTGATCAGCAGCTTTGTTGTTAAGCAATGCGATGTGAGAGGCACAGCTTTGTTTATAAACAAAGCCATGTCACTCAAACCTTACACTGTACTCACTTAATGTGCACCCAATTAAAAAAAAAATAGTAATATGAAAAAATGTTTTCAAATGTTCATCTATTAGTGTGAAAGATTAAGGTTAAAGGATAAGGTCACCTTTGGGAACATGTTACATGTTCAGGGGCGGACTGACAACTCATGGGGCCCCCGGGCAATAAGGGATCATGGGGCCCCTGTGTCCTTGCCCAAACTCAAAAAAGCCTATGAAAAAGGTACCAGGGGCATCTCATGGGGCCCCCTACTGACCCTGGGCCCTTGGGCAGTGCCCGAGTTTCCAAATGGTCAGTCCGCCCCTGTACACGTTCAACCGTTTTTAGGGTGGAACATGTAACATGTTCCGATAACCACAGAACCCCCCCCCCCCCCTCACTCTGACAGATAATACAGGGAAATGTTCCCCCATACTAATTGTCAGATTTGAAAACAGTGCGGCCGTGCGGGGCTCAGCTCACACGGCCCCGTCATTCATTCATGGACTTCCATGAATGAATGAACTGCAAGTCCCAGCAGCCTTAATGGCTGTGGGCTTGTAGTTTTTAATGAACCATCACATGTGCGGAGTGGTAGTTCATTGATTCTTCCTGTCAGAATATCTGCTTGCTCATACATCCCGTACAGCAAGCAGATATTCAGACAGGTCTGCAGGAGACCTGTATGTCACCAGCAATCTACTGATCGCTGGTGCAATGCTTTCCAGGCTCCTGTAGACAAAAATAATAAATGCCCATTTTTTTTACCTGCAAAAAAATGTGCGTTTATTATTTTTTTCTAAAAGATGAACTTATCCTTTAAAGGATAAATTCACCATTTAACACAAAAAATAAAAAATGCACATTTTTTGCAGGTAAAAAAATGTGCATTTATTATTTTTTGTTTATGGAGCCTCTAAAGCATTGCACCAGCGATCAGTAGATCACTGGTGCAATGCAGGTCTCCCTCTGACCTGTAAGTATGTCTGCTTGCTGGTACATCCCGGATGAGCAAGCATATACTACTGACAGGAAGGCTCAATGAACTACCACGGCACTGTGGAGCATCGTGGTAGTTCATTAAGAACTACAAGCCACAAAGGCTGCTGGGACTTGTAGTTTTCCCATTTACAGAATACTGCAGATGAGTGATGCGGCTGGGTGGGCGGAGCCCCGCATGGCCAGGTTTTTTTTTGAATTTGACTACTAGGGAGGGGGAAGAAGATCCCCCACTAGCTGTCACAGCAGAGAGCGGGGGCCGGTCTGATCGTAACATGTTACACCCTGAATATGAGTGTAATGTAATATATTACGAAAGGTGAACTTATCCTTTAAGATTCAGGAATATCGAACATCATGTTTCCAGCTAACAACGGACAATTTTTTGGTGAAAGGAGCCTCCCTAACTCCCAAGAGGCTCTACATGAAAGGAGCCTAGCACCTAGCAATTGGTTGAAAAAGATCACGGTGCGACTGCTGACAAGGTGATCAGCAGCTTTGTTGTTAAGCAAAGCCATGTGAGAGGCACAGCTTTGTTTATAAACAAAGCCATGTCACTCAAATCTTACACTGTACTCACTTAATGTGCACCCAATGAAAAAAAAAATAGTGATATTAAAAAATGTTTTTCAAATGTTCATCTATTAGTATGAAAGGTTAAGGTTAAAGGATAAGGTCACCTTTGGGAACATGTTACATGTTCAACCTGTTTTTAGGGTGGAACATGTAACATGTTTCCTAACTCCAAAGAGGCTCTTCATGAAAGGAGCCTAGCACCTATGACACTGTCTGCATACACAGCTTCATTACTCACCTGCCTGATTTTTCATTTCTAACATGGCAATGAGTACAATTTGGAAATTATATGTAAATATATCAAACAAGCATAGCTGAACAATAAAAGTAAAAAAAAATGCAGACTGCTTTGGTGAAAATTGGTTGAAAAAGATCACGGTGCTACTGCTGACAAGGTGATCAGCAGCTTTGTTGTTAAGCAATGCCATGTGAGAGGCACAGCTTTGTTTATAAACAAAGCCATGTCACTCAAATATTACACTGTACTCACTTAATGTACACCCAATGAAAAAAAAAATTGTGCTATTAAAATTTTTTTTTCAAATGTTCATCTATTAGTATGAAAGGTTAAGGTTAAAGGATAAGGTCACCTTTGGGAACATGTTACATGTTCAACCCGTTTTTAGGGTGGAACATGTAACATGTAACCCTAACTCCCAAGAGTCTCTACATCAGTGGTTCTCAACCTTCGTAATGCCATGATCCTTTAATAAAGTTCCTCATGTTGTGGTGACCCCCAACCATAAAATTATTTACCCAGTAATTATAATTCATGAGTGTCGTTTTACCTCCAATACTGCTGCTTTCAACACAGTAGCTGCTTTTAACAGAGTAGCTGCTTTCAACACAGCAGCTGCTTTCTACACAGTAGCTGCTCTTTACACATCGGAAATATGTGTTTTCTGATGGTCTTAGGGGACCCCTGTGAAAGGGTCGTTCGACCCCCAAAGGGGTCGCGACCCACAGGTTGAGAACCACTGCTCTACATGAAAGGAACCTAGCACCTATGACACTGTGCATACACAGCTTCATTACTCACCTGCCTGATTTTTCATTTCTAACATGGCAATGAGTACAATTTGGAAATTATATGTAAATAGGTTGAGAACCACTGCTCTACATGAAAGGAACCTAGCACCTATGACACTGTGCATACACAGCTTCATTACTCACCTGCCTGATTTTTCATTTCTAACATGGCAATGAGTACAATTTGGAAATTATATGTAAATATATCAAACAAGCATAGCAGAACAATAAAAGTAAAAAAGAAAGCTAACTCATTTATGTAATGCAATATTCCATTTGGCATAGTAAAGCTGTACTCTAAATTTAGTTTTTGATTAATGCCCCAGCTACCTATTGTTACCTTTATGAATAACAACTGTATGTACTGTATATATGCATAGAAGTCCTGAATTAGCATTTGCACAAATAATGTCCTGTTCTGCATGAGCACACCCCTGACAAAGGCTCTGCAAAATATGGTAATGCTTTTAATAATAAAGTGTGATGGATAATAGCTGTTAGTTACCACACAGTGATCTCCAACACATTTTGATTGAGGTGTCTCTTTAGGGCAGTATAATAGAATTACCTGTCTACACTGATTACCAGTTCTATCTAATACTGCTGACAGATACACCTGCAGTACAACCCCTCTGCCAGATAGCTGCTAAACAAAGAGCCTATTTCAGAAGTACGACTCCTGACAGCCAATTACAATTCATCTTCTGGAATTTCCTCAGTCTGTTTCACTTACCTGGAGGGTAAAACCATATATAAATTATAAATGAAATAGAGGTTTTAATAATGTAAATGGATAAATATGTACGTTTCATTGCATTATCTGAAAAGAAGGTACTGTATTTAAAATGAAGTTTGTATAATAATGGTATCATAGCCAAAAGCTGTTTTTTTTTTTTACATGGCTACCTGCTTGGAGAAAAAGTCTGTGCAGAAATGTCACCAGTCAGCTATTTTAGTTTCTGTAGAGGTGTAAAGACTTTCAATTTTAGGCTTTATTCATGTAGCACCCTCCTAGGTAGGTTGCTAGGATGATAGGTAAATCTAGTTCTTTTTAGCTCCTCTGTAATTATTGGAGCAGCTGTTGACTTCTTTGGGCTGTTCTGGATTTCACAGGCTGCAGGTTTGATTGTTTCCCCCTGCCTTCTAGAGACTTCTAGATTGTAGGGGGCAACTTAATTATTTATCGTGTTTCAGCCAATCCCTCGGGAGGTGTACCCAGTAGGTGACTGGGGCAGAACATAAGTAGCCTGGCGTCTGGGGCACTTCTAGTCTTGTCCTGCTGGAGAAGTTCTCAATCTTAGGGGCTATCGCCCCTTTGAGGCAGCTTGCTGGAGTTGCTACAGTTCATCGAGGTTCCAGCTGTGGTTCGGGAGTTCAGGAGCCTATTCCTAATCAACTTTGAAGTTAACAAAGTAGTCCCACTTATGGATGTGGTCTGGGAGACTCAGTGAAGAGTGCCGGGTGGAAGCTGGAAAGTGCGTAGCTGTCCTGTTGCACAATGAGTATTAAATTGTTACTACACCCACAACAGTAAAATCGGTCTGTATATGCAGTAAAGCGTTCTTGTTATACTCACTTTGGAACCTATTGTTTTCCCGCATGCACATTTCCAGATAGCTAGGTCTGTGCTATTGTATGTGTATAGAGGTAACTTTTCATACATCTTAGGCTAGCCATACACATGTAGATTTCTCTTGTTCAGCGCATGGGCTGAATGAAAGAATTTTAGTACATTTCTCCATCAATGTTAAACTGTGAGTACGAAGGATTCCCCCATGCTCCATCAATTTTTCTCTTTAGATTGGGCTAAAAACCCCAGAAGGAGGAAGTGAAGAGAGAAAGAGAAGAATAGAGTCGTATGACCTTACATACACAGGAGCTGTTGCTGCTGTTGTATTTCACCTAGACCAGAAGCAGAGACTATTATGCAAGTATTCCTATGTGCTAATAGTTTCACTGCAGCTACCTATAGCGTCTTAAGTGTGTGTCTGAAAGTTTGTGAAAGACAAAATATCCCTGTCCTATTATTTTCCTACATGCACAGCGCCAGATAGCTAGGTCTGTGCAACTGTATGTGTGTAGAGGTCACCTTCCAGTATATAAATAGGTGAACCTGTTTATTGCAAAAGAATCTATATGCAGATCCTGTTATTTTCGTTAACCTTCTCCCTTATGGTCTGGAATTCTATAGCTAGTTTTAGCTCATGGCTCAAAAATAAGCAAGAGCCAGGTTAGGCAGCCAATGGCCACTTCTGGTAGTTAAAGTGCTACTAAACCCACAATAGTAAAATCAGTCTTTATATGCAGGAAAACATGCTTGTTATACTCATTGTGGAACCTAAGCGATTAATCCTCTGCATTGTGTAAACATGCTGTTTGATTCTGTATTCCCTGATTCTCCCCTTCTTCCAGACCCCCCTTCTTATCTCCTGATAAGACATATCATGTGGAGTCACTTTGCACATGCTCAGGTGGTGTGTATTGCTAGAGAAGATTTATTTTTTCTTGGGAAAGTGCATGTGATCAGCACAGGGCCAATCAGCACTGTTCAGACGGAGGTCAGGGGTTCTGCATCGTCCTAGAGCAAAATGAAAACTCCTCCTTCAGGCTTTAACCAGTGCTCTGCTGGACACTAAGTGCTCTAACTGCTGATCAGAAAAGGTATTTAGCAGTTTATATTTACTAAAATAATTGCATGTCCATGTTCTATGTACTGTGGGAGACCAGATATAGTAAATGCAGGGTCCTGGGTTTATTAACATTTTATAGGTCCGGTTGTATGACAGAGTAGATACCACTAGGGACCAAGTGCAGAACTAACTCTCAGTGCAGGCTAATTCTGAGTTCCAGTGCCACATCAGGATTTCTGTTGATAAAAACTGCATTGCAGGCTGTTTGGACATCTGGAGGGTCTGCTCATCACTGCTGATCTTGTCTTCAGGTCTCCGACACCAAGACGCATGCTGCATCATAATCATCCTCAGATGCCACTGCAATGGGACTTTGTGCAACATTCACCTGAAGGTATCTCTATCGATAACTACTGTATATATACCTGGGTATGTGTTTACAGTTCCACCAGGACTCTTGCTGGGCCCATTGATGATAATACCTGTTTATAAATTGGATGTACAGTATGTACTAATATTAATCTTTTTTTTTTTTTAATTTAAATATTTATTAATTTTTTATATTATTACAACCATTCCATAAGAAAAGACACAATACATATAAATAATCAATATACTTCTACTTTGTCCCTTCTTTTTACCTCTTTTCTTTCCCTTCCCTCCCAACCCATCTTTTCCCCCCTTCCCCCCTCCCTCCCCACTGCAAGCTCTCCAATCTCTCTAGGCCCAATAACTACAGATAACTTCCTAGTTTAGAGTTTTCTATATTTCTCTTTAAATCCTGATTTTTCCCATTTTTCCCATCGCGAATAGTATAATTTCAACCTGTCTTCCTGAATATAATAAGATTTTTCCATTCTACTAATCTGGTTTACCCTATTGACCCAATCCTCCTCCGTCGGCACTTCTGTCTTCCACCAAAACTTGGGAATCAACCCTTTTGCAGCACTTAAGTAGTACCATACACCTGATTCTTTGTATTTATTTACTGTTGTCTCAACATTATGTAGGAGACACATGGTTGGGTCTAATCCTATGTCATTTCCAGTTATTTTTTCTATTAATTTAACTATGGTCTTCCAGAAAACCTGAATTTTTGGACATTGCCACCATATGTGAAACACCGTGCCCTCTTCCCCACATCCTCTCCAACACATTTTTGAATTCTCCCCCCTCATCCTGTGCTCAGTGCTCGGTGTAATATGCCATCGTGTCAAACATTTATAGTTAATCTCAACGTCTCTCATACTAACACTCTTGTGAACTAATCTAAATATCTTATTCTGTTGGTCTTCATCTATCACCACCTCCATATCTCTTTCCCAATTTGTTATAAAAATTAACTTTGTGTCTGTGTCTAATTCTGTGAGTATTCTATAGATTTTTGTAACACCGTGTTTCCCATCTCTACGTGTTTCTAATAGCCTTTCAAACATATTCCACTCCTTTTTTAATCTCAAGGGTTTTGGGAGAGTTCCAATAAAACATTTTAATTGATGATATTTCCACTCATCTATTTTAGTAAACATATCTCCTCCCCTCTCTTTTAATTCTTTAAATGTTCTCAATTCCCCCTCTACCAATACGTCTCTCAATTGGATATCTTCCTTTTTAAACCATCTCCCTGATATCTCATCTTTTCCTGGAGGGAAAAACTCCGTGTTTGCAAGAGGCATTAATATAGAGTTGAATTCCCACCTCATGTGTCTGTGCAAATTATCCCATGTCCTTAAAACGTTTAAAGTGAAAGTGCTTGTGCTTTCTTTAATTCTTCTATAATGTGCTGGAACCCATATCATCTTACTCAAACTAATTCCACTCAGTTCATTTTCTATTTTTACCCAACTTTTCCCCTTCTAGTTAAAAGTCCAATCATATATTCTTGCTAAAATTACTGCTTTGTAATATCTCTTGACATCAGGTAGTCCCATCCCCCCTTTCTCTTTAGTCCTACTCAGTGTTTCATATGATATTCTTGGTTTTTTATTCCTCCATATATATCTTAACATTCTTCTCATTATCTTAAAAAACGCCTCTGGGAGTTTGATTGGGATCATTTGAAATCTATAGAGTATTTTAGGTATAATTACCATTTTAACTAGATTTATACGTCCTAACCATGATGGATTTCCTCCTTCTAATCTTTTTAGTTCGTCCTTAGTCTCATTTATCAGGGATATATAGTTTAATCTATACAGTTGTTTATATGAGGTAGCAAGTTTTATTCCTAGGTATTTTATATCTTTTTCTCTCCATATAAAGGGGAATTCTTTTTGTAGCTTTTCTTTTTCACTCTTTGGTATATTGATGTTCAGAATCTGTTTTTGTTGGGTTAATTTTTAGATTTGATAGTTCACCATATTCCTTCAGGGTCTTCATTATACTTGGTAGTGTTATTCGTGGGTTGCCTACATAAAACAATAGGCCGCTACTTTATGTTCAATATCTTCTATCTGGATTCCCTTTACCGCTCCACTATTCCTTATTATTGATAACAGGGGTTCCAATGTCAAAACATACAGCAAGGGGGATAATGGACAGCCTTGTCTTGTTCCATTGGACATCCCAATGGATTCCGACCTCTCCCCATTTACCGTGATGATTGCGATGGGCTCCCTATATAATTTACCTATCCACTCACGCATTCTCTCTCCGATCCCCAACACTTCCAAGTTGTCCATCATAAAGCCCCAGTCTACTCTATCAAACGCCTTTTCGGCATCTATTGACAAGAGCACCACCGGGGCTTTTCCTCTTCTACTTTTCTGGATAAGCATCAAAGTTCTCAACCCATTGTCTCTACCCTCTCTCCCCGGGACAAAGCCCACCTGGTCTCCATGGATCCATTCAGGCATTAGGTCTTTCAGCCTGTTTGCTAAAACCTTTGCGTACAACTTGGTATCAGTGTTTAGTAATGATATTGGTCTGTAACTAGAGCACTGAGAAGGATCTTTTCCCTCCTTATGAATGAGGACTACATGGGCCTGAAGGGATTCCCTCCTCCCCTCCATCTCCCCTCCCAAGTCATTCATGTACTTCTTTAACTTTGGTAACAGTACTTCACAAAATTTTTTATAGTACTTAACTGTATAACCATCAGGGCCTGGGCTTTTCCCTCCCCCTGTACTTCTTAATGCTACTTCTATTTCTTCCTGGGAAATTTCCGCATTCCAAGGAGTTCAATTGTGTTTCACTGAGCTTTGGCAATCCAGCATTTTTTAAATATATCTTCCTTTTTTCGTTAATACCTTCTCTAATTTCTTTTGGTGAACCTTGGTGACTGATGTTATACAACTTTCTATAATACTCTGTGAATACTTTAAGGATTTCTTTAGTTGAGTGGACCAACTCCCCCTTTGGGTTTTTTATCTTTTCTATATAATTCCTGTTTTTCTTTTTATTCAGGGCTCTCATTAAGTATTTTCCTGGTCTATCTCCCCATCTATATCTTTCACTTAATACTTTGTTATATACTCTTCTCCTCTCCTCTTCCATCAATCTCTCTAATTCGTCTTTTTTATCTATTAACTTCTGTCTTATTTCTATTGTTATTTTCTTCTTATGTATCTGCTCCAAATCCAGGATTTTCTTTAAGAGTCCACTAACCCTCTCTCTTCTTTCTTTTTTCTTCCTTGCTCCCATCGCAATCAAGTTTCCCCTTATATATACCTTATGACTTTCCCATACTGTAGCTGTCGTTACTTCCTCTGTCTCATTCTCCTTGAAATATACCTTAATCTCTTCCCTGATCTTCTGCACAATATCCTCATCCAAGAGAAGAGCCTCATTTAACCTCCATCCTAAACCTCCCGTCCACCTTTTTCCCCATCCCATTTTCATTACGACTGGGACATGGTCCGAAAAAGTTCTTGTCTCTATTTCTATTTTAACCAGCATTTCAATGAGTTGATGATCTATTAGAATGTAATCCAGTCTCGAGTATATCTCGTGTGCATTAGAGAAGAAGGTAAAGTCTCTGTCTTTCATATGCATCATTCTCCATGTGTCCACCAGTTGGTACTCGTGGATCGCCTTCTTCAAGGCTCTCAGGAACCTACCCCCTTCTCTCTGCACAAGGGAGGTTGCATCCTTTTGTGGGTCCATACAAAGATTTAAGTCTCCTGCTATTATCAAACGCCCTTTTTTAAAGTCTATCAATTTTTTTAGCAAACCCTTCAGAAAGATCTCAGGTTTCTTGTTGGGGCAATATATATTGGCTAGTGTACATTCAATTCCCTGTAGTTTACCTTTCAAAAACAGGGATCTCCCTTCCGGGTCAGTCCTATCTTCCAACTCAAATCTCATATTCTTTGCCAATCCTATTGCCACCCCCTTTGCTCTTTTAATTGGAGAGTCAGCGTAATACCATGTTGGATAATATTTGGATTTTAGTTTCACATTTGATTCTATCTCAAAATGTGTCTCCTGCAAAAATACCACTGACGTTGTCCTGTGATGTAACTCTTTAAACAACTTAAATCTTTTCCCAGGACAATTCAACCCATTCACATTATATGTTATAAACTGTATTTCTTCCATCCTTCTTGATTTTGTCTATCTCTCTTCTAATTCGTCTCCTCCTATTAGGCCCGAATGTCTTGCAGAATATTAGCCCCACAACCCCTCCCCCCCCTCCCCCCCCACCCCCCCTCTCTTATTTTTCCCCTACCCATTTTTAGGCTTATAAACTGCCTACAAATCATTTGTGGAACTGTTTCCACAGTTGATTTAAAATATTGGGCGTAGACTCCGCCCATGGACGGCTCAACTTTCCTCCGACCTCCCTAGCTCCCCTTTCTCTACCAACTAAGCTCAGGAATAACCTTTACTTCCCCCCCTCAACCGCAGCCTCCAGAGGGACTTCCACCTCAACAAGGGGGATACAAGGGGGGCAAGGGAGCAAGAGAGAGAAAAAGAAAAGTGTATTTTTTGCTTATCTCTCCCTCCCCCCCCTCCCCAACCCCAGAACCTCCCTCCCCCTCCCCCCGATCATCCGTATCTCCTTTTTCTTCTTCTTCTTCCCACCCCGCCATCTCCACTCTTTGCAAATCCAGTCTATCACAAAAATCTCTCAGTTCCTCCGGGAATCTCAGGTATGCTGTAACCCCATTTTTCCAGCCAATTAGAGATGCTGAAGTACCCCATCTATATTGCACATTCTGTTTTCTCATTTGCTCTAACAGGGGTCTCAGGGATCTCCTTCTCCATAGAGTCTCGGATATTAAATCCGCAAAAATTTGAATAGTCGAATCTCCATACTTAATTAACGATCTTCCCTTGATCTTCTTCCAAATCTCATTTTTGACCCCAAATTTCTGGAACTGGACAACTATATCTCTCGGTCTTTCCCTCTCAGTATCTTGTATGAACTTTCCTATTCTGAACACTCCATCCAGTTCAATCACTTCTGCTTTAGGTCTGTCTCTTATGGAGTTTAAGATTTTTTTAACTAGTTCATATAATGTTTCCCCTTTTGCAGACTCTGGAATTCCTCGTACCCTAAGGTTAGACCTTCTTTCTTTATTTTCTTGAATTTCCATCCTATAGAACAATTTTTTCTGGGTTTTCTCCAAATGGGTTATTTTTTTCCTTAGATTATCTATGGTTTGGGCCTGGGTTTTAACTTTCTCCTCTGTTTCTTCCATTCTCGTTAGCAGGTGCCCTAAATCATTTCAAATAGCTGTCATTTCATGTTTTATCGTTTTCTCCAAACTTTGAAACATTTCTATCATCTCCTTCTTATTCGGCACTTGTAGTTCACCATCAAGTTCTTTTTTTCCCATGCCATCCGCTATTTGTTGGCTACAACTGCTGTTCATACCCAGTGATAGTCTCGGACTGTTTCCTAAGCTAGTGTCCATTTCCCGTTTAGCGCTTGCGCCTTGGGCCCTTTCTGGCGTAATGTTTCCATATGATGTAAATTTCTTTATCGTGCCTGATTGAGAGCCTTTGAGCCCTGCTCCCTTAGGACCTTTATTCTTCATATCCTCTATAAGTCTTTTGTCTTCTATATTCTCTAGATGGGGTTGTACCTCTCCTCTGTGGTTTGTGATCCAGACAGGTTTACTGAGTTTGCTTGTGCTCTCCTAGGGGCACGTGGGACTCTTCTCTTCTGAACCCAGGGAATCCTCCCCTCTCCTCCTTAACCCCTTGTTCCCCAATGTCACTCAGGAGTCCACTATACAATAGACCCCCAGCAGCTCTCACTCACCCTTCTCGTCCCAGGATGATGGCTCCAAGCTTGGGTGGGAGGTCTCCACAGCAGCTCTGTCCTGGGGGGGGGATTCCTCTGGGCTTCCAACTCTGTACCTCAGTTTTTCTCTCTAGACTTCGTCCCAGGGATGCAGGGTGGGTCTCCTGGCGCTCCTGGGCTCCCTGACCCAGGATCGAAGAGTCAGCTGGCCGGGGGCCCCAGGCAGCAGTATACCAGGGGCTATAGGCAGCAGTTAGCCGGGGGTTGTGGGCAACAGAGAGCCGGTAACCGCAAGCCAGCGTCTCCCTGTCAAGTCAGGCGGCCGGCCGGCCGGCTTCCTCCTCTCCCAGAGATCCACCGCGGCTGGTCACACGCCTCCGCCACATCACTCCGCCTTCCAGCTGTCCGGATCCCTCTCTCACCAAGCACCGGAGGGGCCGGCTTGTCACTGCACCCCCCGTCCGGCACCCATCTCCAGCTCTCCGGGCTCCACTCCACGGCCCTCCAGACTCCAGTGAGTCGGTTCCTGAGGGTCACCAGGGAGGTCGGGGAGCGGCACCTAGCCGAAAGCTAGTGCCGCTCACTCCCCACAGCCGCCATGTTCAGGCTCCTCCCCTCCTACTGGAAAATTTCTCTCCTTACCAATATTAATCTTTTCTTATATAAAGCTTGTAATATTTTCATACAGGTGTGCATCTATATATTCAGGGATATGTTGTATGATGATTGCAGTAGTTCTTCTGCTCCCAATTACTTTGATTAGGTTACTGCCTAATGTGTCGGTAAGGGAATCCCCTTTGTTCACAGAGGCCCTGTCCTGGGTGGAGGCCCTGCCAACTTTATTTATCAAACCCAATCTTCCACTTAATGAAGGTTCTGGTTCTGTTATTTACCTACAGGTTTAGTGCAGTATCCTGTATGGGGTTGGCCACTTTTCTTAACCCCCCCCCCCCCCCAAAAGAGGTCTATATTTATGATCTTTGTGATCAAGCCCCAGTGGACGGGTCGAAACACATCATTGACGTAGCCGGAGCAGTGGCTGAGGCCAAGCCAAACCATCCAGGCGTCTGACTCCTGGTTGAGTGGTGTCCACCTTTATCTCCTACATTTATAACCTGTTTATGTTAGCACATTTGTGGTTCATTGCCCAGCACCAGAGACTTTAGCTTTTCACTTTTTTTCTAATTAATGTTCTGCATTCTGGGATGCACCTTATAGGAACAGAAAGCATAAAAGCAACATTATATAGATGTTCCCCACACACATTGAACACCAGTATATGATTAGCTGCGTAGGTTAATGTATTGTGTATGTAAGTGAACATTTGTATACACTGGTGAGCTTGTGATCATACCCTAATGGATTGACCTTGACCATAGAGCTGATCAGAGACAAGAATGGCTCCAATCATCTCTACAGTCTAAGAAATCAGAAGCTATGAGCATTTCATCACTTCAGTTACGCAGGATATAAACAGCGCCATTTGTAAATTGGGAAAGCATCTGATTACACCGATCTTGGTGAGATTAGATAATGTAGGGACAGTAGAGATATCTAGACCCCAGATTTCTCACAAAAGAAACAATGACAATGCCCATTGAAGATATAGGGGATATTTGCATTCTCTGTGATAGCATTTTGCTTGAGGTGATTGTAGCCGTATTAGTGCATTTGCGACAGAAACAATTGAGTACTGTCCGTGATTCCTTTTTTTTATTTGCACTAACATACAATTTTGAGGACAAGCTTTCGGGGACTGTCCCCTTCTTCAAGGTCCAAGCAGTACTATTACAACAAGTACTACAAGTTAGTACTGCTTGGACCTTGAAGAAGGGGACACTCCTCGAAAGCTTTTCCTCACAATTGTATGTTAGTGCAAATAAAAAAAGTATCACGGTCAGTACTCAATTGTTTGTGATAGCATTAAAAGTGTTTAAGAAAAAAATGAAAGGGACAGTGTAAAAATAATGAAAAATAACTAAAAAAAAAAAAAAAAAAGCACCCTTGCCCACCTGCATGCACAAGTATTGACCCCGTGCCGGTATGTAAACATGCATAGGAGGTATCGCCGCCAAATGTCAGATTGAGGGCAGTAATTCTAGCACTAGACCTCCTGTGTGAATGTAAATTGATGACCTGTAAAGGCTTTTAAAGCATCACCTAGCGATAATAACACAGTTTTAAAACATGTCATGTTTGGTATCTATTTACTCAGCATAACATCATCTTTTATATGTTATCAAACAATTGGGCAATATATTGTGTATTAAAATCTAAAAAGTGTATTTTTTCCAAAAGATTTGCATTTGAAAAATAGCTACACAAATACTGTGTAACGTAAAAAGTTTCAACACCCACCATTTTATTCTCTAGGGCAGCGGTTCTCAACCTGGGGGTCGAACGACCATTTCCCAGGGGTTGCCTAAGACCATCGGAAAACACATATTTCCGATGGTCTTAGGAACCGAGACACCGCTGCTGTCTCCGGCGATGTGTGGGCGGGATGATATGCTACCCCTGTCACCGCCTCCTCGCCGCTGATTGGCCACCGGAACTGTAGCTCAGGAGAGGCACACAGGCGGCCAATCACCGGCGAGAAGGTGGAGCTTGGAGAGGAGGAGCCGAGCGGCAGCGCGCGGAGATCGAAGAAGATCGAGGGAGCTGCAGGAGCGAGTGAAGAGAGAGGCCAGAGAAGGAAGACAGCTGACAGGTAAGTGCAAATTTTGCTGCTGCAGCCAGGTATGCAGGCTGTAGATGGGAGAGGGAGAGAGCGAGCCCAGGCTGGAGCAGGAGTCAGCAAGGTAAGTATCATTGGTGTCAGTGGAAGGGATAGTGCCCCATCATTTGTGTCACTAATACCAACGATGGGGCACTATTCCTCCCCCCACTGACACCAACGATGGGGCACTATTCCTCCCCTCACTGACACCAACGATGGGGCACTATTCCTCCCCCCACTGACACCAACGATGGGGCACTATTCCTCCCCCCACTGACACCAACGATGGGGCACTATTCCTCCCCCCACTGACACCAACGATGGGGCACTATTCCTCCCCCCACTGACACCAACGATGGGGCACTATTCCTCCCCCCACTGACACCAACGATGGGGCACTATAACTCCCCCCACTGACACCAACGATGGGGCACTATTCCTCCCCCCACTGACACCAACGATGGGGCACTATTCCTCCCCCCACTGACACCAACGATGGGGCACTATTCCTCCCACTAACGCCAATGATGGGGCACTATTCCTCCCACTGACACTAATGATGGGGCACTATTCCTCCCACTGACACCAATGATGGGGCACTATTCCTCCCACTGATACCAATGATGGGGCACTATTCCTCCCACTGATACCAATGATGGGGTACTATTCCTCCCACTCATACCAATGATGGGGCACTATTCCTCACACTCATACCAATGATGGGGCACTATTCCCCCCACTGACACCAATGATGGGACACTATTCCTCCCACTGACGCCAATGATGGGACACTATTCCTCCCACTGACGCCAATGATGGGACACTATTCCTCCCACTGACGCCAATGATGGGACACTATTCCTCCCACTGACGCCAATGATGGGGCACTATTCCTCCCACTGACACCAATGATGAGGCACTATTCCTCCCACTGACGCCAATGATGGGGCACTATTCCTCCCACTGACACCAATGATGGGGCACTATTCCTCCCACTGACATCAATGATGGGGCACTATTCCTCCCACTGACGCCAATGATGGGGCACTATTCCTCCCACTGACGCCAATGATTGGGCACTATTCCTCCCACTGACACCAATGATGGAGCACTATTCCTCCCACTGACACCAATGATGGGGCACTATTCCTCCCACTGACACCAATGATGGGGCACTATTCCTCCCACTGACACCAATGATGGGGCACTATTCCTCCCACTGACACCAATGATGGGACACTATTCCTCCCACTGACACCAATGATGGGACACTATTCCTCCCACTGATACCAACGATGGGACACTATTCATCCCACTGACATCAGTGATGGGGCGCTAGTCCTCCCACTGCAAAATTACAGTTATGAAGTAGCAACGAAAATAATTTTATGGTTGGGGGTCACCACAACATGAGGAACTGTATTAAGGGGTCGCGGCATTAGAAAGGTTGAGAACCACTGCTCTAGGGCCTCTGCTTTGAAAAAAATATATAATGTTTGGAGGTTCAAGGTAATTTTCTAGCAAAAAAACAATTTTTCATGTGAACAAAAAGTAGACACTCCAAGGTATTTGCTAAGAGGCATGATGAGTGTTTTGCAGATCTCATTTGTTGCCACATATTTTTGGAAAGCGAAGAAAGAAAACAAAAAATTTATTTTTTCTTTTCTTTTTTTCTTTTATGTTGTTACAAAACGCAAAACACATGTTCAGTTAGGACCAGGGGCGGACTGACAACTCTTGGGGCCCCCGGGCAATAGGGGATCATGGGGCCCCTGTGTCCTCACCCACACTCAAACCACACCCAAAAAAGCCTATGAAAAGGTACTAGGGGCATTTCATGGGGCCCCCTATTGACCCTGGGCCCTCGGGCAGTGCCCGAGTGCACGAAAGGTCAGTCCGCCCCTGGTTAGGACATAACGGAGACTGCCTTCTGTTTCACACTTGCCTGTATAGCAGAACTCTACTAATCTTAGATCCAGCAATGTGGCATCCCGGAACTCACCACCCAAACGCTGACATCTTCGGGGGCTGGCTACTAGATCGCGATCGCTGGCCGCTTTCATTGCCCAAGCGGGGATGAGATCACTCTCGCACATGTGCCAGAGATCAGTCAAATTCAGCATTGTCGTCTTTGTCCAGTGAGCTGCGCCTTCATGGAGATTTACCTTCACTCCCCCTCCCATAGTCAATACAAGAAGTGAGATGAAATCCTGCAAATTATGGAATCCCTTGGTGAACCCCCAGGTCACCAGAACTAGTGTCCGCATTGGAAAATTTCCCCTCTTACCTTTCTGGGGACAACCCAAAATTTGGGATTTTTATTTACTTTCACTTTCAATGATAATGGTAAACAGGACAAATGGAGTAAATATTTGTAACGGGGGTACAGACAGGAATGTTCTAATCCATCTCCATTTTGTTCAAAACTTAAAAAAATGCCTTTAGGTATACTTTAACCTTCATCTTTGGTTACCTCTGGGAAGGATCCTTGTCTCACCCTCTAGTACAGGGGTATCAAACTGGTGGCCCTTGCAAAACTACCCATCATGCCTCTGCCTTTGAGAGTCATACTTGTAACTTTCAGTCTTGCAATGCCTCATGGGACTTGTAGTTTGGCCAGGGGTGGACTGACAACTCATGGGGCCCCCGGGCAATAGGGGATCATGGGGCCCCTGTTTCCTTGCCCAAACTCAAAAAAGCCTATGAAAAAGGTACCATGGGCATCTCATGGAGCCCCCTACTGACCCCGGGCCCTCAGGCAGTGCCCGAGTTTCCAAATGGTCAGTCCGCCCCTGAGTTTGGCAACAGCTGGAGGGCCACCAGTTTGACACCCGTGCTCTAGTACATCTAAGCCTGGCTGGTTTTGACTCCCACTAGTTTACTAGTACATCTACTCTCAGACGATACTCTGTTACATTACCTCTGGAGCACCTGGTATCCATAGCTCATGATCTCATGTGGAGTTTTTACTGGGTGCACTGGTACGTGTAAACCAAGCCGAAAAGCTATAGGATTCAAGATTTTCCTATGAAAAACCTGTCCTATAAGTAGTGAGCACCCAGGAAATGACCTGTGCAAATGAGAAACAACCACTGCTTTTGGGTATGTGTGTATATATATATATATATACATACACACACACACACACACTGTATATACACACACACACACACACACACACACACGAGGGGCGTTCGAGTCAAACCGGTACTTATAATCTTACAGGTATTAAAAGGGATGCTAGCGTGGTGGTACTATGTGCAGTAGTAAGTGGCAAGTGTGTCCTATTACTGATAGGCGGCGCACATGTCGCGGGCCAGTCTAGAGACCGTTAATCAAGATGGCAGACAACAGTGTTAGTGCGTGCATGGAACAGCGTGTGGTTATGAAGCTTCTTGCGAACACAGACATAAAACCAGCAGGTATCTACATAGGACTTCAAGCACAGTACAGTGATGAGACGCTTATCGCAGTAAGATATATGAATGGTGTAAAGGTTTCAAAGATGGCAGTACGTCCATCAGTGACGAACCTGGCCGTGGTGGTTCCCAGCCCACAGCAATCATTCCTGTTAACATATAGTGTGTGGAAAGCCTGATCCTGAATAATCAATGCATAATCTGTCATGATATTGCACCAGAGACAAATCTCTCTGTGTGAACACAATGATGAAGTGAAGCAGGCTGTCCTAGGATGGTTCAGGCGTAGTGACAAATCTCTCTATGCTGAAGCTTTCCAGGCATTAGATAAACTCTGTGATAAGTGTATAAATGTAGCAGGGGAGTATATTGAAAAATAAATGCAGTTTCCACTTCTTGAAATTAGTTCTTTTATTATACAAACTCAAAAGATAATAAACACTATATTGCCAAATTGTTTTGGGACACCCCTCCAAATCGTTGGATTCAGGTGTTCCAATCAACTCCATGGCCACAGGTGTAAAAAATCAAGCACCTAGGCATGCAGACTGCTTCTACAAACATTTTTGAAAGAATGGGTTGCTCTCAGGAGGTCAGTGAATTCAAGTGTGGTACTGTGATAGGTTGCCATCTGTGCAATAAGTACATCCCTGAAATTTCCTTGCCACTAAATATTTCACGGTCAACTGTAAGTGGTGTTATAACAAAGTGGAAGCAACTGGAAACAACAGCAACTCAGCCATGAAGTAATAGGCAACTTAAAATGACAGAGCAAGGTCAGCGCATGCTGAAGCACACAGTGCGCAGAAGTCTCCAACTGTCTGCAGAGTCAATAGCTAAAGACCTCCAAACCTTGTGTGGCCTGCAGATTAGCACAACAACAGTGCATTCAGAGCTTCATGGAATGGCTTTCCATGGCCGAGCAGCTGCATCCAAGCCTTACCTCACCAATGCAATGCAAAGCGTCCAATGCAGTGGTGTAAAGCACACTGCTACTGGACTCTAGAGCAGTGGAGATGTGTTCTCTGGAGTGACAAATCATGCTTCTGGCATTCAGATGGACGTGTCTGGGTTTGGCGGTTTCCAGGAGACCGGTACTTGCTTGATTGTATTGTGCCAAGTGTAAAGTTTGGTGGAGGGGGATTATGGTGTGGGGTTATTTTGCAGGTGTTGGGCTTGACTCCTTAGTTCTAGTGAAGGGAACTCTTAAGGCGTCAGCATACCTAGACATTTTGGACAATTTCAGTGCAGAAAACAAGGTCCATGAAGACAAGGATGAGCAAGTTTGGGGTGGAGGAACTTGACTGGCCCTCAGAGTCCTGACCTCAACCTGATCAGAACACCTTTGAGATGAATTAGAGCGGAGACTGTGAGCCAGGCCTTCTCATCCGACATCAGTGCCTGACCTCACAAATGTGCTTCTGGAAGAATGGTCAAACATTCCCATAGACACTCCTAAACCTTGTGGACAGCCTTCCCAGAAGAGTTGAAGCTGTTATAGCTGCATAGGGTGGCCAACTCAATATTGAACCCTACAGACTAAGACTGGGGTGCCATTAAAGTTTATGTGCATGTAAAGGCAGGCGTCCCAACAGATATAGATAGACAGACAGACAGACAGTATATTACAATAGAAGGAATAATTATAAATGATGTAAATATAAACCAGGCTGTTCTGGGTTTACAAATGACAGGGAGCATCACTGTAATCTACCTGTCACTCATATATTCTACAAGATAGGCTCTGGAGAGACCTGTCAACAGCTGAAATCTCCGCAGTAGCCTCCAGGCACTATTTTAATTCTACAATTTAAAAACGTGATGACTAGAAGGAAAAGACATGACATTTTCTTAGCACCTTCAATAAAGTGTGAATGCTAACCTTTCCATAAAACTGCTGACTGTGTAGCACGTTCACTGGAAGAATGTCGACATTATAGGCTTCCTGGTCCAATCCTACTGATCAGAAAAGTCAGATAAAGATAGTCATTGTACTGATGTCACACCGTTCTGCTAGTAATTATCTTCATGTATTTATTATATCTCAACAATTTAACATTTCAATCATTTTATCACAATGTTAACTTTATCACAAATGAGATAAGAAAATAAAAACAGATAGAAGACAAAATAATTGAGCCTGCTGAAATATCTAACAGATCATTTTTATGGATAAATGCATGCACTAGCTGTTGGGATTTGAGCACAGGTATATCTTGTTTGTTGTATTGTTGGGTCAGTAGCCAGACCTGAACCTGGTAGCTCTCCCCCACTTTGTCTTTTCCTCTATGTTGGCATTGTGTCCACAGCAGCATTTGCGCAGGCAGAGCAGAGTAGGACTGGCCATAGAGGGATTACTTTGACGCAGTTGGCCAGATTAAACATGTACTGCAATATGTGTGAACTAAATATCCTTATTCTTTATTGCAAAGTCTGCTTGAAAGGGTATATACCAGTGTGCAGAGGGCCCTTCAGAATTTCAAGTGTAGCACTACCCCCTTAGGGATTGCTGTTGAATTTCGGTCCCCCTATAGTCCTGCACAGCCAGTCATTCAGCATTTTCTGCACAAGCTTTCATCTGCAGACAGAAATCAGTCCTTGAGCGTTTGTTTTTGTTATTTATTGAGAGGATTAGAACTTGGATAGGCTAAGGAGGGTATAGGATGCCCAAGGAAGCTGAAATCTGAGGACAACTTCCTGAACTATTCACAAGCTTCTCCTTTTCTGATGCAGTCTTTGTTAGAGTGCTAGTCAGCAGCTCCTAGTTGTACCACCCCAGACCCTAGATGAACTCCTCTTCACCCAGCAATCTGGAGACTCTCTTCCTGAGCAGGGGATCTGGCTCCTGTCCCTTAAAATGGTGTACAGTCACTAGTAGGGGGCTAATCTGGTTTCCCACCAGAGTTCTCCTTCCCGTATCTGCCCAGGGGGAGAACGTGTACTCACTCGGATCCACTCCTATACCGCTTGCGGAATGGCTGCTGCTACCAGTCCTATCAGCTGGGCTGCTCCTTCCCTGCCATACAGGTGGTCCCCTCTCAGGGGGCCAGTGATTCCTGAGTTTTCCTCCTTTCCAGGCTCGCAGGCAGGCCCCATCCCACTAGGCCATCTGGAAGCCTTCCTCCTCCAGCCTCACATGTTCCTCCAAATCTCTACACCTCTTCTACCACCACCCCCTCTACTGAGCAGGTTCTTACATTTTGAGGGAGACCCAGCCCCTTGCCAAGCCTTTTGTTGGGGATTGGCTGAGATCCTGCAGCCAGCCACTCTTCAAATGCACCCTCTGCCTCCAAGACCTTCCTACAAAAGCCCCAGAGCTGGGGGAAATTCCAGACAGGCTGGCCTGCAAAGCCTCTCAGCCCTGACCACAATTTGACCCCTCTGGCTATCACACCTGAGCTGCTAACCAGCTCCTGACTAACCATTGGGGTCTAGCTATCCCTAGCTGCTCTAAGAGGGTGTGTCATGATATAAGGTCAGGTTCAGAGACCAGTTGCTACAGCAGTTGTAAGGCTTACCTGAAACCAGCAGGATTGGTACACCAGCGCCCCCCCTGGGAATGACGCAGGCTCACCTGAGGTGCGGGGTCTAAGCATCCACCGGTCTTCCCCAGAGCTCCTAATGGTGGAGATGGATTTGGCTGCGTGTGAATGCCAGGTCGCAGATCTCAGGATCACCCCACCAGGGAATGAGTAGGCTGGAAACCAAAAGCGGATCAAACAGTTCAGGGATCAAACAGAAGCGGAGTCAGTCACAAGCCAAGGGTCGGTCACCAATGGTAGTAGATAGGATGAGGCAGAATCGTAGTCAGTAGCAAGCCAAAGGTCTGTAACGTAGATGAAGACAGCAGCAGGAACAGTAAGCGGGATATTGGCTGGTAAGGCACAATAATCTGGCAACCAGGAAGTGCAGAGACATGGCTTTTATAGGAAGTTCATGGGAGGAGCAAGGAGTTCAAGGTTCAAGACAAAACAGGGAAAAGGCAGGATCATTCAAAGAATTGTCAAGGGAGCTGTCCAGCATTCCAGGTGGCTCAGTGAGAAGAAACACTGTCTCTCACTGCAGAAGGCCCAGGTTCGATTCCAGGCTCTGACAGTACTCCCCTCCTCACAGGACGTCTCCTGGACGTCTTAGGACCAGGCTTGTGGGGAAACCTCTGGTGGAATTCTCTTGTTAGTCTAGGAGCATGAACATTTTCCTCAGGCTCCCAAGAATTTTCCTCTAGCCCATATCCTTCCCATTGGACCAGATATTGCAACTTTCCTCTAAACATCCTAGAATCAAGAATCTTCTCCACCACATATTCTTCTTCGCCCTGTACCTCAACAGGTGGAGGAGGTGGAAGAATTCTTCCCGAGAAAGGATTTTCATGAAATGATTTGAAAAGCGATACATGAAAAAACGGGTGAATCTTCATACTATCAGGAAGTTTTAAGCGAAAGGTAACTGGGTTGATCTGAGCAGAAATCTGAAAAGGACCAACAAACTTTTGACCCAACTTAGCAGATGGCACATGCTCCTTCAGATTCTTCGTTGATAACCAAACTTTGTCACCCACATGAAACGTAGGAAGTGCTCTCCGGTGTCTGTCAGCAGCCTTTTTGTAATATTCCTGAGCTTCCCTCAAAGTCTCAATCAATTTCTCCTGAATCTCCTGCAATGTAGTTAGTCTGTTGGTAACAGCAGGAATTGGAGTTGTGATAGGGAGATCAGGAATAAAAACTGGATGATAACCGTTGTTTAAGTAAAAGGGACTTTGAGAGGTGGAACTATGTTTAGAATTGTTGTATGCAAACTCTGCAGTGGGAAGACAGTCCACCCAGTCATCCTGAAGATAAGTGACAAAGCATCGAAGATACTGCTCCATTGTTTGATTAGTTCTCTCAGTCTGACCATTAGACTGGGGATGAAAAGCAGAGGACAAATTGATTGTAACACCCAAGGCTGAGCAAAAGCTTTTCCAAAATTTCGAAGTAAACTGCACACCTCTGTCAGACACCACATCATCAGGGATTCCATGCAGTTTAAATACTTCTCGAACCATTAGTTCTGCAGTCTGTTCAGCAGTGGGCACCCCCTTCACTGGAACAAAATGGGCCATTTTTGTGAGACGGTCAACCACCACCAAAATGGTGGTCATTTCTTTTGAGGGAGGTAAATCTACCACAAAATCCATAGAAATAGACCCCCATGGTCTCGATGGAACAGGGAGTGGCTGAAGCAACCCCAAAGGAGAGGCTCGGGGAGTTTTATTGTGTGCACAGGTCAAGCATGAGGCCACATAGCGTTTGACATCCTTCTTGTACCCCGGCCACCAAAAGGAACGTGACAACAGTTCTTCGGTCTTAGTAACTCTAAAATGCCCAGCAAGTTTGGAATTATGAACCAACTTGAGAGCTTCCACCCGAACAGATTCAGGTACATAAAGATGATGTCCTTGAACCCAAAAGCCATTTTTGTACACCAGGTTCATGTCCCTAGGAGGATCATTGAGAAGTGGGTCATTCTCATACCCCTCTTTGAGAAGACTCAAGAATGTCTTTGCACTTGTGGCCCCTAGGAAGTGCTTTTGTGTTAGGATGGAATATTCGGAGTTGCCCTCCAGGAGAGGCTCGGACAGCATCCTTGATAAGGCATCGGCCTTACCATTCCTCGATCCCGGTCGATATGATATAACAAAATTAAATCTGGAAAAGAATAGAGACCAGCGAGCTTGTCTAGAAGACAATCTCTTGGCCGAACGAATAAATTCCAGATTTTTATGGTCTGTGAGAACAGTTACAGGATGATTAGCTCCTTGTAGCAGATGCCTCCATTCAGAAAAGGCTTCCTTAATTGCCAGTAGCTCTTTATTCCCAATGTCGTAATTTCTTTCGGCTGAGGACATCAAATGGGAGAAGAAGGCACAAGGATGAAGCTGCATCTTTTCACCACTTTGCTGAGACAGGATCGCTCCCACGGCAGAATTGGAGGCATCCACTTCCACTGTAAAGGGTAGTTCAGGATCCGGATGTACCAAAATTGGTGTAGAAGTGAACAGAGTTTTTAGTTTTTCAAACGCAGCTTGTGCCTCAGAGGTCCACACAAAGGGTACCCCATTCTTTGTAAGCTGTGTGATTGGAGCTATCACTTTAGAAAAGTTTCTTATAAATTTTCTGTAAAAGTTGGCAAACCCAACGAAACATTGAATTTCCTTAACATTTCCAGGTGCTGACCAATCTACCACTGCTTTGATTTTCTCGGGATCCATGCTCACACCCTCTTGCGAAATGATATAGCCTAAGAACTGGATCTGGGTTTGTTCAAACTCACATTTCTCCAATTTAATGTAAAGTCTATTCTTCCTTAATCTTTCAAAGACAGTGCAAACATGTTTGCGGTGCTCCTCCCAATTATTGGAAAAGATAAGGATATCATCTAGATAGGCAATCACAAATTGGTTCAGCAGATCACGAAAAACATAGTTGACAAAATGTTGCAGGGGCATTGCAAAGTCCAAACGGCATCACCAATGACTCGAAATGCCCATACCTAGTTCTGAAGGCAGTCTTCCATTCGTCTCCTTGACGAATGCGGACAAGGTTATATGCCCCTCATAGATCAAGCTTAGTAAAGATCTTGGCAGAGCGAAGTCTTTCCAACATTTCAGAGATCAAAGGTAATGGATAGCGGTTTTTAATAGTAATTTTATTCATGTCTCTGTAGTCAATGCATGGACGCAAGGTGGAGTCTTTTTCAACGAAGAACAGTGCTGCCCCCGCTGGAGAAGTTGAGTGTCTAATAAAGCCCTTCTCCAAATTCTCATTGATCCACACCCTGAGTACTTTTAATTCAGGTTCCGACAGATTGAAGAGGCGGCCAAAAGGTATTTCTGCCCCTGGGAGCAGCTCAATGGGGCAATCATATGGGCGATGAGGGGGTAATAGATCTGCATTCTTCTTGTCACAGACGTCCCGGAACTCATGGTAATGTGTGGGCAAGTTGTCATATGACTGGGTAGCCACTATATCACCTTGCGCTTCCTTGGTCGGTGATGAACTTGGTCGGCAAGGTTTTTTGCAATGTTTTTCACAGTGGGAGGACGTAAAATCTATTATCCGTGCTCCCCAGTTGATGGAAGGATTGTGAGTGGAGAACCAAGGAATGCCCAGGATGATGGGAAACTTGGGTGATGTAATCAGCTGAAAGCTGATGGTCTCACAATGGTCAGCCTCAAACAACAGTTTCAGGGGGACCGTTTTATGGGTAACAGGTCCTGAAGATAAGGGTGACCCATCAACTGTCTCCATATCAATAGGGGTAAATGTGTCTCTTGCTTCAATATTATTGCTGTTGGCAAACTCTATATCCATAAAGTTCCCCCCCCGCCCCGGAGTCCAGCATAGCTGAGCAGGAGATTTCATGGCCCTCAAATACAAGTTTAATAGGGATAACAAAGTGAGAAAGTAAGGAGTTCACTTTATTCTCTTCAGAAATCAGTGGGGAGACAGACTGGCTTATAGAGTTTATGTGTTCAGGCTCAATCACATCAGTCACAGCAATAGTTCTTTTAACCTTGTTCGGACAATTAATTGCATAATGACCAGAATCCCCACAATAAAGACATAAATTCTCTGAACGTCTTCTCTCTTTCTCCTGAATGGAGATGGATCTCTTGATTGCATCAACCTGCATAGGCTCAGGAGTGTTAGAACCCACAGAGACTCTTGAATCCTGCTGAACAAACGGACTAGCAGAGAGATGCATGCCCCTATTACTTCCAAGTATTCCCAGCTTCTCCTTTCTCCTTTCTGTAAGTCTTTGATCGATTCGGATACACAATTGGATGAATTCCTCAAGATCATTAGGAGTATCACCTCTGGCAAGCTCATCCTTTACCTGTTCAGAAAGCCCTTGGCGGAACTGGCTCTTTTGCAGGGTTCCAAGTGGTATCTGCAACCCAACTTCTGAACTCGGCTGTGTATTCAGCGACCGAGCGTCTACCCTGCCTTAGACTATGTAATTTTGCTTCGGCAGAAGCACATTGGTTGGGATCATCAAAAACCTGATTCATCGCGGTCAAAAAGGTATCAAAATTATTTAGAATGCCATGGTTTTGCTCTATATAAGGGGAGGCCCAAGCTAAAGCTTCCCCAGTAAGAAGCCCAATAATAAACATTACCTTCTTTTTCTCTGAAGGAAACGCAGCAGGGTACATTTGAAAATATATGCGACATTGATTAAGGAAACCCCTGTATTGGCAGCGGTCTCCATTAAACTTAGATGGTTGGGGCTGGGGCATATGTGAGCTAGGATCATCACGGTTCAGCAGTTGCCTCTGCAGAGCCTGAATCTCTCCCTGTTGCCTATCCACAATGCTTTCCAGTTTGGCAACTTTTTCCTGATGGGTAACCCCAAATTCCTGCAGCTCAGCAATTTGCTGCCTAAGAGGATTCACAACACTTGCTATAGCGGCCTCCATGTTTGGGCCAGATTATTCTGTCACGATATAAGGTCAGGTTCAGAGACCAGTTGCTACAGCAGTTGTAAGGCTTACCTGAAACCAGCAGGATTGGTACACCAGCGCCCCCCCTGGGAATGACGCAGGCTCACCTGAGGTGCGGGGTCTAAGCATCCACCGGTCTTCCCCAGAGCTCCTAATGGTGGAGATGGATTTGGCTGCGTGTGAATGCCAGGTCGCAGATCTCAGGATCACCCCACCAGGGAATGAGTAGGCTGGAAACCAAAAGCGGATCAAACAGTTCAGGGATCAAACAGAAGCGGAGTCAGTCACAAGCCAAGGGTCGGTCACCAATGGTAGTAGATAGGATGAGGCAGAATCGTAGTCAATAGCAAGCCAAAGGTCGGTAACGTAGATGAAGACAGCAGCAGGAACAGTAAGCGGGATATTGGCTGGTAAGGCACAATAATCTGGCAACCAGGAAGTGCAGAGACATGGCTTTTATAGGAAGTTCATGGGAGGAGCAAGGAGTTCAAGGTTCAAGACAAAACAGGGCAAAGGCAGGATCATCCAAAGAATTGTCAAGGGAGCTGTCCAGCATTCCAGGTGGTTCAGCGAGAAGAAACACTGTCTCTCACTGCAGAAGGCCCAGGTTTGATTCCAGGCTCTGACAGGGTGCTATACTAGTTTTGTAACACGCCAACAGATGGCAGCACAAGGCTATATGCACAGAAACAGGAAGCACCAACCTTCTTAAGTCAGTGTGCCAAAACACTTGGTCCTGTGTACATTGGGAGCTGTGCAAATGGTGCTATTCTGGACAGCAAGTTAGAACAAAGAGCAGATATGAAATTCTGCGTGAAACTGGTCAAATCTGCTACAGAGAGGTTTGATATGATTCGGCAAGTTTACAGTGATGCTGCAATGAGTCAATCTAAGTGTTTTGAGTGGCATGCACTCTTCAAGAGCGGAAGAACATCACTGGAAGATGACGAGAGATCAGAAAGACCTTCAATGAGGCCCCCCCCCCCAAAAATTCACAAAAATGTTGAAACCATTCGGCAACTTGTGCATGATAATCATTGGAGAATAATCCACAACATTGCTGCCATTGTCAGTGTGTCATATGGAACAGTCCAGGCAATCCTCATGTGTGATTTGAACATGTGCCTTGTTGCTGCCAAGTTGATCCCCAAGCTGCTGACCCAGGAGCAGAAGGAACACTGCTTTGAAGTCTACCAAGAACTCCGTCAGCGTGCCGTGGATGACCCATCCTTCACGTCGAGGATCATTGCCAGTGATGAAACTTGGGTGTACAGGTTTCAAGCAGAATTTCTTGCTTGCTCTTTGTTCTAACGTGCTGTCCACGGTGCAATAGCAGACGTGGTAATGCACATGGTCAGAACAGCACCAGTTGCACAACCCCTGATGTACACAGGATGATGTCTTTTGGCACACTGACTTATGAAGGTCAGTGTTTCCTGTGACTGTGCGTGCAGCCTTGTGCTGCCATCTGTTGGCATGTTACAAAAGTAGTCTGAAAACTTTTTGATACCACCTCGTATATAGTAAAAGTTAGGCTTAGCGTTAACAGGTAGAAGGTCATTTTTAATATTGTGCATTTTTATTACAATTACAGAAAAGAATTGCCTTTAGTGAAGGTGCAGTAGGATGATGTCAGTTTTATCACACTAAGAATTACACATATCATACTAATGGTTAATGTTCAATTAGAAATATGCATCTCTGCCAACTCTAGTATGATTTCAGCACCTTAAATAAGGCGAATTGTGACACATAACTGGCATACACAGGGCTGTGAATAAGGGGGTACCACCAGTCCTCCTGTATGGGGCCCAAGCCAGCTAGGGGGACTAGGAAACTGGGAGAATCGGATGTGGGAAGGGAGGGTGATTAGCAGGGTGGGGGCAATTAATGCAATGATCGCTGTCTGGCTCTCTCTGCAGCAGCTGAAAGCTGGCTTCTTCTCCGCTCCCTCCCATTGGCTTTCAGTTGATGCAGAGAGAGCCAGACAGCGATCATTGCAGTAATTGCCCCCCGCCGCACCCATCACCCACCCTGTGCACCATATGTTTTCCCCTGCTGCCCAGGCTTCCCTGTGTGCCCCCATCGCTGCAGTGCTGTCGCCTTCCCTCCTCTCCTTCCCACCGGCAACAGCAAAAGCACACAATAGGATCCTTCAGGGTGGAGAGTGGGGGAAGGGTCTGGTAAATATGCCACATGTACCAGCCCTTTCCTTTCCTGAATAAACACAATGAGTGATCAGTAACGATCACTCACTGTGTTCATTCAGAACTGGGGGGGGGGGCTGTCAGGTTGGCTGTATGGGGCCCCATGGTTTCTAACAGCAGCCCAGGCATACTGCTCTATGTTGATGAAATTATTCATCTCATTTTTAGCCATCAGCTTCCATAAATTTGCAGATTGCTAGGCACATATAATAGACGACAATTGCAGAATTCTGTGTATGAATAATTCTGTGCTAATATTTTCTCTCTCACATGCCTTCACGCTTCATAATATCAGATTTCATTTTGGATATAACATTTAATTCTTTTCAACTTTCTCTGGCTCTAACATCTGTCACATACTATCAGCTTTCCCTGACCTATCACTAGCTCAAATAAAACGGAATTGAGAGATCAAAGATATTTCTAGATATGTTGCATGCACATGGCATGGTAATGAAATTCATTTTAGTACATTTAATATGAAGGCCTATGTAACCACCAAGTCCCATATTTTGCATATATATATATCTCAGTCTGCTCCCCAGACACAGGTGGGATCATTCTCCCATAGGAGATGAAGTCAAATGATATAAAAAAAAAAGAAAATAGTTGCTGTATTGTGCCAGACACCCTAAGGGCCCGTTCAGATTGTGCAGATGCGTTGCAATGCATTACCGTATGCATGTTAATGATCAGTACTTGCGTTAACCCCTTCATGACCAGCCCTGGCATACCTTTAACAAGGTCTTTATATCAGCGGGCAGGAACAATTAGCCGATCATGTGACCACAGTGATTGGCTGTCACACTGGTCACATGATAGAGGGCTGGTTCTAGCGCTAAGGACCAGTAGTAAAGACCGAGCGCTGTCTTTGACAGCTCAGTCATTGTTCTGGGAGTGCGCAGAGAGCGCATTTTCGGATCACAGCCCATTCTCAGCACATGGATGCATATGTGCTGTGTGTCGGCGATAAAGCTCACCCTTTTTTGCTGCCACACATATGTGTTACATTGGCAGCAAGTGGTTACCAAGCATTGCAGTAGGCAGAACTTTTTTTTTTTTTTTTTAATGGAAGCAGTGCAAATGCCTGAATTTGATTTGGCATCAGCCTCTTGTAGTCCCTGTACAGCAGAGCTCAGACTGGAGGAAGGAGAAGCAGCACATGGAGCTAGTCAGTTGTGCTACAGTGATGCTAACATGGGACACGCTGGCAGAAAGATCAAAGCGACAGAGAAAATAGCTTATTTCTGCTGCGTCCCCATTCACTGCCTATTCACATGCAAGGGGAGGAACAAGACCTGTAAGTATTAAGTCCTACTTACCAAGTTTACTTATGTCATCCTCTAATCCCTGGTAGATGGTGCTCTTCCACGCTCCAGCGGAGGACTGCCTTCAGATTCATCATGTCCAATACAGGGCTATGGACCCTGCTTTGGTCTTAATGATGTCATGGCCCTAGACTGTTGGAACGTGGGAGAAAAAAAGCTGTGGGGACCGGTCTACCTGCAGGAAGGAGCAGAGGATTGGGTAAGTAAATCTTCTTTTCTCTGTCCCATAGACCAAAATGAGCAATTAACCCTTGCAGCTCAGACCCATCCCCACTGCAAAGGGTTTATTTTTTATGTAAGCTTAATAGTGCAAGTTGTCGATATGAAAGCGCATGTACCACATTCCCATTGACATAATCCCAACACCATATAAATGGGGACTTTAAGGGTGAATCAATAATCCATGCAAAAACATTTTTAACAAGGTTTATTAAATTACAAGATTAATAGTAATAATAATAATAATAATAATAAAAAGAAATCAATACAAAAACATGGTCTAAATAGACAATACATACATAAATTGACATACCAATATTTGGTATTGGGACATCAGCAACAAAATTTGTTTATTACAGTCTGGTCCATTTATGCCACCTTTTGCCATTTAAAGAATCCCTGCTTGATGACAATTTGAAATGTTTCATTCAAAAGGAAAAAAAAAAATAGTTTGCTGTAAATGTGAGCTAGAGTTTGGCTTAAATTTGTTAGTGTATTTAAATCTGCTAACACATTTAACACGACCCTCCTCCCCAGACTGACAATGCTGATGTCCACTGTGCCTACTGCATTCATTCATCCAGAGTGGTGTTTCACTAATACACTAGGTCAGGGGCGGACTGACAACTCATGGGGCCCCCCAGGCAATATGGGCTCATGGGGCCCCTGTGTCCTTGCCCACACTCAAAGCACACCCAAAAAAGCCTATAAAAAAGGTACCAGGGGGATTTAATGGGGCCCCCTACTGACCCCGAGCACTCTGGCAGTGCCCGAGTGTTCGAATGGTCAGTCCGCCCTGCACTAGGTGTGTTACTCATCAGATCACCAGGTGAAAACAGGGGGGAAAAAAAAGAAAACAAATGCAGCAACCAAATCTAATGATTAGTAAGCTACGTTATAATTCAATTGTGGTTTGTGGTTTAGTAACGCTTGAAGCATGTTTATAAGGTCTTAGTAATTTAAAAAATAATTGTAAAACAAATATCCATCAGTTTGGAGTTCTCCTTTAAGTGCATAGTTGATACCCTCATAATGAGAGCGGAACTTCCAAATCTGTATGTTTCAACAACATGTGGGTTTTGCAAGGTGATAAGCTCTGAAGCATTGCTATCTCAGTGTACAGAATTATTGTGAGTCTCCGATTGCATCACCCTCATCGTTCTTAAATCCCAGCTTTTCCCTCATTTAGTAAAGTGTAATGTATTAATCCTCCCTCTTCCTAATGTTCCTTGTGATAGTATTACAAGCGATTCTCCATCTGTACCCAGGAAAGAATGTTCTTAGCTGTGCCCCATAGTGAGATATAGTCACTCAGCCTGCATCGATTTCTCATTTGCGATGAATGTAATGGATCAGTTTAATTTTCTCCAGCAGACACTGTCACCCTGGCTCTACCAATGATACTGCCAGCTTGATAGGGCTGCAATGAACATTTCCTTTGTCAGTTATAAAATGAAACAATTACAGCCTAGTGCACCCAACAGTGGATCCGCAGTGTGGTTTACACAGAAAGAAGTGGTAACATTAATGCCGCCACTCATCAGTCTGTGTGTGTGATGACACATGTCGTATCTGGTTTAGAATCTACGCTGAGCACCCATAGAGAAAGACTAAAAGAGTGCCTGGATGGACTCAGCATTCAATCTAATGCTAATGTGACTGAAATTGTAAAACCTTTCAAAATGCTTATCAAGTTCAGTTACTTGGATTTGTAATTTTTTTTTTGTGATTATTTTACATAACAAGTACAAGTAGTGATTGTCTGTTTGAGCATGCCTTTCTCAATTTACAGCATTGCAGTCAAAAAGTACCACCATCATACCTGTGAGCCTCACACGCTCCCCCTCCCAGGCACTGCAGCTCACAGTGGGAGGGTTTTAGCTGCAGTGGAAATGCTGTCAATACAGAAAGCAGTGGGCAGGACTAGGTGTAACCCGATGCTGATTGACAAGCTTGCGATTTAGCAGTGACATTGCCAGGGGCGGACTGACAACTCATGGGGCCACCGGGCAATAGGGGATCGTGGGGCCCCCATGTCCTCGCCCACACCCAAAAAAGCCTATGAAAAAGCCAATGAAAGGTACCAGGGGCATCTCATGGGGCCCAATTTAACTGTGTATTTCTTGTTACTACCATAACCTACCACCAAAGAACAACCCAAAATACATTTTCCAGCTCTTGACGATCGCAGCGATACCATATATGTATATGTTGTTTGTTGTTTGTACCTGTGCTACAGCCCAGAAACAACAGTGCGCATTTTGTTTTTTGTTTTTTTACCTAAAAACACTCTGACACTAACTGACACTGATACCAATTTTTTTTTCTTTTTTTTTTACAAACAGTATTTTTTTCTCTCTGCAAGGAGATAGAAACATACAATGTATATCTCTCCTGTATATACAATGACCTTCTTTTCCCCTGTATTAACTTGTTACAGTCTTTAATGATTTATGATTGTAATGATTTTTTTTTTAATGTTTACATTTTTTTCACTTTTTTCACAACTCTTTTGGGGGTTCTTTGGTAAGATATCAGGGGTCTAAACAGACCCCTGATGCCTCAAGTTTGGGAAAGAGAAAAGGAACTGGGGACAAAGATTCCCTAATCCCTTTCTCTGCATCCTCAGCTGTACTGTCTTGAATGACTAGGAAGCTCTCACAAGCTTCCTGTTCATTCACAAACTGAAGCATAATAAACATGGTTTATTAGGTATCATTTATGAATGAATGGGGCAGCACAGTGGCTAAATGGTTAGCACTTCCACCTGGCAGTACTAGGGTCGTTGGTTCGAATCCCAGCCACGGCACCACCTGCCTGGAGTTTGCATGTTCTCCCTGTGCCTGCGTGGGTTTTCCCCGGGTACTCCGGTTTCCTCCCACAATCCAAAGACATACTGGTTTTTTTTTTTTTTTTTTTTTAAGTCCGCAAACGTGCAGCTATAACGAAAAAACCCGTAAGTGTTCACAAAAAAGTGCAAGTGCAAAACACCACACAAAAAGTGCACTTAAGGGTGTGCTTTTGTCCTACCCCCGAAGGGGTTGAACCGTTACCCTGATCCCCCGGGGCACGAAGCTCCTGACAGGGACAAGGTTCCCATTTGGTCCTCCTGGCCAAAAGGCCTGGTGGACCACCGTTCCTTATGTCCAGCCGAAGCCGGACATCCAGTACTAGGTCAGGGGGTTCTCCCGAAGAGAAAACCCCCTAGGGACAGGGGAGGAAGGAACCGTATGGCCACACATCCTCCCCCTAGACGTCAGGGTAGGCCCGAGGACCCACACCCTCCATCCTGTGAGAAAAACACACACAAAAGTAAAAGGTGACAAACGTGGGGTGAGGAAAAATAAATAAATAAATAATTAAATAAATCTATAAAAATAATAAAAAGTGTCGTGCCCAAATTGTGCACTGACCAGACCCTGAGGCCTGTAGCAAAAAATTGCCCAGAACTTGACCAAAAGGCCCGGTCCTAGAGGCGCAGTGCAAAAAGTGTTAAACTCGGTGACCATGTGCTCATTCACAGCATGGGGTCCCACACCCAAGTGTTACTCAGAGCACCCCTGAGGCGACTACTCAGGGGGCACCTAGTTTGCGGACTCTCTGCCTTCCCAGCCCCAGGCCAGACCAAGGTAGACCGTCCAAATCAGGAGGCAACTGGGTCCTTCAGACGTTCCAAAGGAGAATTACTCCCGAGGCCCCAGAACGAATCATGGCGCTCCCCGGTTTCTGTCCTCCCCGTAATAGCCATCCAGACCCCCATCATTCCAGTGAGGGTACTGTACAACAACCATCCCCGTAAACTAGAATGGTCGGTAGCACCCCCACTGGACACTGATAAGAACAGATACTACACTTGATCTTAGCCAAAAGGCCGAGAAGGAAGGCATAAGAAGGGGCCATAAGAAGGAGGAATCAATTTGATTTGTTCAGCCTGGCAATAATATGGCCATCTTAATTCACACACACTTGTTGGAAACATAACTGCATACATTTTTTTTCCATTTGCCTGGAATTCTGCTTTCATTTATACCTTTTCAACTCCAAAAAAGCTGCCAAATCACAGACTAACAATTACATACGCCTGCTGACTTAGCTTGTTTTGGGGGAAGAAGGCAGCTAATTCAGCTGTCTGTAGCTTTCAAACCATAAATTCAAAAGCCAGCTACCTCTGCAACAAAGATTATTTGGAGAAAGTTATTATAAGTCTGCACTATTTGCTCTTTGCAGATAAGAGATATCTTGGGTCTCTCTGTCAAAATATCGTCCAAGTTCTTTCCACAGCCTCTGAAGCTGTAAGGGCTGTTCCCTTTGAGCTGTTTCTGGAAAGCTGACAAGGTTAATTGACAATTAATTCCCCTAAGAGAAGCGGGACCGATGCCAAATCAACTCCAAGAAAATTCAGAGCTCAAAGCTGTGACTGGAATAATTTCTTAGTAAAATCCATGTCGTGAAAAGTGACACATCTCATCAGCACTTTGCAGTAAGGTGAAAACTTTGTAATCTGTCATATTTTTAATGGGCAAATAGAATCGTACATCTATCTGTTTATTTAGCTACTCGCTAGCAATTTGTGTGATATTTTCAGAAGAGCATGACTTTGGAGGACAAAGTGAAGAAATGTTGATAATATTTTATAAACCTGTGTAGTGATTTTTGGTACATTTGTTTGAGAGGTTGGTGCAATGCTCCCAGTTATGGTTGCTAGGTATAATCCTGGACTCTGACATCTCCTTTTGGCCCCACATCCAATCTCTAACCAAATCTTGCCACCTCAACCTCCAAAAAATTGGCCCCTTCTTATGATACCACAAGCCTCTAATTCTTCTAATCTCTCGCCTTGACTACAACTCCCTCTAATTCTTCTAATCTCTCGCCTTGACTACTGCAACTCCTTCTAATCTCTCGCCCTGACTTTTGTAACTCCCTCTAATTCTTCTAATCTCTCGCCCTGACTACTACAACTCCTTATCTCCTGCCCTGACTACTGCAACTCCTTCTAATCTCCTGCCCTGACTACTGCAACTCCTTCTAATTCTTCAATTCTCTCACCTTGATTACTGCAACTCCTTCTAATTCTTCAATTTTCTCACCTTGATTACTGCAACTCCTTCTAATCTTTCACCTTGACTACTGCAATTCCTTCTAATCTCCTGCCCTGACTACTGCAACTCCTTCTAATTCTTCTAATCTCTCGCCTTGACTACTGCAATTTATTCTAATTCTTCTAATCTCTCGCTTTAAATACTGCAACTCCTTCTAATTCTTCTAATCTCTCACCTTGACTATTGCAACTCCCTCTAATTCTTCTAATCTCTCGCTCTGACTACTGCAACTCTTTCTAATTCTTCTAATCTCTAGCCTTGACTACTGCAACGCCCTCTAATTCTTCTAATCTCTCGCCCTAACTACCGCAACTCTTTCTAATTCTTCTAATCTCTCGCCCTGACTACTGCAACTCCTTCTAATTCTTCTAATCTCTCACACTGACTACTACAACTCCCTCTAATTCTTCTAATCTCTCGCCCTGACTACTGCAACTCCCTCTAGTTCTCTTAATCTCTCGCCCTGACTACTGCAACTCCTTCTAATTCTTCGAATCTCTCGCCTTTACCTACTGCAACTCCTTCTAATTCTTCGAATCTCTCCCCTCAACCATTGCAACTCCCTCCTCATTGGCCTACCTTTACATAGGCTATCCCCCCTCCAGTCCATCATGAAGGCTGCCAGATTTTGCCACCTTACCAGCCGTTCAGTGTCTGCTACCCCTCCCTGACAATCCCTCCAATTTCTTCTGCTAATCAAAAAAGTTAAATTAAAAATACTGACAACTACAACCTACAAAACCGTCTACAACTTTGTCCCTGGCTACATCATTAACTTAGTCTCAAAATACCAACCTATTTGTTCTGTTTGTTCCTCCCAACATCTCCTGCTCTCTAGCTCCCTTGCCAACTCCTCCCATGCTTGTCTCCAGGACTTCTCCTGAACCTCTCTCATCTTCTGGAACTCCCTACCTCAATCTGTCCAACTATCTCCTACTCTGTCCACTTTTAGCTGATCCCTAATAACCCTTTTCTTTAGAGAAGTCTATTTTGCCTCCACCTAACAACTGTAATTTATTTTCTCCAACAGCTCTTTCCCCACAGTTATTACCTTTTGTACCACTTGACCCTCCATTTTAGGTTGTAAGCACTAATGATGAGGGTCCTCCTGTATTTAAATTGTATTATAACTGTACTGTCTGCCCTAATGTTGTAGTAATAATAATAATAATAATAATAATATGCAAATCCAAAACTAGTATAGAGGCACTCAAAGGTCTTGCACAGGAGATAGGTCAAAACAGTAGTGTTTTAGTGACAATTATTATTGTTATTGTTTTTGATGAAGCTCAGTCCATCTTTCTCAAGATAATATGAATATGCAGCCACCCCAAGTTTCCCTATTGAAGCAAAATTTAAGAAAAACACTTCCCTAACACCTAACCTCTACCTACCTGAACACACAACACCTGAAAGGTGCATCTGAGCCAGTAACAGTTTGATAGGAACTACATTTAGATCAGGGGTGGCTCTCCAGCTGTTGCCAAACTACAAATCCCATGAGGCATTGCAAGGCTGACAGTTATAAGCATGACTCCCAAAGGTAAAGGCATGATGGGATTTGTAGTTTTGCAACAGCTGGAATGCCACCAGTTTGATAGCCCTGGTTTAGATGCTTTCATTTTGGTGCACATGATATGATGTCATCCCTGTGAAGAATAATGCAATATAACAATTATTAGTGTGTGAAGTGAAGCAATATCACCATACAGTTTGCTACTGGATATTTAGTTGAACTGCTAATTTGAGATGGTTTGGGAATGTCTATAAGCAGAGCACTCAATAAAACATCATGCCAAAACACGTTGGTTTAATGTGCAGTGTAGATTATTATTGTCTCCTTTAACAGAAAGCGAATGGCAGGCAGTGGTAAAATGACTCATTAGTAGTATTACCAGTAGTCTCTGTGCAGCTGATCTTCTTCATTACTGACTTGCCAAGCCTTGTCCTGCAGTATGTCTCTTTATGAGAATGCCGTCTTGGTGGGGGCAGATTCTCTAGCAAAGAGAATATTGAACAGTACAGGAGTGAAACCACTAAATCTCACTCCAAATCTGCTAAGACTAGGAGTCAGAGGCAGCAATGCCTAAGGTCTCATGCTGTAGATATACAGCTATTAAGCCACAGGCTTAATAGCTTGAACTTTTTGGCCTAAAAACAAAAACGCTATGTGTGGCAGAAAACTAACACTACAGATCACTCTGAAAACGCCATCCCCACCATGAAGAATGGTGGTGGCAGCATCATGTTGTGGGGATGTTTCTGGTCAGAGTTCATGGGAAGATGGATGGAGCCAAATACAGGGCAATCTTAGAAGAACCTATTAGAGTCTGCAAAAGACTTAAGACTGGGGCGGAGGTTAGCCTTCTAGCAGGACAACAATCCTAAACATACAGCCAGAGCTACAATGGAATGGTTTAGATCAAAGAATATTCATGTGTTAGAATGGCCCAATCAAAGTCCAGACCTAAATCCAATTTAAAATCTTCGGCAAGACTTGAAAATTGCTATTCACAGACGTTCTTCATCCAATCTTACAGAGCTTGAGCTATTTTGCAAAGAAGAATGGGCAAAAATGTCACTCTAGATGTGCAAAGTTGGTAGTGACATATCCAAAAAGACTTGCAGCTGTAATTGCAGTGAAAGGTTGTTCTACAAAGTATTGACTCAAACCATCTATTATTTCCTTCAACTTCACAATTATACATTTACGTGTTTGGTCGTAACATAACAAAATGTGGAAAATTTCAGGTTAGGAATACTTTTCCAAGGCACTGTAGTTATAAGATATGGATTGCAAATGGGTGGACAAAGCCAGGACTGATCTGAATAAGGAGGGTAGGTATGACTGGAGCTAACCAGAGAGATCATAAATATGAGCCATCCTATCTTAATAAGCAGTATAAAATTTCTAGTCCAGAAGTATAGAATGGCTTCATTGCCATAAGTGGTAGGCATGGGATCTCAGAAATCTAGGGAGTGCTCTTCCTTTCTACAGCCCTTCCCTGGTCATTTTAGAATTTACTGAATGACACTTTTTCGCCATGACCCATTGACGACAGTTGGCGAGGTGTGAGTCAGTTTTAATACTAAATTATCAAGCAAGAGAGTATTCCATAGACAGAGAAGGGTCATGTCAAGCGTCATATTATCAAGGTCATAACACAAATAGAGGATCGATAAAGGGGATACTTAGAGACTGAACACAAGCAGAAGATTGAGGCAGATGTCAGATGAAAAGAAAGAATCATAGAATGACCCGCACTCAGCAAGCCTAATATCTCTTGTTTATTCAGCCCTCACATCCCCATGAATGAATCTTCATTATTTTAAAACTTGAAAAACCAATAAAATATATGTGAAATGAAAAGAAAAAAACAGTTACCAGGCTTAAGATGTAATGGGAGTAAAAACATCAAGTCAGAACACATAGAAAGAAGGGCAACAGTGCAGATGACCCACAAAACACACCAACAATCACTCAGGGTAGAAGAACTTTGTACATATTCTCAAATCTTAATCAAACTAGGCACAGGTGATAACATGGCAAATAGTGAGAGATGAATGCAGGCTGGCAGGTAATAGGAAAAGTGGCAGGGAACAGTCCCAGAATGTAATCTGGCCAGGTCTCTCCAAAGACATTGTTTTTCTTGAGTCCCATTTGGATGTCATACTTAGCTTTAAGCTGTGCCAGTGAAATTGGGCATTTTTATCTTTGGCTGTCAAGGCTTCACTAACAAGTAAGCACTGCTCTTCTTCAGTACCTCTAGGGATGTCATTTTTATCCACTACACGGTAAAAACTAATTGTGAATGTCATATCACAGAGGATATATATAATTAATGCAGCGAAAGAAAAAGCAGCATTCCCGCTCACAGCAGAAGAATAATAATCCAGGATTAAGTTTCTAAATGAACAGCGGGAGATTTCCTGTATAAACATTGCTTGGCAAATACATGGGCATCTGAGAGAAGAGTCTATTAGTCTGTTATGGCAGTATACAAATCCAACTGATTTAATTACAGTAAGAGAGCCACAAGGGATAGCACAAAAAATACATCAAACTTAAAACAAAACAAGAAAAATACAAGATGCTAGAAAAGAGATTTAAAGTTATTTAAAGAGGTCCCATGTTTGTGCTGCCATATACATTATTTTTAGCTCTATGCTACACAAAATAGTAAATCGTCATTCTTTTAAGCCGTCTCTTCATTCCAAGCAGTAATTCAGTAAGAGAGATGTCAGCCATTGCCCAATGTTTGTAAATAATTAGTATATTTTACTGAATATTCAAAATGCCAATGGAAATCCACTGAAAGCACAGAGCTGGACCGGTCATTAGGCACTGCAGGTCTGTGCCTATAGGAAACAGAGGCAAAGAAATTACCTTTTCAGTTTAATTTTTTTTATTGTTTTAATAAGAGATAGAAGTAGACATCTAATACTGGTTTACAAAAAAGAAAGAAAACAACCTGATAGTTACAACACAGGATTAAGGAAATAAAGACAATGGTGGAGTAGATGTAGTAATAAAGACTACCATACATAAGCTCATCAGTTACCAATATCGATATAACAAGGGGGTAAGTATGCATAAAACAATATTGCAAATTTAAAAGGATATGGTAGCCCAATTTAGAGGATGTCAAAGGAATCAGTAGGATGTGCTTGGGTCGAACTGAATTATTTTGTAACTATGATGCACTGCATGGCCTTTCAATCTAGGTCAGTTTTCTTAAAAGTGCCAAAACTGAGGGATTTGTTATGTGCCAGCCCCCTCACTGTAAAGGGGGAACTTACCAACAGTCTTTTGTCAGTATGTGCTGGAGTAGTTTAGATAGAGATGACAATCTGTGAGTAGAGAGAGTTAGTTGCTTTACAGTACTATACTGTGCTACATTGTGCTAAATTACTGTGGATTGCATTATCTTGTGTACTGTTTTGTGTTCACAATCCTGCGACTCCTCAGAACTACTAGTCTTCTCAAACACTCCAGAGTATATGCAGCATCCTAGGCTAAATGCTGTTATGCTGTTTTGCAGATGGTATGACTTGTGGATAAGAGGGTCTCCAGGCCCTTAGAAATGAGGACCCCATGGACTAATGGGTGTCCAGGCTAAATCACTGGCACTCAAAAATATTTGTGGTGTTTGTCTTTCAGATAATACGCTCTAATGTTTATTCAAAGATAAAACATGCCTTGTTTCTCCCTCTCTAACCAAGCAGCTTACATACTGTCCAGCCACGGTACAATATTTGCGGCTCTTTTTTCTCAAATAATGCTTTCTCAAGTTTATTTCAAGATAAAATCTACCTTGTCTCTCTCTTAGGTTGTGGCTTAACTAAGTTACTTACATATTCTTCAGCTAGTGAACAATACTTGTGGTTATTGTTTCTATAATAATGTATTCTAATATTAACTTCAAGATAAACCTACTTCATTTCTCCCTCTTACATTATGGCCTTTTAAAACTGCTTACATTCTGTCCAGCCACTGTATGATATATGTAGCTATTGTCTCTCAAATAATACACTCAAATGTTTATTTCAAGATAAAACCTGCCTTTCCTCCATCTCTTGGATTGTAGCACACTGCATCTTTGATGTGCTTTCAGAAAATGCACCAAAATGCGAGACATATGAAAAGTCTATAGGAAACCACGGGTAACCCACAAGAAAACTGGGGGAATACTGCGCTGTACTTGTGCTTTGGCCAAACTGCATTACGTAGTGTAAGAGCCCTAATTGTTGCAAGATTAAACATTTATTGCCACTTTCTTTTTCTGCCTATTTTTTACCACTGGACAATTTCTACAAAGTTGAGAGCTTTTGCTTTATTATTTTCTTTTAGGTGTTCTTTATTAAGAGAGTACAAGACAGGGTTAGAGAGCATAACTACATTTTGGTCAGCTTGTATGGCGTTACAAATTCAAAAGTGTACGCACTGCTTACTCTAGAAATAGAAAAAAGGAAGTAAATACTTTATTTACAACAAGTAATCATTATGAATACAGATTACATGAAAGAAAGGAAAAACCCATATAACGTACACCCGGGTATTTACAACTTTAACAGAGAAAGAAGGGGTGTAGTGTATGGGTATATAAGTAAAGGGTGAAGAGAGAGCATGAAAAAAGGGTAAGGTGAAAGAAAACTAAAGAAAATGGTGGTAGTGGAGGGGATCAGGGATCACCCTCTGTGTCTTTCCCAGTCCACATGTTCACAGATAATGGATGAGGTTATAAGATTTACAAAGTATTTAAGTTCCATAAAGTTTATGGGCCTGAATTTGTGCATAGAGAGAGAGAATAGAAAAAGATCCATGAATTACTGGGAGTCTTTATAAATAATCCTAGCTGACCAGATGTATTATAACTAATCAGTGTTACTTTTGCATATAGTTAGTTGTTCTATGCGCCTCAATTTATTCATCATATCAATTTATTTTGCTGATGGGACATAAGTAAAATTTCCATGTCTGGGCATAATGGAAAAGAAACAAATCTTAAAAATCTTAATAAGGATTTTTGGTTTGTGGAGTGTGTAAATATTGCTAGAAGGGCTATATAACTTTATAATAGTATTATAAAGGTAGAAAAGCCTATCCCAGGAATGACTGATGAGTCCACATTCCTACCAGATATGGAGATATGAACCTGTGGATTATTGACAACACCAGCAAACATCCGAATGAGTAGAGTAAATTGAATGTAGTTTAGAAGGTCTTAAATGCCATCTGGTACTAATTTTGAAACCATGTTCCTGGATTTTGCATGATATAAAATAGAAAGTTGAAATTTAAGCTTGTGTGAGCAAAAAAACTTTGTTCCACTCCTTTAGAGAAACAGTTAAAGATAGTTCTGTTTCCCTTGTCTTCATGTATGTGAGGAGTTGCATTAAAGTTTTGGATAAGCATAGTGAATATAGCATTGAACTGTATGTTGCGGAGTATTTGATACCGCAAAGAGTGGCTTAAATGAAGTCAGGGCCCTATGTAGCGCAGATCTTGGACATATAGTGGCTTAAAAGCTTCTTAAGTGTTCATAAGTAAACCACAGACTTTAAAATGGTAGGTGTAGTGTTTGAGGACCTGCAAAATAAAGGACTGAGAATTTATAGGATGTCTAAGCTGTGGCCAAATGGTCCTGTGGCATGGTTGGTGGATTAAGACCAGCAAGAAAGGCGGGGTTGTCCAATAAAGGGGGCAATGTAAAAGAGTAGAGGGTGGGGGACTGAGGTTTTTAATGCCAGCATTTGATGGTATTGTGCAACAAATAAAGCCAGTCGGATTTTTCATCAGGGCACAGTGGTGGGTTCCACAATGCTGTTTTAAGTTGAATTGGAGATATCTATTCTCCGTTAGAGGACATAAATCTTATAGAATGTCTCGACATCAGGGTCTTATTGTTAAGTCTGGGCTTAGAAGAAGGCCAACTGAAATGTAAGATTATTGTTCTGAGTTGTAAAAATGAAAGTTGGAGTGGGAAGATTGTTGTCTGGAACAAGTAAAAGAAGTTTCATTAAAATGCCTCTCAATCACATACATTAATTTGAACTTGGACAAGGGAAGAGAAGCCCAATTTTTCAAGTCAGTTTTAGTTCCAGATGGTAGAGAGAGATAGATTAGAAAGTTACGTTAAAGCGCTTTTAGGTCAGACTGTATTTTCGCCTCTAGATATTTTATCACTGAGGATTGCCATTTGAATAGGAAAGAGGAAGTTAAATTGGTCTCTATCCAAGGATATGTTCAATATTTCAGATTTAGTGAAATTGACTTTAAAATTACTCACTTCACTGAAGTATGGATTCCTTCAGTATTGAGGATATACCAATACAAGGTATATGACGTAGAGTAATAGGTTATTTGCAGAGCGGACAAATTTGTGTAAGTTCAATAATATGTGTCACACTATGTTTTGTTATGATTGGCTACAGCCAAAGTCGTAAGCAAGTCGCATTAATATGGAATTATATGGATTCAATGTGGCATTAAACCGAATCTTCTGAAATAACTTCCGAAAATATGAACCGATTTGGAACAATGAATATACGAAATGAATCTGAATATACGAAATGTATTCCGAAAATGAGTCTAACATAACGAATGTGCCGAAAAAAAATGCTTGACTTAACAAATTAATCCAAAGCAAAACAGATTTTTTAATCGTGCACATCTCTAGGGGGAACCATTGGTCCTAATCCTTGCAGAAGGGGAAGAATACAAGGCCATTATACAAGTTCAGCTGTGTTAGACGCTGCCAGGTAAAGTGATCAATTACCTTCTCACCGTTGACAGAAAATAGAGAAAACAGTAATATTTTATTTTTAGGCATAGGAATTGAGATTCGTTTTTTTTTTCTTTTAGGAGTACATTTTCCTATAGCATTTAGATCTGTTGTGGCTGCTACTTCCACCGCCTAGTTAGGCCAGTTCCACTGGATAAGAAAAAAACTGGTGTTATAACCAAAACTACCTAAAAAAGCCTTATTGCAAATTAAAATACATTTAGATTGGAGTTCTGCTGTGCTTAAGCAAAGCTAAATGTAAAAGTTAAATTAAAAAAATTGCACATCTAAAATATGCAATGTCTTTACTACCTCGCTATCTTTTTTGTATACTTCAACTGATGACTGGCTTTACCGTACCCAAATATCTTATCCCCATTTGAACTGGATTTTGCTGTTTGGTATCCCGCAAGGCATATACCTATTTTTTTTAACATCTGCTGTTATGTTAATGTAGCCCATTGGTTTCTGAAGAGCGGAAGGCTCCAACATTCTACTAATTATCTATGTCTTGTGACCACTGTTTAACAAAAACATTTTGTTTTCGGTTTAATTGACACCGTATTTTGCTCATTATTATTATCATTATTATACAGGATTTATATAGTGCCAACAGTTTGCTCAGCGCTTTACAATATAATGGGAGACAATACAGCAACAATATAGTTCAATACAAGATGGCTAGGAGGGCCCTGCTCCTTGGAGATTACATAATATTTGGGTTGTATGAATTTGGATGCACTTGTTCACGTACAAGTTGAATTTGTACTGTAAACCTGTATTATCTGGCAATACTCAGTAAAAATAGATTAAATATAAAATATGCAATGTCAGAATATGGTGTTGCTGACACTGTCGAAAGTAATACTGTTCTATAACACCACAAACAGCTTAAGTGCATCTCCCAAGACTGGAATTTGTGTTTCCCATATCTTGCTCAAAGCTGCATTAAAAAGGAACTTCTCCCAATTGTATACTTTTTTTACCTTTTTTTTGGTTTTGTTAAATGTCCCCACCCCCAAGAGGGCCCAGATCCCCATGCCTTTACTGACAATAGCTTGTCTATTAGCCTTGAAAATGGCTAGAATTAAGTATCGAGATTCACTCCCTATAGACTTCACTGAGGTTTTGATGCCAGGTTTGAGTTTCACATACCAAGCAGGATTCAATGAACCCCCCTCCAATCAAACCCAAGCAGATACTCTCAAACCTACTAAACAGCTGAGCCAAGGCAAGTACATGTTCCCAGATGGGAAAAAAATGTATAGCTTTCAGCAGGGCTTGGAGACTTGTATGGAACAGAGATCTGGGCTCTATCCAAGCACAAGGGGGTGTCAGAGGTGATGTCTTGTAATCTGCATGAGCTAGATAGCAAAATGACAGAAAAAAAATCTGGAATGTTTTTATGCATCTAAAACTTTCAAATAGGCTGTGAAAACATCTATCCAACTTTTATGCCAATGATGTAGAGGTAATTAAAAAATGTAAAAGAAATATAACTATATAAAGCAGTTTTAGTAGCCCAGATGTTGTGTCTCCAAGTGTCCACTATAAAGTTCCTCTATGTCATTAACACGAGTGTCAGTGGTCACAAGAACTTAAAGTAGAACTATGGTTCTGCTCCTGAGTTTAGAGTTACCACTCTCATGTAGGCACTGCTGGCTTGCACTGCAGTGGGATGAAATAATTCTGCAAGGGGCATGGCTGCCAGTGTTGTCACTGTTGATTCACAAGCCTGTAGCTTGTCAACCAGGATCTGGCCATACCTAGTCCTGCTAACTGCTTACTCGATTGACTGCACTGCCTCTCTTTCCGAATTCCTCCTACTGTGAGCTTCAGTGCTTGATGGGAGAAAGGCTGTGAGATACAAATGAAGGCGGATTTGGCTCAGTCAGGGAAGGTAAAGGAAATTTTTTGTTTACTTTATGAATCCTGTGCTTCACATAGTTAATGGATTTCATACTTGTTTAGACTGTCATACAGGAGCCTTTAGCTGTACTTTAAATGACTTCTGGGATGCACTTTAGACACTCAGGGGTTAGGCTCAGAGACCAATAGCTATAGCAGTAGAGAAGCTCCAACCGACCGGCAGCTTAGGTATACAAGCAGGTCAACCTGGTGGATGACGCAGGCTCATCTGAGGTGTGGGGTCTAAATTCTAACCAGTATTCACCAGAGCTCCTGATAGTGGAGATGGGTTTTGCTGTATGTTAGTAGAAGGTCGCAGTCCTTAGGATTGCCCCACCAGGAGGTAAGCAAGATGGGGTCCAACAGCGGTTATAGCAGGTAGTGATCAAAATGAAGCATATTCAGTAAACAAGCCAAAGGTCGGTAACAAGTGGTAGCAAAGATACGGACGGCAGCAGGAGTGACAAGAGCGATGTAAAGGCATGGCTTTATTAGGACGTTCATGGGAGATGCAAAGGGTTCAGGGTTCATGATAAACAAGGTTCACGACAGCATCATTCAAGGAATTGGCCAGGGAGCTGTCCAGCATTCCAGATGCAAAGGGTTCAAGGGTTCAAGGTTCATGATAAGCAAGGTTCAAGACAGCATCATTCAAGGAATTGGCCAGGTTGCTGTCCAGCATTCCAGATGCAATGGTTTCAAGGGTTCAAGGTTCATGATAAACAAGGTTCAAGACAGCATAATTCAAGGAATTGGCCAGGGAGCTGTCCAGCATTCCAGATGGCTCAGCAAGAAGAGACATTGTCAGACACAGCAGAGGTTGCAGGTTCGGACCTGAGTCCTGACAATAAGGCATGTTTGATAGTTACCAACAAGTCAACATCACCCTCCACCCCTAAGTACCTAGGGGTGGAGGCAAAGCAAAAAACTCATCAGTCACTCATATTCTATTCTAGATGCACAACTAAAGGCTACACATTGAAATCCTTAAAAACATGTATGTGAAAGAAGGTGCTTTGATCTATATACAGCATAAAAGTCCCTTGCATGGTAAAAATGCATGTTGACTGTTGCCTCCACACAAATATTGAGTAAGTAAAGAAGGCAATCAAGTCTGCAAGTTGCGAGGTTTAAATATAACTGACCCCAGCTCACATAGGCTGCAAACCTCACCTTGCCAAGCCTTTTCTGTTGCCATCTTCCAATGATCTGTGAAATGTGCTGAGCTGATGGCAAAATTTTATTAAAAGTGCTGACCTAGCACCCAACGTTTAACATCTGTATAGTTCCTAAATTAAGAAAGGAAACCAATCATCTCACTGACTTCTGTGGTCAACACTTTCCCTTTCTCCGGTTTATAACACTATCCTAGCTGTTCATCATCCTCAATGCCTACTTGTGCTGGATTGCCAATAGAGATGCCATTATACATGGGCTGTAAAGAAAGACTGCGTGTAAGTATGGTGACGCTTTTGAGACAGGATGATTATCTTGGATGGCTATCAAATGGCTGAGACAGAATATGCGGTTGTTTGAGAACTATACATTTATGTGACATTTGTAGATTCATATCCATTGCCCCCAACTGGTATGTTATTGCCACTGATCCGATCTTCCATTACTGTCACAGCTTGACATTACTGTAGGTGGGCAAATCAGATGCAGAACACACCGGCAGCTGCAAGGAAAAAATCTCAGGTAGCCAGAATCTGCTAGTGTTTGAGCAGGTTTTAAGTGATCGTACTTTGTGCTTGGCGGCAGTTCCTATAAGCTGTGATGTGAAGCCTAGCTTTAAGAGTACAGCACGCAGCTCAACACCAATTTGTCCACTAGACAGTGCAGTCCTTCTTAAAAAGCACATATGCAATTACTCTTATCTCTCCAGATAAGAAGTATTAGCGTCTTTAATAGCAGAAGGCAGACAGCCAAATTAATTTAGGTTCTGGCAGATTTACAGTTTCAAGAATTTACTGAGTAAGTAGCGACAAAAACCACAGAAGGGAAACAAGTGAAGAAGAAAAATACAAGAATAAATAGCATCTTTAGCATATTAACAACAAACCTACCTCCTTTCCACCATTTTGAAGACCTCTGCAACAATTTAAAAGAAAAAATAAAATTTGTCCCTATCATTTGTATGCCCATCACTTTATATGCTGATGACCTGCACATTGGCCAAAATATTTAAAAAGGGTTCATTGACTGTTGGACACACTCCTGCAAAAATGTTATCCCCATTTGTTGTATGACCAGCATTCAGCCAAGTGACCAATTGGCACTGAATATGGTCACTCAGCTGTGCAAATATTATTTATTGAGAGTCACCAAGCTTGTGTCAATGGCATCAGTATCCCATCAGTTTAGGTTACTTTTGAGATATTTTGGAATTCATTGACAGTTGCATTTGAAAAGCTGTTGACTTCTTTTGACCTGCGTTCGAACTGCTTCAAGCAGGTTTTGCATTGCCATATCCTTCTATAGTTAGTGGGAGACAGCGCAGGACTAGTTTAACTGGTGACTGTTTCCTGAAGAGTTACATGAAGAGTATGGAAGGAATCACTTCTTGTAGGTTGTCACTCAATGGTAAATGGTGGTGATAGACTTCCTTGGAGTCTAAGGCTGCTGCCTTTCTGACAGGACAATGGGGCAGTTTTAGTGGGTGAATATGAAGGAGCGCCCTTTATTGAAGATGTATAAGCACAAGTAGAGACAACGTTCTTCAGGGGAACAACCTCCCTCTTCTTCAGGGTTGTTTTAGAGTGCTTTTGTTGGGCTTCAAAGGATTTATTTAAACACAATGACAGATTGTTGTGCTAGCAAACTGTGGAGCTAAAGGCTATGCTCCAGAGTTTGCTGGCACAACACCAATCTGCTCTTAACTTCTTCTTCCAAAAGCAACTTCATTTTCACCCAAGCAAAGACTTCTATGGAATTGCAAAACTTCATTGAGACAGGCCCTAATGTTGGCCACATGCAAAGCAAAATTTGTTCTGTGGGTGGCCCTTCAGCACCACCAAGCTCAAGAAAGACAGCTATTTTTTGTTGACTTCTGACGAGATTGCTGGATGAAACATTCTTGGTGAAACAGTGCCTGCATCTAATCAAATGCAGGCAATGTTCAGGTATTCTGTCAGGTGCGGGTGCTTGCTGGCAGAATACAATAGCTGGCACTGCAGATTCATCCAACTATACTGTTTAGCATAAATCATTAAACTGCTGCCACTGACTAATGTATCAGAATACAATGACCCAGTTGGGTTGAATCCTCCATCTACCTTGTCTAGTGGATGAAGTAATCTGTTTTTTAAATTCAGCCTTCTGGCTGAACGAGAGAAAATGATTTGTGTATAGCCAGCTTAAAACAGGTGGCTCTAAAAAGACCCCCGGGGCATAAACTCAACAGTATGGCTTGTCTTACAGTTTTAAAGCCTTACCTAAATGCCTGGCCAGTGGAAGTACAAATATGAGTTGGCCAGCAGTGGGTCCCTAAGTCATGGTAGCCCTGAAATGCAATTTCAAAGTGGTGTGGTTTGGTCCCATTTAAAGCGCGACTTCAAAGTATCGCTGATATAGACACAGGTGCGATTTCAGTGACAAGTTCCTAATAGTCTATGAGAGATAAATTGCACTCAAGTGGTGAAAAAGTAATGCCGGAACTATTTTTCAAATTTTTCTACTTGAAATCGCACCTATTAAGACAGTGCCATAGAAACACATTAGATGAGACTTCAGCTGCGATTTGTAAATCGCATGTCGCACCTGAAGTTGCAGCGGTGTGAACAAAGGCTTACTTTCATAAGAGTGCTCACTCGAAGGGAAAGGGTATTTGTAATCCTCTATAATGGGGTGATTGTAGCATTCTCCTCTAATTAACCATGACAGCAGTCAACTCCCCACAAAGGCAACAAAATGGAACTCTACAAGGGTGGCAAAGGGCCTCTTGCTACCAGTGCTGGATAAGTGTCCTCTGATCCAAAGTCAGTATGCACACCCTTCCTGATGGCCAGACGAAAAATCTTGCCATTAAGAGACAATAAGAGATTCCATTCTCAAGTCTGTGTGTTCTCCCTCTATGGAGTCCTCAGTGCAAGTCCCAGGCGGGACATCTGGAGGTTTTTTCAGTACAGAAGCCCAGCTCTATCTGTTTCTCTCTGCAGCAGCCTTCTCCACAGCACAGTCTCTCCCTACAGGAGGCAAGCTGCCCTGTTCTCTCTGCAGCTCATCGTGGATCTATACTACTCACTACATCCTCTCCACAGCGTACTACACTCTGTCCTATGGCTGTCGTCCCAGGGATTTCTTTCCCAGTTTCACTTCTCCTTGCCTGCACACCAATGGGCAGAGTTAAAGTGAGTTAAAGGGGCCACCGACAAGGCTACATATTCAAACTGTGAAATTCTCTTTTGTCTATAATTCCCCACTTCCAATACCTCAAGGTACACTGTAACTGCTTTTTGTATAACATATTGGGATCATTCAAAAGCTTCTCCTATGTCTTCCCATTGTTCAGTTGTTCATAAATGTTGGAATACAGTGTTCATGTAGTTTGTGCAACAACTACATCAGTATTCAGCAGAGATATATTCTTCAGCCAGTAGATGGCAGTGTTTATAAGTTTATAAGTGCATGTATGGTATACTCTATGTCTTTTGTCTGATTAAAATTTCCTGTTTCCTGGTTGCAGTGAAGCAGAAAAACAAATGTGGACTGCCTGTTCTGTAGGGCTATATACGGAATTGCTAACAATAAACTTCCTCACCACTGTTATATTATACCTCCAACTTTAATTGCAAGTTTCACAATATATAGTACAGTGCTCAAAAAAATTAAAGGAACACTTTTTAATCAGTGCATAGCTGTCAGGGAATGGGAAGATCGCTGCGGTGATCGAATCTGCACATGCGTAGAGTCCTGACAAAACGTACAGGCAGGCGGGCACTAGGACCCAGACGCGCCTGTCACCAATGATGGCACCAGGCAAGCATTAGGACCCAGGAGTGCCTGTCAGGAGTTGGGCTGGCTATTTAAACCCAGCTCTTGCAATGCTCAAGTGCCATATGGTCTTTCCTGTGTTCCTGTGAGTTTACTTTGCTGCTGACCCTGCCTGATCCTGATCTGCTGACTTCTCCTGCTCTGACCCCTGGCTTGCCTGACCATTCTCCTGCCTGCTCCTGCACTTTTGATCTCCTGTTGCCAAACCCGGACCGTGACCCGTTTATTCTTCTGCCTGCTGTTTTGTACCGACCTACTCCGCTGTTACCGACCCAGCCTGTCTGACCTCGCTTACTCTACCTCCTCACATCAGACTCTCACCTGCTGCGTACCACCGACAGGTGCCTCTTCCACAGCTGGTTGCACCCAGGGGTCGCGACCTGGTCTCAGCTTGCTCCAAGTCCATCCCCACCATCAGGGGCTCTGGTGAACAAGCAAGTCGGAACTTAGATTCTGCGCCCTGGGGAATTCTGGTCTGTGGGCCGCTAGAGGCTACCACCGGCTGGTCCCTAACAATAGCATCAAGTCAATCAAACTCCTGGGATATTGATCTGGTCAGTTAAGTAGCAGAGGGGGTTGTTTATCAGTTTCAGCTGCTTTGGTGTTAATGAAATTAACAACAGGTGCACTAGATGGGCAACAATGAGACAACCCCCAAAATAGGAATGGTTTTACAGGTAGAGGCCACTGACATTTTTGCCCTAGTCATCTTTTCTGACTGTTTTTGACTAGTTTTGCATCAATATGTGCCATTGCCAGAAGGTTTGCTGAGTCTCAAGAGCATGAAGGAGAGTTTAAGGAGACATGCAGTTACTCTGGGAGAGCAGAACAGGGACGTAGAAGGTCCTTAACCCATTAGCAGGACCAGTATCTGCTCCTTTGTGCAAGGAGGAACAGGATGGGCACTTCCAGAGCCCTACAAAATGACCTCCAGCAGGCCACTGGTGTGAATGTCTCTGACCAAACAATCGTCCTCTAGTGGGCCCTGTGCTCACTGCCCAGCATCATAGAGCTCAATTGGCATTTGCCATTGAACACTAGAATTGACAGGTTTGCCACTGGCACCCTGTGCCTTTTCACAGATGAAGCAGGTTCACCCTGAGCACATGTGACAGACATGAAAGGGTCTGGAGAAGCCATGGAGAATGTTGTTCAGCATGACCTTTGGTGGTGGGTCAGTGATGGTCTGATGAGGCATATCCATGGAGGGACGCACAGACCTCTACAGGCTAGACTATGGCACCCTTACTGCCATTAGGTATCGGGATGAAATTCTTGGACCCGTTGTCAGACCCTACGCTGCTGCATGCAGGCAGTTCCTGGAGGATTAAGGAATTGATACCATTGAATGGCCCCCACACTCGCCTGTCCCAAATCCAATAGAACGCATCTGGAATATCATGTTTCTGTCCATCTGATGACGCCAAGTTGCACTTCAGACTGTGCAGGAGCTCAGTGATGCCATGGTCCAGATCTGGGAGGAAATACCCCAGGACACCATCCGTCGTGTCATTAGGAGCATGCCCTAACATTGTCAGGCATGCATACAAGCACATCCAACACACTTATCTCCTGCGCTGGGAATGGACTTGGTGGAACCAGTAAGAATGTTCTGAAACATGCACTGCTTGCTGCCCTCAACAGACCGGGGTGGTCCAACTTCACTGTATGCAAAATAGAAAAACAAAAAGGGCGCACCGACCTAGTGCATTATCGTTTAAAATATTTATTGAAAAAACTAGGTAAGTATTATACTCACCATGAACATAAGAACACAGGCATATCACACCGAACAAGATAATATATCCAAGCAGCATCGTCCATACGATGGAACCCTGGATGACCAACTGGCTAACGCGTTTCGAGGCCACAACCTCTTCCTCAGAGCCAACACTTCAAGAGTCTGCACTCCTTTTATAAAGGCTAGCCTTTGTAAAACCTTGTTTTTTCCATAAATATTTTAAACGATAATGCACTAGGTCGGTGCGCCCTTTTTGTTTTTCTATTATGCATACAAGCACATGGGGGCCATAGAAACTACTGAGTACCATTTTGAGTTGTTGCAATTAAATTTCAGCCAAATGTACTAACCTGATGCATCATTTTTTTCACTTTGATTTTCGGGGTGTCTGTGAATTCAGTCCTCTATATGTTGATTATTTTCATTTCCATCAATAATGGGGCATCCTTACGTTCCTAACACATTACCCAGTCCATTTTAGTATAGCCATCCAGCATAATATTTTCCCCATTGAGATGTGATGTGTTTTCAAAGTGTTCCTTTCATTTTTTGAGCAGTGTATTTATAATTTTTCAGCAGTGATTTTAGAGCACAATTTCTGGAACATTAATTTCTTACATTATAATCTCTTTAGATCCCTTAGAACCAGTTTCTCAAAAACCTCAGCACTTCATTATATGTACCAAGATAAAAAGTGAATGTTTTTTTCAATTAAGTATTTCTGATTCCTTCCAGAAAAGAATCAGAAAGGGGTGGCACAGCAGTCTTCAAAAAATATCTCTTTAAACTTCTGAATAAATGTATGATTGTCTATAAATGTCTAAAACTTATTGAGCCTTTCATCAGGTGCAGACTTCAATCTTTTATCCAGTGATGTTTTTTTTTCTCTCTCAATTCTATGGAGCCTATTTCAAAGACACCTTAATTAGAGGATCTTTCTACATTAAAATTTTATCCCTGCTTTCTCTTGGGCTGGTGAACAAGAAGCATTTGTTCTCAAAAAAGAGATATGGAAAATTCACCAGTGTTCTTTTTTGTTGTTCATACCTCTGGTCTGTAGATGTCACTGTTTATAATTGTTACATATGTACAGTCATGGCCAAAAATATTGGCACCCCTGAATTTCTATCAGATAATGCACCACTTCGCCCAGAAAATTGCTGCAATTACAAATGTTTAGGCATTCTCATGTTTATTTCTTTATTTGTATTGGTATGGCACAAAAAAGTAGAGAAACAAAAGACCAAATCTGACACATTCCAAGCATAACTCCAAAAATTGACTGGACAAAATCATTGGCACCCTCAATTTAATACTTGGTAGCGCACCCCTTGGAAAAACTAAAATCAATCCCTTCCTGTAACCATCAATGAGTTTTTTTTACACCTCTCTACTGGAATTTTGGACCACTCTTCTTGTGCCAACTGCTCCACGTCTCTCAGATTGGAAGGGTTCCTTTTCCTAACTGCTATTTTGAAATTTCTGTAGAATTGTAGAAATGTAGGCTACTCTATTTCTATGCAAAAAAGCATACTTTTGCCTGCAAACGATTCTCCACTAACTCCTTCTAAGTGAACACACTCAATTCATTTTGCCCTTCCCCTATATCAGCTCACATATACCAACAGGTGCCTCCCAAGCAGGTTGAAAAAAATTTGGGCCCATTTATGAGCTCTACAATTACAATTTAACCACTTTACTACTGTGCTATAGTGGAATGATGGTTACAGCGCGGTCGTCCAGTTCTGGGAGGGCGTTATATGACGTCCTCCCAGAACAAGCCCCAGGCAGCGCACACCTGGCGCTGTCTGTGATTGCTGAGTCCTTTGGACCCAGCTGATCACGACATGGTAAAAGGCCAATCACAGCGGCCTTTTACCACGTAATCAGCTGTGTCCATTCACAACTGATCACCATGTAAATACAGTTGTCGGTTATCAGCAGTACTTTCCTTATGCTGCCACAGCGTTAGGAAAGTACTGGCGGTAACTGGCAACTGTCAAAGCAGACATCTGCACTGATAATTATAAATTTTCATTTTAAGAAAGTTTGTTTGATTTTAAAATCGTCAGTAGGGTCAAATGTTAGTTTTTGACAGCAGCAACAAGAAGATTTTAATGAAATTGACATTTTTTTTTTTTTAGAATGAACACATTTTTTACAGTGTACATAGTTTTCATTTGGTCCCTTTACCCCAATATCAATTGTTAAAGGCAAATAAAATTTTTTAACTGCTTTCAAACAACATTCCTCAAGCCATCGAATGTATTGAGAATTTTCATACTAACGTAGCACTACCCCCTTAGGGGCCACTAAGTTTGTTTTGCATCCCCCTATGTTCTGCACAGCCAGGCAACACATATTTTTGGTACCTTGCATGCAGTAAGCAGTCCTTTAGCTGGTTTTTAGTTCTTTTTATTGAAGGATTAACAACTTGAATTGGTCTAGGGCAGTGGTCGGCAAGCCGCGGCTCGCGAGCCACATGCGGCTCTTTACACGCTTTAATGCGGCTCTTGTGTGCCGGGCGCCCACTCCCCTCCCTCCTCTCGGGCGGCAGGGACTCTGCAGCGTGATCCAAAAAAAAAACAGCCAGGGCAGCGCGCTCAAATGCAATGATTGGCCAGTCTCGCTGCCACTCATATCCTGATAGCCAGTGATTGGCTGTCAGGATGTGTGTAGGCGGGGCAGCGTGACGAACGTGAGAGGAGCTAGACTCCTCTCACAGTCCGCCCTGAAGACTGGAACGGCGCGGGAACACGGCGAGAGGAACGCGCGGAGCAAAGGTAAGTGAAATGACACAGGGGGGACTTGGCTTACTACTTGCTACTTACTTACTACTACTATATGAGGGATGAATTAATATGGGGGATGAATTACTATAGGGGGGATGAATTACTATGGGGGATGAATTACTATATGGGGGATGAATTACTATAGGGGGATGAATTACTATATGGGGGATGAATTACTATAGGGGGGATAAATTACTATAGGGGGGGATGAATTACTATATGGGGGATGAATTACTATGGGGGATGAATTACTATGGGGGATGAATTACTATATGGGGGATGAATTACTATAGGGGGGATGAATTACTATAGGGGGGATGAATTACTATATGGGGGATGAATTACTATAGGGGGGATGAATTACTATATGGGGGATGAATTACTATATGGGGGATGAATTACTATGGGGGATGAATTACTATATGGGGGATGAATTACTATGGGGGATGAATTACTATATGGGGGATGAATTACTATGGGGGATGAATTACTATATGGGGGATGAATTACTATATGGGGGATGAATTACTATGGGGGATGAATTACTATATGGGGGATGAATTACTATATGGGGGATGAATTACTATGGGGGATGAATTACTATATGGGGGATGAATTCCTATATGGGGGATGAAATACTATGGGGGATGAATTATTATAAAAACTTATTGAAACTAAAAACAGTGTACCATCCTATGTATTTTCAGTTTTAAAAATGTGGCTCTCAAAATAAATTTCAATCGTGGTTTTGGCGAGATTTGGCTCAGTTGAAAAAAAAGGTTGCCTACCACTGGTCTAGGGGTATATGAGATGCCCAAGGAACTATAAAACTTGAGGACGAACTTCTTAGCAACAAACACTGTACAAAATTGTGGATCAGAAAAAATAGCGCTGTCTCTTTAAGGAGCACTGAAGTTTCCTTGATGTACCTCCTCAGACCCCGGATGAAACCTCCTCTTCACCCAGCTGCCCTGAGGGTATCCCTGGGTCCAAAGAGCTAACAAGTAGTCCCAGATGATAACTAGTTGGGTCTTGCACCTGACCTCCCCTTTTCTGGCCCAGGGGGTATAGGACCACTCACACTGTCCTGTCCTGTCAGCATGGCGGGTTGGTGGCTGCCTTCAGGTCTTACGCTGGGCTGGCTCCTTCCCTGCTGCACAGGTTGTCCTCCCCCGGAGACGATGGGACAGCAGAGATCCTCCCTTCCAGTGACCTACCTGTAGATAGGCTCCCCTCTAAAGCCTCTTCAGCCTTTCTCTCAGTCCATCTTCCAACCTACACTGCCCTGCTCCCCAGGCTCTGTCATATTTAAGGGTTGTCTTTGGTCACTATTCCCAGCCTCCTGCAAAGGGATTGCAAGGGCCCTCAAACATGCAGATCTGGGCCTCCTCCACCCATGTTCCAGAAAGCTCTCTAAGTTTCTGGAAAGGTGAGAGAAGCCCTGACCTGTAGAACCTCACCAGCCCGGCCTGAGGTGAAATCTTGCCTCACTCCCAGGCTGACTCATCCCAGGCTGCTACTCAGCCTCTATCTAACAGAAATCCTATCTAGCTAACCTGAAGGGCATTACACAAAAATAGTTAAAAAAATCTACTAGTGTCTAGCCAACTTTAGGCAGGAGGTTTCAGAAGCTTCATTCAAGGCGCCCCAGGGTGCCTAGACACCCTGGTTGAGAAAGGCTGAGTTAGGTTCATGTCACACTTCCATCCCTGTCTCTGGTGAGTTCTTGACAATGGCATGAGAACACTCACCTGCTTTATATGTGCTGCCAGCTGGATCTGTCATCACTCCCTTGCTGTAGAAAACAATACAAAATATAAGTTGTCAGTGAGAGAGTTGTGCCTCGCTCATCCAGCCAGGGAAGGAGCATCAAATGAAAGCAGGTGAATGTTTCACCTCCCTGTTGTGTTGGTGTGTCCTCCATAGTGATTCTGCAAATGGGGAATTCTGGCCATTGGTTGGATACAATATCTGACATTGGTCTTAGACATTATAATAGTTTGACATATTTGCTTGCAATACTTTTACATTTTCTATAGGTGTTTATTATTGAGTTCTATACATAGATTCCAAAGCTGGAGACTTCGGACTGCCCCTGAGCCTCTGCCACTCCTGCTTCATATTATAAGCGGTGCTGATTTTGTTATGAGTTGGTCTAGCACTGTGTTGCTTATATTTATTGAAGGACAGTTGCCCTTGGAAGAATTGGTTGTTTCACAGTACCTGTACATGTAGATCCTTTCACCGTCACAGTTGCCTGCAGAATGTAATTTCAGTTTTCATCATACCTTTTGATTGTGTATCCTCTCTTTTGAAGGGCAGAACATAGATTACTGATGAAAAGAACTGTAGAGGTTGCAGTAAATGACATCAATTTTAACGTGACCAGCTCAACAACTTCTGCTACAATATAGGATGACAAATCATGAAGACTGTGGACCATAGCCCATAAAAATAGTACACAAAATATTCAAGCCTACAGTACCTTGAAAAAGTATTCACACCCCTTGAAATTTTCCAGATTTTGTCATGTTACAGCCAAAAACATAAATGTATTTTATTGGGATTTTATGTGATAGACCAACACAAAGTGGCACATAATTATGAAGTGGAAGAAAATGATAAATAGTTTTCAAATTTTTTTACAAATAAATATGTAAAAGTGTGGCGTGCATTTGTATTCAGACCCCCGGAGTCACTACTTTGTCGAACCACCTTTTGCTGCAATTACAGCTGCAAGTCTTTTTGGGAATGTTTCTATCAGCATTGCACAGAGTGAAATTTTTGCCCATTCTTCTTTGTACAATAGCTCAAGCTTTGTCAGATTGGATGGAGAGTGTCTGTGAACAGCAATTTTCAAGTCTTGCCACAGATTCTCAATTGGATTTAGGTCTGGACTTTAACTTGGCCATTCTAACATATGAATATGCTTTGATCTAAAATTTTGAAAACCATTTATCATTTTCCTTCCACTTCACAATTATGTGCGACTTTACATAGTTACATAGTTAGTTTGGCTGAAAAAAGACAAAAGTCCATCCAGTTCAACCATTATTAAAAAGTTATAATCCACAGTTGATCTAGAGGAAGGCAAAAAACCCCAGCAAAGCATGATCCAATTTGCTCCTGCAGGGAAAAAAATCCTTCCTGATCCCCTGAGAGGCAATCGGATATTCCCTGGATCAACTTTACTTATAAATGTCAGTATCCAGTTATTCTGTGTATCTAAGAAATAATCCAGGCTTTTTTTAAAGCAATCCACTGAGCTGGTCAGAACCAACTCTTGAGGAAGTCTATTCCACATTCTCACTACTCTTATTGTGAAGAAACCTTTCCGTGTTTGGAGATTACATTTCTTTTCCTCCAGACGTAAAGAGTGCCCCCTTGTCCTCTGTGATGACCTCAGGGTGAATAGCTCTACACCGAGTTCACTATATGAACCACTGATGTATTTATACATGTTGATCATATCCCCCCTTAATCTCCTCTTCTCAAGAGAGAATAAATTCAGTTCATCTAATCTTTCCTCATAGCTGAGCTCCTCCATGCCTCTTATCAGTTTCGTTGCCCTTCTCTGTACTTTCTCCAGTTCCCCAATGTTCTTTTTGTGAATTGGTGCCCAAAACTGAACTGCATATTCCAGATGAGGTGTTACTAATGATTTGTACCGGGGTAATATATCTCTGTCTCTGGAGTCTATACCTCTTTTAATACAAGAGAGGATTTTGCTTGTTTTAGAAACTGCAGCTTGGCATTGCATGCCATTATTAAGCTTGTGATCTATCAGAACTTCCAGATCCTTCTCCACCATTTTGTGTTGGTGTATCACATAAAATCTCAATAAAATACATTTACGTTTTTGGCTGTAACATGACAAAATGTAGAAAATTTCAAGGGGTATGAATCCTTTTTCAAGGCACTGTACGTTTATTCAAAAATAAAAAATAAGCACACTGGATATTTCTTACTACCAATGTAATATGTTCCTGTGCTGCTGGCTCTTGCTTTAGTTGAAATCTTCTGTCCTTTGACAACCATCCCTCACTCCCACTGTTGGAATCTTCTGGTGGGACAGGGGTAATAGAGCTGAAGAGCCTGTCATATGCACTCTTCAAGAGTGCCGACCACACCCACTCTTCCTGCCTCTTGCTCCTTTCATAGAATCTGTACTATAGCTTCTATGAACAAAACAGGATTCATGAATGGAGGTTGTGAACCTTTCATTTACCTAGCCGTCCTCCATTCATTGATCACGTTTCATTTATTGAAGCTATAGCGCAGTTTCTATGAATGGAGGAGGGGCTGGGAAGGGTGGGCATATTAAGCACTCTTGATGAGCACATAGGACAGGTCTCCTGGGCCCAGTAACTCCTGCTGCAACAATAGATTACAGTGGTGGGGGTTGAGTTGGCGTGGGGAATCAGAGAATGACTTATTTTTTTTAAGGCTTTAAGGCATCTGTAAAATCTGAACTCCTGTTTCCAGTTGAAAAAAAATAAAGAGAATTATGGCCAAAGCCATGTTTCTTTTGCCATACTTCTCTTGTAGGTCAAGGGAGTGCAATTCCTTTTGCTCTCCAGTGACCCAGCTAAAGCCTGCTGTCAGGTGATGTCATAGAGCAGCTGCAGACTCTGGAAAGATTCACATAGATTGTCGGGATCCACCCAGCTGCCTGACTGACAGTTGTCTCTGGCTCTCAATGCGCTCCAGAAGGGGTACAATGGAGAGTGCTGACTGACAGTCACTGCTCTCTGCTCTGAGAAGACTGAGAACTGAGCGATCAGTGATCATATGATCGCTCAGTCTTAGAGCCAGTGGAGGACTGCTGCTGCATCACAGTGATGCCGCAGCACAAAGGTGAGGATGAAGGTTTGATTTTCTTTTTATTAACCCCAAACTTCTCCTTTAAAATGCATGTGCAGAAACTATTTTACCAAGCAAGGTATTTACACCTATGTTTTGTGATCCAGGCAGCCCCTCCATGCCTCTTATCAGTTTGGTTGCCCTTCTCTGTAGTTTCTCCAGTTCCGCAATGTTCTTTTTGTGAATTGGTGCCCAAAACTGAACTGCATATTCCAGATGAGGTGTTACTAATGATTTGTACCGGGGAAATGATATCTCTCTCTCTAGAGAATACAGATACAATAGCTAGTATGTTGACCATACCTTTCTCTTATACAATTAGGACTTTCAGGTTGTTGACCACACTTTTCTCTACTATAATTAAGACATACATCTTAGTCAAAAATTGGCCCACAGAATGCGATTGGACAAAAAAGGAGGATCAGCATGGTGGAGAGCCATTATTTCCTCCTGCAAGCATGTTCATAACATACACTAACAAAATTGTGTGAAGCAAGTAGATCCCTTTCCCTTCCTTTCCCACTGTGTATGCTGCCATGCAGAAGAAAACAGTAGACTGATAGGACAAAGCCAGGTATTATAATAGTTCTAAATAAAATACATCAAAGGATTTTTCAATGAATACAGAAATGGATTTTATGGTGTTTTTAAATCTGCTTGGAGTTCAGCTTTAAGTCTATTAATGAAAATATAGATGTAATAAACTTTGCAAAGGGTTTTTTCTTTGGGTTGTTAATAGGTGTTAATGCAATGCTACCCTATTTATTACATATTTATGTGGTAATCTCTTAAACAGAAGAGAAGCTCTCCAATTTGCCTTAGCACTGCTTTTTATTATATACCACTGATATAATATAGTATAATTGCTGTCCATTTGATAATACATCCTCTAAAAGTTTGCTTTGTTGTGCTTTGTTTTCAAATACGTACATACTATGCTTCAAACACTAAAGTCCCTTTCACACGATCAGTCTGAACGTGTCTGCCTGTCCATTTTTCAGGTGGACTTGATTGGACTCGCTATTCTCCTCAATGGAGTGGCGGATTTAAACGGGCTTGTGTCCGTTTACACCCAACTACTTCCAATCCGATCCAATAAAAACAAATGGAATGGGATCTGCTCCCCTCCATCCCTGGTGGATCAGATAGGCGGGCAGCCTGTCCATTTACTTCTGACCATCCATGGAACAAAGTAGGCTGTGTCCATGTCTGCATAAGTGGAGTGAACTTGGACCTGTCACCTGCCCACTCTGTTCATCGGGGGGATCAGCAGACAGATCCACATCTAATCAGCTGGATTCTGCCCAATGTGAAAGGGGTCTTATGGGTTAATAAATGACGGTCAGGAGGACCTGGATTTAAACCTTTGACTCTGCTGTGTCTAACAATGTCTCTTCTTGTGAGCCACCAGGGATGCTGGACAATTCCTTGGATGATCTTGGCTTGAACCCTTTGCTCCTCCAATGAACATTTATCCATGCCTTTACACTTCCTGTTTGCCAGATTATTGTGCTCTCTCCAGCCAATATCTTGCTCTTGTCACTCCTGCTCCCATCTGTATCTTCGCTACCACTCGTTATGAACCTTTGGCTTGTTCCTCGACTACACTTCTGCTTGATCCCAACCTGCAACTACCTGCTACTGACTTTTGGCACATTTAGCGACTACACTCCTGTTTCATACCCTACCTGCTATAACTGCTACTGGACCTCGGCTTCCTCACCTCCTGGTGGGGCAGTCTTGAGGAACGGAACCTGCTACTAACACGTTCAACCCATCTCCACCATCAGGAGCTCTGGTGAACACCAGTTAGTGCTTAGACTCCACACATCGGATGATACTGTGTCATCTGCCAGGCTGAAATGCTCTTGAATTTATCCAGCTCGTCGGTGGGAGCCTTTCTACTGATAGAGCTACTGGTGACCAGGGGCAGACTGACAACTCATGGGGCCCCCGGGCAATAGGAGATCATGGGGCCCCTTTGTCCTTGCCCAAACTCAAAAAAGCCTATGAAAAGGTACCAGGGGCATCTCATGGAGCCCCCTACTGACCCTGAGCCCTCAGGCAGTGCCCAAGTTTCCAAATGGTCAGTCCGCCCCTGCTGGTGACCAAACACTTCTTTAGTGAGGCTTTGTTGTATTGATGCACTGGATTGTTAGTAAGGTTACCGCATTTTCTAGGAGAAAATTACATCTCTATGATCTCTTTTTTCTAATTAAAACCTTGGTAACAAGTATTATTTTTAGCATCCAGGCCAAGATATAAGCCGAATTATTAGTTTTGATGGTGCTAGAGAAAGGGAGAAAAATCAGGGAGAACCAGGTCAGTGGGCTATCATAGTTCCGTCTAGAGCTATGATGTTGGTGGGAGAAGTTAGCATGCCTTGCTGCTAGGGGGATATGGTGGCTCTGGAGGATCAAGTTCAGCTCACCGGGATGGTCCAGATCGGATCAGATGGCAGTTGGGTGTAAACAGACATTGGAGTCCACTTACTCTCGGCCACCCATAAAGCAGAGGGGACTCTGTCCGTGTCCGCTGTGCATAAACTGAGTGTACAGGAACCTGTCATCCGCCCTGATCAGCAGGGGATCAGTAGAAAAATCAAATCTGATCAAATCAAAGTCCGCCCTGGGAGATAGGGGCCTAAAGCCTAGTACACATAGCTCGAATGTCGGGCGGCTCCGGCTGGTTCATTAGAATCTGGCCAACATTCAGCACATGTATGGCAGCCAGTCTGAAAGCTTCTGTTGAAGGGGCATGACCAAAAAAAGGTCTGCCAATCAGTGCCAGATCAGCTCTCTCAACCAATGGCTGAGATCGCTGACTGGAGTGTCCTATCCTATCAGAACACAATAACTGAGCAGGGGAGATCGCTGTACTAACATCAGATAGTTAGTACAGCGGCTCCCCTTGAGCTGTCAGTTTTTTTTCATTGAACCTGCTGGATTGAACGGAAACAAGACTAGTAGTATGTACCAGGCTTTAGGTGAGAGCCCAGAATCTGTGTGTCATTGTGGATAAGACTGGCCTGTATGTAACATTTCGGTTGAGAAGAAGCGAAGCATCAGTATACAAACCATCCAGGCCTGTGTGTAGCATTTTAGTGTGGAGGATCCAGAAGGGGTAGTTTAAAAGAGTGCGTTGGAGATGGGGTAAGGGCTGTATACATGACTGCTGAAGGGGGCAAAAACTCTATGGGGTTTATTTACTAAAGCTGGAGAGTCCAAAATCAGACTCCCTTCTGCATAGAAACCAATCAGCTTCTAACCTCAGCTTGTTCAATGAAGCTTTGGCAATGAAACCTGGAAGCTGATTGGTTTCTATGCAGAAGGGAGTCTGATTTTGCACTCTCCAGCTTTAGTAAATAAACCCCTATATGTCTGACCAAAGCTGCCTTGTTGTAAGCTAACATTGTGGAGCTAGTTTATACATTTTTGAAGGTTTGCCCAGGCATGTACTAGTATACATTTATAGAACTTTCCATGCATGTTTTCTATATTTGCACTGAACTAAATGTGCTTTTTCAATGTAAGCTGTAATCACTCTATTTGCAATCAAGTGAAGATAAAATGAAAAAAAAAAAATCATAAACACGAGTAATGATATTCATTGACGCATTAACACATTCCTAGCATAGCATGAGATGTCTGGAAACTAAGGCCACTGTAGTGCAGGGCATGTTTGGGCATGGAGTTTGTGGTTTAGAAAATATTATGAAGATATGTCTAGATTACCTTCATCAATTGACGATATGTTTACTAAGAAAATTAGAATGCAGGTCATCCTGTACCTTATCAAATGCCCGGAAATGTTCTGAAGTTGGTACATTGCTGGCATAAATCCAGATCAACCAGTAGATTGTAGTTTTCCTTTGGCTCAAAAAGTCTAAAATGTAGCACACTAAAAATATAATTCCATCTCCACTAGGACTTTATAGGCAAGTATCATCAAAATGTATCTCATAAACTATACATATTTTTACATCACAAAAGGATTGACATAGTTAAACGCACTTAATGGCCGACATCTTGTACACTGTGGCAACTTTACAATATGTGTACATCATCCCCAGCTTTGTCCTGTAATGGATCATACATAGGATACAATGTAATTGATGTTTCTCTACATTCGGCAGGCCAGAACAGAACCAATGCTTTTCAAACAATGTCATCGTCAGGGGATATAAAATATAGTCATGCCATGGTGTGAATGTATATCCGCCAATGCTAAAATCAAAGACTCTTTCTCATCGCCAAGAGGGGTCAGGATGGCCACTGGGGCCAAAGCATGTGTACACAGAGATCCTCCAGAACTGAGCCCCTCAGCTCTGGTTACCACAGTGCCACTAGGAGGTAATCCAGGTCCTGAGAGATACTGTTTGATGATACTTGTCTATAAAGTCCCAATGGAGATGGAATTGTAAGTTTACTGAATTTAGGGATGTTGGCAAGTTTGAGTCCCTTTTGCCCCAAATCTGTATACCTGAATGTGGCACACTAACTGTCCCATAGAGAATGGAATAAAGAAATATATGTATGTGAAAGTTCTCATACTTTTATGGATAAGGGAAATTTAAAAATTGTAAGACCGTCCCCACAGTGTGGGCTCCAGGTACAATTCCGAGGTATTACCGAGGCTACACTAATCTGGATGCACTGCTTTTACTGTATAGTAAAGGCAGTAAAGAGTTGATTGAAGAATCCAAAATAAAATAAAGGGAAAATAAAGAAAATTAGTTAAGCATGGAACACTTCTCCATGAGGGAGGAGAAATCCATCACTTAAAAGCATTAACAAAAAACTGAGGGCTCATGGAGTGGGGTGACATTATAGGAGTACTCCTAGGGCACATGTCCAGCTAAGCGTTTGGCACTGTCCAGTCACCTGCAGGTAGCAGCCTATAACCTGAGGTCTCTGAATATATAGCCTGTGTTCTGTTCTGTACTGTACAATTAAAATAGCAGGTTTTTATGTTATCAGTCCTTTCAGGCTGGCCAATCAGGGGCCTCATCCACCCAACCTGACAGCCCCCCCCCCACAGTTTACTATGCCTCAGTTATTATTGGCACTGATCACTCATTGTGTTCATTCAGGAATGGAAGGGGATGATAAATGTGACATATTCACCAGACCTTTCCCCTACTCTCCATCCTGAACGATCCTATTGTGTGATTGTAGCTGCTGGTGGGAAGGAGAAGAGGGAAGCCAGAAGCACAGCGGGGGGTGGGGGCACACAGGGGGGCCTGGGCAGTAGGGGGAAACATATGGTTCACAGGGAGGGTGATGGGTGCGGCGAGGGGGCAATTACTGGAACCGATCCCCTGCATGGTTCTTTTTGCAGCAGCTGAAAGCCAGCGGAAGGGAGAGGAGAAGAAGCCAGCTTTTATCTGTTGAGCAATACAGGGGATCGGTTCTAGTAATTGCCCCCCCCCCCCGATCACCTCTGTACCGATCACCCTCCCTGCCCACACCAAATTCACCTAGCTACTTGGGCTCCCCTATTGGCCTGGGTCCCATACAGGAGGACTGGTGGTACCCCCTTATCCATGGCCCTGAGTAGTCGCCAAAGTTCTTGCCTGCTCCCCACATGTCATATCCCTTAATGTAGAACATGGGGCTCTCACTGACAGAGAAGTATACATTTGATCATTAAACTGTAAATTCATATAGGCATATGATGCAAATTCAAACAAAATAAAAACAATGGACATATTTTGTACTTGTAAGCTGAACCCCAAATATGATCTGTATCAGATATTTACATTGGTCCAGCTTCGACCACCGTAAATATGCATATATAATACCTGAGAGACCACTGGGGAAGCTAACAATCACTGTAGTAGTTAGTGCTACTACAGAGATAGTTGTGATCTTTCAGGCCCTGTGTCCAGTGGCTTTTCCGCAGCACACTGACCACAGGGGGCGCCTTGCTTGGCATTGCCGCCATTTGCGGAGAGCCTTGAATTTTTTTCAATAAATACAAGGCACTCTCTAATTGGATGAGGTGAAGATCATGACATTACCTTCCTTCTCTCAATCTTGCCCAATCTAAGAATACTTTGAATTCATTAACAAAATATGAGGCATTCTGTGAATGATGGTAGTGTGGATCATGAGTCCCCCTGTGGTCCCTAACATACGGACAATAACAGGGAAAAGACGGATAGAAGAGTGTTAGTTTAACAGACTGCCCCTCCAAGAGAATTCTAAGAGCTCTTAGTTATTTTCTCCTAAAATTCACATAACATCTGATATACTGTATATTTTACAGTAAATGCATGCATACTAAGGAATGAGCAATGGCAGCCATACAAAAAAAAACCTTTACTTTAGTTTGTTTGAGAAAAATTTCCCATCCCACTCCTTCAATTCTATTTCCTCACTACGATCAAAAACAATCGCTGATTTGACCCCATTAACCACTTGCCTACCGGGCACTTCTACCCCTTTCCTGCCCAGGTTAATTTTCAGCTTTCAGTGCTGTTGCATTTTGAATGACAATTGCACGGTCATGCAACACTGTACCCATATGAAATCTTTATTGTTTTTTTCACACACATAGAGCTTTCTTTTGGTGATATTTAATCACCACTGGGGGTTTTATTTTGCAAATAAAAAAGCAAAAAATTTGAAAAAAAAAAAAGATTTTCTTTGTTTCTATTATAAAATTTTGCAAACAGATAATTTTTCTCTGATCTGCATTGATGAGGCTGCACTGATAGGCAACACTGATAGGTAGCACTGATGAGGCGGCAATGGTGGGCATTGATGATTCACTGATATGCAGCAATGATGGGCACTGATAGGCGGCACTGACTGGCAGCACTGATTGATAGCACCGACTGGAGGCACTAACAGACGGCACTGACCAGCAGCACTGCTGGGCACTGACGGGCGGCACTACTGGGCAGCACTGATGGGCCACACTGCAGGGCATTGACGGGCGGCACTGCTGGGTAGCACTGATGGTCCATATTGCAGGGCACTGACGGGCGGCATTGATGGGCAGCATTGCTGGGCTCTGTTGGGCAGCACTGATAAATCAGTGCCCTGATTATCAGTGCAGATCTCCCTTGTCACATCTGCCGGTCATCGGCAGTTCTTTCTTCACACTGTGACAGCCCTCCCAGAACTAGACAACCGCGCTGTAGCCGTCTTTCAGCTATAGCGTGGTTGGGAAGCGGTTAAAGTGAAAGTAACTTGTTTATTTTAATTTTACCTACAAGTATGCTTATAATAAAGCTTACCTGTAGGTAAAACTAATATCTCCTAAACGTTCACCATTTAGGAGATAGTCTCTCTTCTGTTAAGCCGACGCATGCTTTCTGAAGGAAAGGCATACCCGTGCTGTTCCTTCAGAGCTGTGTGCCATGGCATGGGACTCAGGAGTGACATCATCACACCACGGCCTGTCAGATGGCCGGAGCTCATGAACCCAGAGGGAAGACCAGGTAAAGATGGAAGCCTCTAGAGTGGTGGCAGCGCGCCGCTGGAGGGCTTCATTTTAAGGCAAGTTTTACACAATGTGCTAGAATGCGAAGCACATTATGACATTACCTTGAAGGGGACTTTTTTTTTTTCCCCTTTCCTGCAGTTTACTACCGCATTAACTATTAGAAAATTGAACACACAATGTAAAAACAAGTACTTGTGAAAAACATTCTATTGGTCTATGACCAATTTTAGTTCTGGGAGTTTTGCCTTTGATTGCTTTCTTCTGCCTTTCCCATTGAGAATGGTGTTCTTAAAGATTTATTCTGAGCAGATGTTTACAAATCGGTCAAGTTATCTGGTGGAATTTGACTTTACCGTTACCCTATAGATTAACACTGGCCCTGCAAGCCATTTGTCACTGTGTTGTGTTTATTGGTTCTAAGGTAATTAATCCTGAGTGCACAGAAATGATGTGCAAGGTCAGGCCTAGGCTAACCAACGAGCCATTAGTACTGGCCTTGTATGTCTGAGCTGCCACCACAGACAGCTTTCTCCGCAGACTGGAGCCTTGACAGTTTAATGGGAACTGCACTGTAAAAGCTTACAGCCACAGATCTCCTTGGCCACAAAATGCCATTCAGATAAATAATGATGACAATATCCAAATGTAGTTTTGTGAGACTGGCAGATATATAGTTTGTTTCTTGTCTGATGTATACACTATATTTGATGCACACAATGTTAGCTTGCTATTATTGTTTAAATGATAGCCATGAAGGTGTAAACGGTTGCAGACTAGTGACCCTACATTAACAAGGTTTCAAACTTCAAGGACAATTCTTACTTGTAAGAAACAAGGCCTCTGTGATACAATCATTGGGCTCGCAAGGGGTTCAACATAGAAATTAAAGTGTTACTAAACCAAGGACCCTGCATTCACTATATCTGGTCTCCCACAGTACACACAACATGGAACCTTTATGTAGGCTAACCCCCCTCCAGTCCATCATGAATACTGCTGCCAGGCTAATCCACCTTATCGACCATTCAGTGTCTGCTACCCCTCTCTGCCAATGCCTCCACTGGCTTCCACTCGCCCAATGAATATAATTCAAAATACTAACAACTTACAAAGCCATCCACAATTCTGCCCCCAGCTACATTACCTACCTGGTCTCAAAATATCAACCAAATCGCTCTCTTTCATCCTCCCAAGATCTTCTGCTCTCTAGTTCCCATGCCACCTTCTCCCATGTTCACCTCCAGGACTTCTCCCGAGCTTCTCCTATTCATTGGAACTCCCTACCCAAATCTGTCCGGCTATCTCCTAATCTAAGGAGCTGTCACAGGCTCTCAAAAAGAGATCAGGAAAGAAGAATGTAGCAACCGAGTGCATGTACTCCTGCACTGAACTGTAGACTCCCTGCTATTGTTGTCCCCACATGGATTAGAGAAATGCAGGCCTTGCTGCCCTCAATGGACCAGGGATATCCAAAAGAAACTGTGTGTGAAAGATAATGCACTAGGCCTGTGCGCCCTCTTTTTTATCTTTCACACACAGTCTCAAAAAGAGAGCCCAACTATGCCTGTTCTTTCCACCAAACCCCACCATTCATAAAAGCCATTACTACAACTTCTATGAATGAAACAGGATCTACGAATGGAGGGGCATATCTTTCAATCATCTGCCTTTCCTCCATTCATAGACCACTTTCCGTTCATAGAAGCTGTATTATGGCTGTGGGTGCAATGTCAAGTTCTTGCAGAGAAGTCCTACATTTTTCTGCCCATGTGTCAAGGTCCTACCTTTCCTCAGGGCTTGTGCTGCTCCATGTGCTGGCATTCATCTTAGGTGTCTGCAAAGCATTGTGGGATCCTTTATGCTTTCAGCCTCTGCGGCTCCTCCCCCAGGAGGTGGCGGCTTATCACATATAAGTCTGCTGTTTGTAGCTGTCCATTGCATTCGTGTCCTGTCTGTTGCGCAGCAGCAAGCTCCCGTTTAGTTTCTCATTGCTCTCCTGGATACCGACTCGGCTTTGGCAAGACTCCTTCCTGGCTTCTGACCTCGGCTCTGGTGATCATCCTTCCTGGCTTCTGACCTCGGCTCTGGCGATCATCCTTCCTGGCTTCTGACCTCGGCTCTGGCGACCATCCTTCCTGGCTACTGTCCTACCAAGTCATCCACTGTTGCTGTTGGACTTGCGTAGACTCTGTCTTGTTTTTGTATAATAAACCTACCTTTAATTGCACCTCGTGTGTCTGGCTCCTCGCTCCTTGACACCATGCCTCTGTACAGGCTTTCTGTTTGAAAACTGCAGAGCTTGTGAATGAACTACAAGGGCCCATCAGTGCCCTCGCACTTCATTGAGAAATATAAGCCGTCTGCTGCTATGGCAGATGGAACTTGCAGTTTCTTCATTCACAGCTGCTGTCCCTCACAGCTGCATCGATTTTGAAATATGACCACAGGGGCAGGGAAAGGATCCCCCCGGCCACTGTTATGGAGGGCAGGAACAAGAGCATGTTACACCCTAAATATGGGTGTAAAGTGTAACATGCTCCAACAGGTGACCTTAGCCTTTAGCCCCGGTTCACATATATGCGGCCGTGTGAGCCACGTTTGTGCGGACACGTTTAGCCCATTCATTTGAATGGACTCCTGTGCCCCCTGCACTTCTTCTGAAAACGCAGCCCACACGGATTTTCATGCGGATCCGCAGTGGCACCACCCGCACAGATGTGAACCTAGTCTAAATGTTTGGCATCATTGTCTTGCTGCCTTCTTTTGCCACTATCCCACAAAACTGCCGGGACTGGTGAAGCAAACAGCAACCAGTCATGGCCAAAAATATTGGCACCCCTGCATTTCTGTCAGATAATGCACCACTTCACCAAGAAAATTGTTGCAATTACAAATGTTTAGGTATTCTCATGTTTATTTCTTTTGTTTGCATTGGCATGACACAAAAAAGGAGAGAAACAAAAAGCCAAATCTGACACTTTCCACACAAAACTCCAAAAATGGATTGAGCAAAATGATTGGTACCGTCTCAAACTTGTAAGAAATAATTGCATTCCAAGTTTGTGATGCTCCTGTAATTTGTAATTAAACTCACCTGTATCAATTAACAGGTGCTGACAAAATCACACCAGCAACCAGTTAAAATGGTGAAAAAATGACTCCACGTTTCTGTCGTGTTTCTAAGTGTGCCACATGGAGCATGGAGAAGAGAAAGAGCAGCAAAGAATTGTCCGAGGATTTGAGAACAGAAATTTGGTGAAAAGCATGGACAATCTCAAGGTTACAAGTCCATCTCCAGAGATCTTAATATTCCTGTGTTCACTGTGCACAACATTGTCAAAAAGTTTACAGCCTGTGGCACTGTAGCTAATCTCCCTGGACGTGGATGATAAAGAACAATTTATCAAAGATTATAACAAAAGATTAAACAAAAATTATATATATAAGCTAACGATATATAGCCTATATCACCGCACCAAAAATGTGAAATAATTTATATCAATAACATAATATAACTCAAACTGTGACTGGAGCTGCTATTTTAACCTCCCTAGCGTTATGATTATGTCCATATTTCTGTGCTCAAAGCGGTACTTTTTTTTGCATGGAAATATGTTTTTTTTTTATTGTAGGCCTGTAATTTTTAGGAATAACTCACTGAAATCTGTCCGAACAAGAGTCTAGTAAACATCCCGGGTAGGATAAAACTTGAAACACAAAATCGTAAATTATAATATAATAAATATTCATAAAAAATAATAATATAATAATAATAAATTTAATTCAATAATATAATCAAACCAAAAACACTGAAATTTGAAATATAGCGCCAAGTTCGCACATCACTGAGCAAAGTCGCAAAATCGTTTTCAGTGTCTGATGACGAATTTCCCCACGAATCATTATCACTCAATTCTGCAAGTGATTCTAATTTACTATCGCTGTTCTCTAGCTGGTCTAAAACCGCCTTTGACCTAAAGGGACGCTTTTTGGGCGCCATGGACGTTTCTCAGTTTCCAGGCAGAAAGAACAGTAAAAATGCAGGCAGGGCACAGGACAAAGCACTCGGGACAAAATGTATGTGAAATGGTTTGATACAGTAATGTTTTACTATGTGATTTTAGTGTATTGAGTGAATGTCACTTCACATTTTTAAATTTCCTGCCGTTCCGTCCCCGTACGTCCTGACGTTGCAGGGAACGGAACCCAGAAGAGAGATGCCGGCATCTGCCGGAGGACATTGCCGGGGGCACTGCAGGAGGGACATCGCGGGAGCGCAGGACAAGGTAAGTGAAGAAGAGATCCCGGAGCAGCACTGCAGGGTATTCCCGAGTGTAGCTCGGGGTTACCGCTTGTGGTGCTGAAACTTTACCCCGAGCTACACTCAGGAATACCGCCAGAGAGGTTAACATAAAATGTGCTCATCAGAGTGCCCCTAAACATAAAATAAGGGGCACTCTGATGGGCACATTTATTTTAAGGGGCACTCTGATGGGTACATTTTATGTTAGGGGCACTCTGATGGGCACATTCTATGTTGTGCCCATCAGCTTGCCCCTTAACATTCAATGTGCCTATCAGAGTGCCCCTGTAAGACTACACCCTACCTTGAGGGTAGACAGGAGCTGTGCCAAGATCCTTGCTGGACGCTTGAGTACTGGCAGGGAGCGGGAGCGACAGTGAGCTGAAAGGGGCAGGGCGCACACATGATGTCATGTTGCTGTAACACCCGCCCTGCTCAGCGGCAGATCTGTCATTGTGGGCTGGTGGTCCAGGCAGCAGCACTGCTGGGGCGGTTTGCGGACTGCGGTCTGTCATTTAGTGACCACTGCTGTAAAGCATTGTACCCACGATTGGCAGATCACAGGTGCAATGTCAGGCTCCTTCAGACTGCCAGTGTAGCTGTCTGCCTGTAGCACAAATACGGGCAGGCAGTTAATTCAGTCCAGGAAGAATCGAGGAATAACAAAGATGCTGGCCAGCACCCTCATAGTTTAAGAACTACAAACCGTCAGCCGCAAGGGTTGTTGGTACTTGTAGTCTATTCATTCATAGATCAAATGGTGACAGTGGGTGCAGGGAGAAGATCCCTGGCCCAGTGTCACAGCAGGGGGATGGGGGAATGGGAATCGGGGGGAGCTGCAGGAACTGGAATATTTAAAAACTGGTGGAACATGTAATGTATTCCTGAAGGTAAACTTATCATTTAAAGCACAAATCCAGGATATTATCAACATCCCCCCCAAACTAAAGCCTGGTATGAAAAAAAAAAACAACAACTATCCGAATGCTAATTTTACTTACCAAAAGCCGTAGTCATGTGACAATCTTTTTCTGTTTGCTTCCTGGAATCCATCTTCAGGTGTCCACATCACTGCCTGAGTGATGTGGACACCCCTAAATGGTGGAGGTGACACTTCCAGCAGCCAGGTCCTCTCTCTCATAGGCTCCAGAGAACTCACAGGGGTGGGGAGGGGGACCAGAATCCAAGAAAATAACAAGCAGGGAAAGATGTATGCTCCTCAGGGAAGGAAATTAGCTTGGCTCATTAAGGAAACTATGACTTTGAGCCATTACACTGCAGGATGGCTTAGGAAGTGGTGTTTGGAATCAAGACTGAGGAGTAAGATAACTGATCCACAATGGGCTATTTAAATGTAATGTTTGCCTGAAGTCGGGCTTTAATTTAATTCCATGCTAATATAATACATAAAGTGACTACAAGCTGCTGGGCATGGCAGTAATATAGTCATAGGCTGTTTATATTCAAGCTACGCAATGATCCTCAATGGTTTCAACACTCAACAAGGGAAAACACGAGCAACAAGCCTGGCTGGGTAACAGTGCCAGCTGTAGGGAACAGTTGCACAAGCCACTGTCAGTGCAGCTGAGCATGTAGGCCTCACTGCTCTTGGAGACTTCTGTTTCAATAAAGGACTTGTCATCTGCAGACCAGAGTCTTTGCCAAATCATGCAAAAGCTCTTCGTTCTTCAAACGGGAGAACATGTTATGTAAGAGGAACAGCTTTCACAGTAACTTCCAGCTAGAAATCCACATGGATTGATTTTTCACCGGGGCGACAAGTGCTGTGAAGCAGTAAATGTGCCGAATGTGCATACGGAGCCTGTTCCGGATTTTATGTTAGAAAAAGACTATCTACTTCACACGTAACAATCAATATACAAACTTGCACAATTAAACCGGAGCATGTCACAAAACCCGCTCAGTGTCAAGACAAGTAATCCGCACACACGTAACAAAAAAACTATAAAAGAAGTGTAGGTTTTAAAAGGGAAAGTATAGTGGATTTTCAGTGCACACGTTCTAGGTGGTTGCAGAATTTATCTTAACCATTAACATACAGCCCTGTATATACCCCTCAAATATCGCGCCATGTTTTAACGCTTTGATAGCTGACTATCAACACTGGACATGCAACACCGTACCAAATGAATTTTATAGCATTATTATACGCCTATATTATATCCTAGATTGTAAGCTCGAAAGAGCAGGGCCCTTGACCCCCTCGTGTTTTGTTTTGTTACTGTATTGTTTCATGTACTGTCCCCCACTTTAATGTACAGCGCTGAGCAAACCTTTTAGCACTATATAAATACTGTATAATAATAATAATTTTTAAGATAGAGTTTCTTTGGTGGTATGTAATAACTACTGGAATTTTAATTTTGACTTTACTAAAAGATACCAGTTTGGGTTTGCTTACATTTACCTTTAATTTCTTTACATTTAAAAAATGATCCCACAATCATTGGGTAGTGGCACTTAAACCACTAGCCCACCAGGGCAATTTTTGAGTTTTTTGCACACGATAAAATCTGCATTTTTTCAACTACTTGCCGACCGCAGATAGCCGAATGACGGCTGCACTGCGGCCGGCCAGTTCTGGGTGGACGTCATATGACGTCCTCCCAGAACGCGCACTCCTGTGCGCCCCTGGGGGCGCGCACCCGGCGATCTCCATGATTGCTGTGTCCTACGGACGCAGCTGATCACGTGACGTGGTAAAAGGCCAATCACAGCGGCCTTTTACCACGTGATCAGCCGTGTCCAATGACACGCTGATCACCGGGAAATGCAAATGCCGGTTCTCGGCTGCACTTTCCTCACGCTGTCAGATCGTGAGGAAAGTACTGCCAAAAACCGGCAGTTGTCAGAGCGGGGATCGGCACCGATCATCAGGGTCACTGATCATCAGTGCCCAGCAGTGCCACACACAAGGTCCGCCCACCTGTGCCCAGCAATGCACCCACCTGTGCCCAGCAGTGCGCCCACCTGTGCCACCCAGCAGTGTCACATGTGCCCAGAAGTGCCACCCACCTGTGCCCACCAGTGCCACCCACCTGTGCCCATCAGTGCAGCCCAGCAGTGCTGCCAGTCAGTGCCACCAGTCAGTGCCCAGCGGTCCTGCCAGTCAGTGCCACCTATCAGTGCTATCAGTACCCATTATCAGTGTCGCCTATCAGTGCCACCAATCAGTGCTGCATATCAGTGCCACCTATCCGTGACACCTCATTAGTGCTGCCTATCAGTGCCACCTATCAGTGCCCTTCAGTGCTGCCTATCAGTGCCCATCAGTGCTGCCTCATCAACGCACATCAGTGAAGGAGAAAAATTACCTGTTTGAAAAATGTTATAATAGAAACAAAGAAATTTTTTTTTTTCAAATTTTTTTGCACTTTTTTTGCTTATAGCACAAAAAGTAAAAGTGCCCAGCAGCGATTAAATACCACCAAAAAAAGCACTATTTGTGAGAAAAAATTATAAAAATTTAATATCGGTACAATCTTGCACGACCGCGCAATTGTCAAAGTGCGACAGCGCTGAAAGCTGAAAATTGGCCTGGTAAATACGGGGGTATAAGTGCCCGGTAGGCAAGTGGTTAATTAAAATACTGTAACCCCCCCAAAGCACATACTTTCTGAAATCAGAGACCCTAGAGGATAGAATGGTGGTACTTGCAATTTTTTATGTTGAAAAATATACTAAAATTAATTTTAGTGCAAACATACACAATAGTATACCCAATATTTTTGTAAAATATGAAAGACTGGGTTGTGTCAAGTATATAGATACCCTGTCAAGTTTAAAGGTGAGCACAAGCATCAAATCACAAAAAAAACATGAAACCCCAAATTCTTCATAGGCAACAGTTTAAAAGCCTTTACTAGGTTATCAGTTTAGAGAACCATGAATTATGGCCATAGAATTATTGATTGTGACAATACCTCATATGTGATGTTTACATACACATGCGTATCCTACTCTGCAGGTGTGTAGGGAGGTGCTAAAAAAATGTAATTATTTTTATTTGTTTTATATAATTTTTTTCATACATTTAATTTTTTTAGAACTTTATTTCTATCACATAGGAGCTAACAAGCCCCCAATGTGATAGCATGGACAGGTGACAGATGTGCTTTATGGAGAAATCTGGTTCAATGCAGCTATTTGAACACAGATCATGCTGGAACAGCAGCGTCCTCGACCACACTAGCTGAGGAATGACAGCTGTGATCCTGGAAGTGACATAATACATGTTGCTTTGGGGGTCATTAGTTGCAGGAGGGATCAGGAAATGGATGGTCCTCAAGTTCCTTCTGATTTCACTGACCAAGGGGTTTCCTGTGGTCCCAGTCTTCCTGAGGAACAGAAGAGCCTGGGAACTACTGCTGGTGGTACCAGCAGGGGCCCACATTGAGAGCCCCATAAAAGTGATCGGGAGGATCTAGAGATGCCTGGATCAGAAAGCCCTTCGCAGCCTCAAAAAGCGGGTACTAAGTTCACAGCTGCTGCAGCAGCCATAAGCTTGGATTAACCACTTGCCTACCATACAATTTATAAACATACCTTCTTAGAAAGTGGTTAAGGCCCCATCCCCCACGTTGCTGATCTTCCTGCATTGTTTACAAACATGTAACCCATTCACAATGGGAGAGGGGAGCTTACCCATTATGAATGATCTTTTTGTAAACATTACTAATGGTTACACTAGTAGGTACAATGCACCAGTTTCTGTGCATTGAGGTAAAGTGTACATTAATGTGCCTTAGTGCAAAACATCTCACCATTGCCACACCCACACACCTTCAATGCACATGCATTACAGTGCAAACTAAGCAATCGGGGGAAAAGACCTTAGTAAGAGAGGTGACCAAGGACCCAATGGTCACTCTGACTGAGCTCCCGAGATTCTGTGTGGAGATTGGACAAAGCTCCAGAAGAACAACCATTACTGCAGCTCTGCACTGATCTGGGCTTTATGGCAGAGTGGCTAAATGGGAACCTCTCCTAACTAAAACCCTTCTCCCCTGATTACCCTGTTTGGCCGGGGCAACCAGCTCTTGGAAGAGTCCTGGTTGTGCCAAACTTCTTCCATTTGAGAATTATGGAGGCCACTGTGCTCTTGAGAACCTTCAGTGCAGCAGAATTATTTTGTAGCCTTCCCCAGATCTGTGCCTTAATCCTGTCTCTGAGCTCTGCAGGCAGTTCATTTGACCTCATGTCTTTTGTTCTGATACACTTTGCATTGTCAGCTGTGAGGCCTTTTATAGAGAGGTGTGTGCCTTTCCAAATCACGTCTAATCAATTTAATTTACCGCAGGAGGACTCCAATCAAGGTGTAGAAATATCTCAGCAACTATCAAGAGACATGGGAGGCATCTGAGCTAAATTCCAAGTATTGTTGCAAAGGGTCTGAATACTTGCGTGATGCTTCAGATTTTATTTTGAATACAATCACAGACATTTCTAAAATTCTGTTTTTACTTTGTCATTATGGAGTACCAAGTGTAGATTAATGAGAAAAAAAATGAATTTAAACAACTGTAGTATTAGGCTTCAACGTAACAACATTGAAAAAATGAAGGGGATTCTAATACTTTCTGAATGCAGTGTGAGTGTGTGAATGTGTAATATATATATATACATACATATACAGTTGCAAGAAAAAGTATGTGAACCCCTTGGGATTACGTGGAGTTTTGCATGAATTGGGCATAAAATGTGCTCTGAACGTCATCTAAGTCACAACAATAGAAGAACACAGTCTGCTGAACAGAATACTACACAAACATTAGATGTTGCCATGGTTTAATTGCACATAACATGTAAACATTCACAGTGCAGGGAGGAAAAAGTATGTGAGGCCCTAGCTTAATGACTTCTCCCAGAGCTAATTGGAGCCAGGAGTGAGCCAACCTTGACTCCAATCAGTGTGATGATATTGGATGTGTTGCTGACAGCTGTCCTGCCCTTAAAAAACACACACCTGTTTCGGGTTTACTGGTTTCAAGAAGCACTGTCTGATGTGAACCATGCCTCACAGAAAAGAGCTCTCAGAAGATCTACGATCAAGAATCGTTGACTTGCATGAAGCTGGAAAGGGTTACAAAAGTATCTCCAAAAGCCTTGATGTTCATGTGTCCACGGTAAGACAGACTGTCTACAAATGGAGAAAGTTTAGCACTGTTGCTACTCTCCCTAGGCATGGTCGTCCTGTAAAAATGACTGCAAGAGCACAGCGCAGAATGCTGCATGAGGTAAAGAAGAATCCCCGAGTGTCAGCTAAAGACCTACAGAAATCTCTGGCACATGCTAACATTTTTGTTGACACATCTACAATAAGGAAAACATTAAACAAGAATGGAGTACATGGGAGGACACCACAGAGGAAGCCAAAAAGAATATTGCAGCACGTTTGAAGTTTGCAAAAGAGCACCTGGATGTTCCACAGCAGACAGATGAAACCAAGATTGAGTTGTTTGGGAAGAACACACAACACTATGTGTGGAGAAAAAAAGGCACAGCACACCAACATCAAAACCTCATCCCCACTGTAAAACATGGCGGAGGGAGCATCATGCTTTGGGGCTGCTTTGCTGCCTCAGGGCCTGGACGGATTGTTGTCATTGATGGGAAAATGAATTCCAGAGTTTATCAAGACATTTTGCAGGAAAACGTACGACCATCTGTCCGCCAACTGAAGCTCCGCAGAGGATGGGTGATGCAACAGGACAATGACCCACAGCATACAAGTAATTCAACAAAACAATGGCTGCAACAGCACAGAATACGCCTTCTGGAGTGTCCCAGTCAGAGTCCTGACCTCAACCCGATTGAAATGCTGTGGCATGACCTTAAGAGAGCGATTCACACCAGACATCAAAAGAACATTGCTACACTGAAACCGTTTTGTGAAGAGGAGTGGTCCAAAATTACTCCAGATCGTTGTGCAGGTCTGATCTGCAACTACAGGAAACGTTTGGTTGAGGTTATTGCTGCCAAAAAGGAGGGTCAACCAGTTATTAAGTCCAAAGGTTCACATACTTTTTCCTCCCTGCACTGTGAATGTTTACATGTTATGTGCAATTAAACCATGGCAACATCTAATATTTGTGTAGTATTATGTTCAGCAGACTGTGTTCTTCTATTGTTGTGACTTAGATGACGTTCAGAGCACATTTTATGCCCAATTCATGCAAAACTCCACGTAATCCCAAGGGGTTCACATACTTTTTCTTGCAACTGTACATACATACACACACACATAATACATATTGTTTATATTGTACATATATACGGTCCTGTAAAAAGTATTTGCCCTCTTTCTGATTTTTTTTTTTTTTAATGACTTAAATTATTAAAATCATATTTTCATATTACAGAAAGATAACCTGAGTAAATACAAAATGCAGTATAAATGATGATTTAATTTAGTAACAGAAAACAGCTGGCCAAACCTGCCTGGCTCTATGTGAAAAAGTAAATGCCCCTTCCCCTTTGCTAAATCATGAATGCACGGTGATTAACCATATTTTTTGGAAAACCAAGTTACATTTCACTTGCCCCACTCAGGCCTGATTATCGCCAGACCTGTTGAATCAAGAAATCACTGACAAAGTGTAGTACGGTAAAAGATCTCAAAACGCAACACATCATGCTGCGATCTAAAGAAATTCAAGAACAGATAAGAAATAAAGTAATTGACATGTATCTGTCTGGAAAGGGTTGCAAAGCCATTACTAAGGCCTTAGGACTTCAGCGAACCACAGCGAGAGCCAAAATCCACAAATGGAAAAGACTCAGAACAGGTAAACCTTTTCATGAGTGGCAATCCTACAAAAATTACTCCAAGAGCACAATGACTTATCCAGGAGGTCATAAAAGAACCCAGAAACAACATCTAAAAAACTGCAGGCCTCTCTTGCCTCAGTTAAGGTTAGTGTTCATGATTCAACAAGAAAAAGACCGGGCAAAAATAGCATCCATGGGAGAGTTCCAAAAGTTATTGCTGACCAAAAAGAACACAAAGGCTTGTCTCACATTTGCCAAAAACATCTTGATTATCCCCAAGACTTTTGGGCAAATATTCTGTGAACTGATGAGACAAAAGCTGAACCTTTTGGAAGGTGTGCGTCCCTTTATATCTGGCATAAAATTAACACAGCATTTCATAAAAAGAACAGCATACCAACAGTCAAACATGGTGGTGGTAGTGTGATGATCTGGGGCTGCTTTGGAGCTTCAGGACCTGGACAACTTGCCATAATTGATGGAACCATGAATTCTGTGCTCTACCAGAAAATCCTGAATGTCCAGCCATCAGTTCGTGACCACAAGCTCAAGCGCACTTTGATTATGCAGTAGGGCACATCAGCAAGTCCTCCACTGAACAGCTCGAAAAAAAACAAAATTAAAGTTTTGGAGTGGCTTAGTCAAGGTCCGGACTTAAATCTGATTGAGATGCTGTGGCATGACCTTAAACAGGCCATTCATGCTCGAAAACCCTCCAATGTGGCTGAATTAAAACAATTCTGCAAAGAAGAGTAGGCCATAATTCCTCCACAGCGATGTGCAAGACTCCCTACCAGTTATCGCAAACGCTTCAATGCAGTTGTTGCTGCCAAGGGTGGCAATTACTTTTTCACATAGGGTCAGGTGGGTTTGGACAGCTTTTTTTCCCCTTAATAAATGAAATCAACATTTAAGAAGTGCATTTTGCATTCAATTGGGTTAACTTTGTGCAATATTAAAATTTGTAAATTTGTTTGATGATCTGAATCATCTAATTGTGACAAATATATCACTAAGAGGGAAAATAATTTTTCACAGATATAGATATATATATATATATGCGCGCATTTTCTCCTTTTGCACTGCAGGATTATGTTCCATTTGCCACATATTTGGATTATGAAAAGGAAATCCCGTTCTCCATAACATTTGTTTTCTTGTAGTATATCAAGTGTTACAGCCAAAAGCCCTGCTCTGCCCTGCTGTTTTTTTACTTTGGCAGATGGCAAATTATTGCCTATATTAAGGAATCACATATGATTGCTGAGATGAACTTGCAATGTTTGTTCCCGCTTGCACAAATTTAACATGTTATAAATGAGAATTTTAGCTGAAAATCTTTATTAGCATACATCCTGCCTTAACCCAGTGAAGATAACTATGAATCTGCACTGAAACGGAAGCATATCCCATATGTATAGAAATGTGGTTCTGTAAACATCAGTACATAGCCTTAAGAATATTTACGTTCAGCTAATCACATTTACATATCTAAAAACGTGAAGAAAAAAAAATCTCTACCATTTCACATTTCTATAGCGTACGAGAAATGAGTCTATTGCCTGAATAGTTTATATACAAAGTTACATTTATTATTTTGGGAACTAACACATTCTGCAACACAATGATATCGGTTGTGAAATCTTTTACTTACAAAAAAAAAATTGAAAAAATAACACCCCAAAGAACAAATAAGCTAAAATGTTCATGTTACAGTCCAAATATACAGATCATAATATTCCACTCAGTAATGAAACAATGGCAGCCCTGAATCTGTTTCGTGTTTCGGCGGTCAGAAGACGAGGGTCAAGAAGGTTTCATGTTTTTGAGTCTGACTTCTCGTTCTAGTTCAAACTGTCTGTAGTCCACTCTCTCCAGGAAAGCCTTCCTCTCAATATACCTGTAAACATATAAAGGAATTCGATTTAGATGTGCTATGATCATCATTAATACAACAGTACATTAACTCCTTTACATCTTTAAGCGCTTTAAATGGGCTGTTATGACTGAAGCTGGAAGGAGCGGCTCCCAGTCACATGGCACTGTGATTGGCTGAACTGTGCTGACTTCATCAGGAGCCGGCCCTACAGGTCCCTGATTGTCAGTAATTGACTGTGAGCTGTTGGAAACAACTTGGTCACAGTTATATGCAATGGCTTTGTGTAAAGGACCTGCTGCTGCCAGTGTCTGTCCGGAGTACCAGACTGGATGTAATCAACAGATGCAAATATTACAGCAGACCCGTGGATTGAAGAGTGTGGGGTGGCCAATCTTTACAGCCCAACTCCACAATTAATAAATATTACTCAGCTGCTTAGCAGACTTTCATTTGAATATACTAGAGCAGGGGTATTCAATTAAAATTCATGGAGGTCTGGGCAGTAAAATTTTGTTCTAGCTGATGTCCGAATTGCATTTTTGTGCGATGACTCTTCACATTCCTGACCCCTCTCCTCCTAAATCACAATCCCATTCTTACATCAGATTCTCTGTCCCCCTTCCACAGGCATATCACAATTCCTCCCTCACATCATAGTTTACCCATTACAGTAGTGTTCCTCAGCCCCCCCTTCACATCAGCCCCCTCCCACAGTGTCACTTGCCCCCCTTTACATCCCAGCTGCCACAGCGGCATCCTCTGCCCCCTTCCCATCACAGACCCCGCAGTGGTGTCCTGTGCCCCCTTCTCATCACAGCCCCCACAGTGGTGTGTCCTCTGCCCCCTTCCCATCACAGACCCCGCAGTGGTGTCCTGTGCCCCCTTCACATCACAGTTCCCACAATGGTGTCCTCTGCTCCTTCATATCACAGCCCCCACAGTGGTGTCCTCTGTCCCCTTCATATCACAGACTCCACAGTGGTGTCCTATGCCCCCTTCATATCACAGACTCCACAGTGGTGTCCTCTGTCCCCCTTCATATGACAGACCCCCACAATAGTGTCCTCTGCCCCCTTCACATCACAATTCCCCCCAGTAGTGTCCTCTGCCCCCTTCACATCACAGACCCCACAGTGGTGTCCTCTGCCCACTTCACATCACAATTTCCCCAGTAGTGTCCTCTGCCCCCTTCACATCACAGACCCCACAATGGTGTCCTCTGCCCCCTTACCATCACAGACCCCACAGTGGTGTCCTCTGCCCCCTTACCATCACAGACCCCACAGTGGTGTCCTCTGCCCCCTTCACATCACAGACCCCACAGTGGTGTCCTCTGCCCCCTTCACATCACAGACCTCACAATGGTGTCCTCTGCCCCCTTCACATCACAGACCCCACAGTGGTGTCCTCCGCCCCCCTCACATCTCAGCCCCCACAGCAGTGGGGGATCCACAGGTTCCCCCTTAACATCACTGCCATCACAGCAGTGTCCTCTGCCCCTTTACTCTTCTTACATGGGCACACAGAGGACAGCCAAAGGCTGTACAGTTTTGAACGGCGGGTGGGAGCTGCTGGAGATAACATTACATATTAACAAGCTGTTGTCTTGACAGCCAATCACAGCGGTCACATGATCGGAATGCCCACCTCCTACTTCCGGCATTTCGATCCTCTTAAAGAGCCAAGAGGTGTCAACAGGAAGGGGTTAAGTATTTCAATAGCAACTCGTGACAGTAGCAACGCAGACACCTTTTCCTTACATGGATTTGATTCAAGCCGTGGCTGCAGCCATTATCCCGATTTTGCTAATTCCTGTCCAGGACATAAATGTACATATGGTGGATGGGAAGCAGTTAAGTGTCAAAAAAATCCTGTAATACTTAGCACCATCTAATGGTCAAATGCAGTGTTTTCACTTCAAATAACGGAAAATCCTTTGTTCAGCACAGGAAATAGCCGAATAACCTTTGTTTTTTGCCCCTTTCGCACAAAACGAATGTACATGCACTTTCACTGGGTGAACTGCTAAGCACATTTTTTTTGTGTGAATAATTTCCTACCACCTAATTTTGACTACCGGTCTCTACACCGGTACTACAGTGATCGCCACCGCCCCTGACGACATCAATTGGATGACGAAACGCGTCGAATGGAGCTTTGCTGCGTGACGCCATCACATTTTTTGGAGGGACGGCAGCCATTTTCCTGGTTGGAAACTTGATACAAATGCTGGTAACCATCCAATACAGTGTACGAGTAACTTGTAATAAACAGGGTGATTTTATTATTTAATTACTACGCTATGAGTGGTCTTCTTCTTTTATTCCTTATCTAAACATTGGATGGAAGTCTTCTTTTAGGACCTGTTTAGACCTTTGAGAGGAGCATTGAAATCTATTCTGATAAGGATTGCCAGTTCCATGATCTGCACATATTCATCCCCCATTTGAAGTTGCCTATATTGACCAGTGTGTTTCAGTCAGAATTTCTGGTCAGAGGCTGAACCATTTGGGTGTCCTGGTGATGGTGGATCGTGGGAACTGCATCTGGAATTTTTTTGATTAATTGGACTTTGTTTTTTATGTTTTTGATTAGCGCTGCAAATTTGATTTATTTTTTATAGACTGCTAAATACTTTTTAGCATCACCAGTTATATCAGTCTTGTGTCCTCTATCAGTGTCTAGCAGAGCACTGGTTAAAGCTTGTAGGAGGAGTTTTCTTTCTGCTCTAGGAAAATGCAAAACCCCTGACCCTCTGTCTGGACAGTGCTGATTGGCCCTGTGCTGATCACATGCACTTCACCAAGAAAAAAAAAAAACCTCTAGCAATACCCACTAAACTGAGCATGTGCAAGTGGCTATTGTTCAGTCTGTCTTATCAGGAGGACATCTGAACAAGAGGAGGGGCAGAAAAGAAAGGATTAACCCCTTAGGTTCTACAGTGAGTATAACAAGCATACTTTACTGAATATACAGACCGATTTTACTGTTGTGGGTTTAGTAATACTGTATATGTAGAGAATGGAGATCCGCAGTGGCGGAGGGACAAGTATCTACCCTTTTCATTACAGGGAGGCATTTTTTTTAATCTACTGACAGAGTCACTTTAAATATGCAGATAGAAACCTTGGCACATTCCATGGAGAAAAGAAACATTTATGCAGCCATCTGGTCTACACTGCAGGCAGTGGTCAATCGAAATGGCGTGCGGGTAATTAAAGGATGTTCTGTAGATCTGGGAGCCTGTGTGAGGGTTACATAAGAGGACGTGGTGCCAGAGTACAGCAGTATTCTCCCCACAAGCAATTGAAAGCCAACAAGTAGAGGCCCATGCTGAGTCAGGGCAGCCTGGGCACATAAGAGCAAGCTGTACTGTGCTCAGTGAAGGCTCCATGCCAGCTGCTTACACAGCAAAAACCTGTGCCAGGGGCACACCAGCCCATTCCCTTTGTGCTGTTAATGCAGGGCACTTGCTCTGCTTTATTAATAGTATAATGTGTAAGTTTGCTCCATTGTATCCATTGCCCACGTCATTAGCTCATCTTAAATACACATTTCAAAAGTCATTTATCACAAAAGCCGCCTTCAGTCCTGTGGACAAGTGATGTTTGCAGACAAGCCAGGAGGCTTTTGCGTTCTACTCAGCAGAAGACCACAATGCAGTGCCCTTGTGCTGTCAACTGTCAGCTTTATCGCTAAAGATCTATAGCTATTTTTTTTTTTTTTATATTCAAAAAATAAATTCTGTTAACCTATAAAAAGCTATATGACATCAGTCATCCCTAATGTACAAATACTACACACAAATCATTTTCTGTCTTGACTATTGCAATGCACCTGTCATTTAAACCTATTGAATTTGAAAATATTTAGCAGTGGGCACCCGTTGCCTAAGGATACCTTTCCCTTCACAAGTGACAAGCTCACTGAAGCATTTCGGCTGCTGGTATCATTCCTGTAGAGTGATGGCAGATAGGCGATATTATTTGCAGAGCATTTCTTAATAAAATGTCGCTGTGTGCTTTCTGCCTACTGAGCTGCCAACCCTCAACTTAGAATGACTGGGGATCTTTATCTCTTGACACTTGAGGGGGGGGGGGGGGACAGAGAGGTTCTATATGGTATGTTGGAAGTTGATTCCTCTCTCGTGCTGTGTGCTAAAGTACATAGTTCATTTTTTCATTTTTGTTCTGAGATAATACATTTGTGCATGTCGTATGGCAATGCAGAAGAGGTTGGCAATATATCCACATCATTGTGACTCTCTTTTATAGACTTTAAAGTGGCTGTAAAGGCTGAAGATTTTTACCTTCATGCCTTCTATGCATGAAGGTACAAAACCTTCTGTGTGCAGCAGCCCTACCCAGAACCCCTAATACTTACCCGAGCCCCTTCGCAATCCAAAAATGTGCATGAGAGCCTCGTCTCTCTAGGGACTCTCCCTCCTCATTGACTGAGATAGCAGTGGGAGCCACTGGCACCTGCTGCTGTCAATCACAGCCAGTGAGCCAATAAGGAGAGAGAGTGGGCGAGGCTAAGCCATGGTTCTGTATGTGAACGAACACGTAGAGCAACAGCTCTGGAGCGAGCTTGCTTGAGTGCCCCCATAGCAAACTGCTTGCTATGGGGGCACTAGACAAGAGGGGTGGTCCAGGAGTGCCAGCAGGGGACTCAAGAAGAGGAGGACAATGGGTTGCTCTGTACAAAACCACTGCATAGAGCAGGTAAGTAAGGCATGTTTGTTATTTAATTAAAAACAAAATTTGCAATATCACTTTAACCCACTTCTAAACAACAGACAGACGTTATTAAAGCACACTTATTTCTATCTGCTTTTGTTAAAAAAATAAATAAAAAACATACAGTGGCAATAAAAAGCAAGAGGACAGTTTAGTACTAAGGCTACTCTTCCAAGAAGTGGCACTCAGCCAAGATGACTCCCAAGGCAGAGCGCAGAATACTCACTGAGGTAAAGAAGAACCAATGAGTAACAGCCAAAGGCTTGAAGACATCATTGGAACTGGCAACATTCCCGTTCACGAGTCTACCATACATAAATCTTTGAACAGGCAAGTGCAAAGAAGGGCACAGCTTACCAAGATCAAAACATCATCCCAACCATGAAGTGGAGGGAACATCGTATTTGGGCTTGCTTTGCTGCCTCAGGTCCTGAACCAGTTGCCATCATCAAGGGGAAACTGAATTTCCAAATTTACCAAAATGACATATATTATAATGTCTGGGTGGCTGTCCACCAGCTGAAGCTTAGTTGAAATTGGAAGATGCCGCAGGTCAATGACATTAAGCATTGAAGTAAATCCACCACAGACTGGCTTCAGACTCCGTTTGGAGTGGCCCAGAGTCTAGACCTTAACCCCATAGAGATGCTGTGGAATGTGACCTCCAGAGAGCCATTCTCAGACATCTTACAAATGTGTCAAAGCTGAAGCAGCTTTGTAAAGAGAAATGGTCGAAAATTCGTCCTGAACGTTGTGTGGGTCTGATCCAGAGCCACCGAAATCAACGGTTTGAAGTCATTGCTGCCAAAAGAGGTTCAACCAGCTAGAAATGCCTAGGGTTCAATTACTTTTTCCTCTAGCAATGTGAATGTTTAATGGGTGTGTTCAATAAAGACACAAACAATTAGAATTGTTTTTGTGTTGTCAGCTTAAAGCTTGGTATACACACTAAGCTTTTTTTCGTTCAACCCAGCAAGTAGAATCGTACCAAACAATCAATGTTAGTGCAGCGTTCTCTTTCGCTGTGCGTTTGTGTTCTGAGAGGGAGACCCCCCCCATCAGAACACAGTAATCAACGCTCGCAGACATTAGCTGTCAGTGCTGATCAGTGTTCTGATGGGGGGGGGGGGTCCCCCTCCCCATCAGAACACACTAATCAGCGCTCGCAGCCATTGGCTGTCAGCACTGATCAGATGCTTATTTTCCAGCATATCCCATCAACAAAAGCCGGTCCTCAGACTGGCTTCAGTTGGAAGGATAACTGTAACACATGGTCTGAATGTCAGCTGGTTCCTGATGAACCGGCTGATATTTGGACCATGTGTACCCAAGCTTAAGCGTTTATCTATTGTAACTTAGATGGGAATCGGGTCACATTTTATGGCTCATTACTGCAGAAAACCAGTTAATTCCAAAGGGTTCATAAATGTTTTCTTGTCACAGTATAACGGTGGGATAAACTGCTATATCAGCTTCTTTTGTAACTCTGTTATTAAAAAAACAAAACAAAACCAAACAAAAAAAAAACCAAAAACCAAAAAAAAACCACTTTCCTGGTTAAATCTGCAGCCAGCTTTGATTTTTGAAAACTGACAAAAATGTCAGCCATGGCGTCCTCACATATGTTCCGCGTTGCAATGTATTTAACTAAATTTTTATTTTGTTGAAGTAGCTTTACACTTTAAATGTAAATCCTAATTTGAAATAACAAAAATAGGGTTTAAAGTGGAATTTCACTCAAAAATTTAAGCCCCATTGGTTTGCAACAGTTTTTTTTTGGAGAGGGGGGGGTGTACCATTTTTGGTAAACGGTATCGTCTCCTACTTCTACAATCTACGCCCAGGCAAGGATAACTTTGGTTGGCCTGTCCCTTCCCACAGCCTCCTGGGACATGTAATACCTCTCAGGAGACTGCAGGACCTTTCACAAAGCACGATGCAATCTTGTGCATGGGCAGAGGGTAGCCAGCTGTGGTTCCTCAAGAAGCCCCAACCCGCACCCATATTTAGGATGGTGGCGCTGATGACCCAAAGTTGTAAGAACAACCGGCTGCGGGAAGACAGCGCTGGACTCCAAGGACTGGTAAGTACCTGATTTTTAAATGTCAGCAGCTACAGTGTTTGAAAAATGAAGTTCCACTTTAACTGCAGACGTATGCCTATAACTCTGCACTGTGGAGATTTCTAAATCTGACATTCATATTATATGTGGCAGTGATAGATATTGAGACACTTTTACCCGTCTTTGCCTCGGTTGTGAATAGCCAACTCGTCACCGATCCCTTCTTGCTCTTTGAAGGATTCCCAGTCCAGTTTAGATTTCTCCAGAGTGCTCATCTTCTGCTTTTTGGATCCCAATTTCCCCAGAATGCTGTACATGCCACCCGTTCTTTTCACACTGAAGCAGGAGATAAAAAAAAAAACAAAACACAAGGGTGAGTGTCAGTATATTCCTATATAAGCAAATAAGAAAAATGCTACATGAAAAATAACAGTCCAATGAGGCAAAGAGCATACCAAATGCTCACAGCGCTACTGCCTCCATGTTCTTCAGAGACTTACTACTGATTTCATGGAATACATTCCAACTTCTATTGCTCCAATACAGGCTCCTCAAACCTTCATGTGAATGAAACCCTGTCATCAGACCATTCATTTCAACAAAAACATTCCCATACGATTATAAGTGAATTTTATTTATTTATAGAAGAATTCTAGGCATGGATTATGTTTACATAGTTACATTGGCCCAGCTTAGACCATTATAACCATGTACAGTATATACCATACCTGGCCGATGCCCCTGCAAGATGGAAATCACTGACACCAATATTGTAGTGATCTCCACTGACGTCTGGGTCCTGTGCTGACCAGCCAGCCTTATGCATTGTGAACACAGGTCAGCTGCTCAGAATGGGCACCATTTGGAGAATACTTTGCACTCTCTGAATGAATGAAAAGCGTTAATTGGACGAAGTGGAGAGGCAGGAAGGTGACGTCACACTCTCCGCCTTCTCCAATCAGAGAACGTTTTCCATTAATTCAGAAAATGCAAAGCATTCTCTGATTGGTTCCTATGCCAATTTCCTGTATTGACAGTGCATCAAGCCGAGTGCTCAGCACAGGACACAGAAGAAGGTGAAGATAACTGGAGTAGCTGTGTCTACATCAGTGATTTCTAGCTTCCAGGGCACTGGTATATACAGTACATAGTTACACTGGTCCAGGCTATGTAAAAATATACTATACCTGGAATTCTTCTTTAAAGGAGATGTTTAGGTTTGCTAAAAACAAATATACATAACTCTATGCTGCAGCATTGGAGTGACGCTGCAGCTGTCCCACGTCAGCTCTAAGACAAAGAACTGAGCAATCACATGGTCACGGATTGCTCAGTTCTTGGTGTTCTCAGAGCAGAGAGCAGTAACTGTCAGTCACTGTTCTCTGCTTTACAACTCCAGTGCTCACTGGACTGCCAGGCAGAAGAGGAGGCAGGTGCAACTTTCTCCGCCTCTCAGCGTGCCGTGACAGTGGACAATCAAGCAACTTGCTGGATCATGTCAAAATTGTCAGGATTTTTCCAGTGCCTGGATTAGCTCCACTATGTCATGTCAGCTGATAGCAGACTTTAGCCCGCTGTCACCTGATTCTGGGTCACAGGAATGCAAAAGTAATTGCAGTTCTGTGACCCCACAAGTATCACCAAAAAAGCTTTTGGCCAAGCTTCTCTTTCATTGCATGCTCTTTACCTAAATTTACCTTTACATGTAGACATCCAAAAGCCTTAGGACTGCTGCTGGGTGCCAAAATCTTGGATTTGATGTCAGCAGACCCATAGATCAATGCCAAGCAACAATCTATAGTTTCCCCATTTAATTTTGCCCTGGCAGCTAAAGAACAGTAAATCAGACATAGCCTGTGCATTGGATTCTGTGAGGTCTTTTGTCATTGAGGCCTCATGCACACTGGGCATTTTAAAAACGCCAGTAGGATTAGCTGTAAAAACATTAAAAACGCAAGTTTTTCCACATTAGCTGCGTTTTTCCACGGTAGCATTTTGTTTTTTGTTTTTTTACACAAAAAAATTAAATCTTGGCTCAAAAAAATGCTCAAAAACGCTGGTTTTACCACGTTTACCAGTGTGACAGCATTTTTACACCTGAAAAAAAAAACTTCTTGAAACCCACTAGTTCTGTTATTTTTCTAGCCAGAAAACGCCCCTGCCAAGAAACGCTGATTAAAGCCTATGTTTGCATGGACATATAGGATAACATGCTGGGGAGTTTCCTGGCTGTAGGAAAAAAAAAACCGCCAGAAGCCAAAAACAGCCGCTGTAAAAACGCCCATTGTGCATGAGGCCTGAAGTTGAGGACAGGAAGGCACTTATTGGGACCTTCTTCAATGTACCCCTGCAGTGCTGTGAAGAGGACCAGGCATTGCCAGAAGAGAAGATTTCTACAGAAACCATCAGCCTGCAGGACGTGATACATACTTCAGTTCAGGGAAGTTGCATTTGGGATCATACACATCTGCAGATTTTTTGTGTAAATGCACAAACCCATTTGAAGAATTTCCACTTCTAAACAAGAATACTTCAGGTGCGTATTTTAAAAAGGATCTTCCGACAGCTCTGCCAATAAGAACTTGTGTTCCATTCAGAATATATTCATAAATCAGTGTGAATGACCCGTAAAAAACAAAAAACCCCAATAGTACGGCAATGCCTGCAGTTCTTGGGGGAGGTTGAAAGTTCTTAAAACAAAACAACAAAACCATAAGGCTGCTAAAACATTCTGCTCATTTTATTGCAAATATTTCCAGGAACAGAACCAGCTTTAACCAGGGGATGGAAAATTTCAGACAGAATTAGGCAAACAGAGCAGTCTAGCAGTCTATTCCAATATTATCAAATATAAACAGGCCTCTGCTGTACATTTTTTTTTTAAGGTGCACCGACTACCTACCACACATTGGAAGGACAGAAACAACAAGGAGGTTTATAGCAGCAAAGTAAACCTGTGAATAATCTCCCTTTCACTGGGGGCTGCCCTTGCACTGCAACGAGTAAAGTGGTTCTAAAGGCTCAAAGTTTTTTACCTTCATGCATTGTAAGCCTGAAGGTAAAAAACCACCTGTGTGTAGCAGCTCCCCCAACATTTACCTGAGCCCTATCCTGCGATACCCATGCCAGCCTCCGTTCTCCAGGAACTCTCACTTCTGATTGGCTGAGGCAGCAGCAAGAGCCATTAGCTCCTGCTGCTGTCAATCACAGCCAGTGAGCCAATCAGTAGAGGGAGGAGGTGGGGCCGAGCTGCAGGTGTGTGTGACTGGACACTCAGAGCCACAGCTCGGGAGCGAGCCTACTCGGGTGCCCCCATACCAAGCTATTTGCTGTGGGGGCACCTGTCAGAAGGGAGGGCCCAGGAATGCCGGAAGGGGATCCAAGGAGGATAGGGGCTGCTCTGTGCAAAACCACTGCACAGAGCACGTAAGTATGACATTTGTTATTTAAAAAAAAAAAACAAAACATAAAACAAGACTTTAATATCATTTTTATTATTATACAGGATTTATATAGCGCCAACAGTTTGCTCAGTGCTTTAGATCACTTTAAATGCTCGTTTAAGTCTAAGGGGGACGGAAAAAGCAATATCCCCATCCACTTCAAATGTGTGGATGGCATGGGGAAATTGACTCAACCGGCTGGCAAAACCCAAAAAAACAGAGCCATGTACACTATAGCCAGCTTAAAGTGGAACTACACTGTATCTGAGCACCAGTCAGATATCTGAGCAGCAGCACAATCCAGAAGCACTATTTCATTCATTTTTTAAAATTTAAAGCAAACTTCCCCATCCATCCATGTCTCCATGTTTTATTTTGTAAGTGAGAAATCACTTACAAAAACACCCCCCTAGCATTTCTGGCCGTGGCCATCTTGAATAAGGGCAAATGCTTCATGTAGCATTCACCTCCTGGTTTCCATCTGCCCTCAGCTCAGGCACGAAGGAAAGAGGGTGTGCTTAGCTGAATGAACCCCTCCTGAAGACTCCTGGGATGTATGACATCATTTGCCTAGGCAAGGAAACCTGAAAGTAACTACAGAAATGTAAAAAAAAAGAAAAGTTTAAACAAGTAAATATGATATACTTTCCTATCTATTTATTATTGCCAGCAGCCTAAGGATTCAAAATAGTCAATGTTGATTGGAAGAGTGAAGTTACACTTTAAGACAACTTCTATGTATCCTGTATTCATTAACCACATGCCGCCCAGTCACTGTAGAAATACGGCGGCAGGGCGGCACGGCTGGGCAAAACCACGTTTTAAAACGTGTGTTTTTAAAACAGGTAGGGGGCGCGCGTGAGGCGCTCCGCCGCCCTACCTGTCCCTCCGATCACAGCCGCAGATGTCAGTCACCGGGTCACAGCCGGCCGTTACCGGCTATGTCCCGCCGATCGGCGGCAATCACTGACAGAGAGCACAGCTGCAGTAGTTGTGCTTTCTGTCAGTTCCCTGACAGCTCCAGGACACGCTGATCGGGACAGAAGAGTTTCTCTCTCCCGATCAGCGGTGTTCCCTGCAATACACACCCCCGCCCCCTAGTAAAACACTCCCCTCACACAGTTAACCCTTTCCCTGAATAATAAACTTAACCCCTTCCTCCCCAGTGCCATTAGTACAGTGTCAGTGTTTTTTTTTTTTGCACTGATCACTGTATTTGTGTCACTGGGGATGTCAGTGACCCCAAGTCAGTACCCCCAATGTCAGAATGTCCGCCGCAGTCCCGCCATAAGTCACTGATTGCCGCCATAAGTCGCTGATCGCCGCCATAAGTCGCTGATTGCCGCCATTATTAGTATAAAACCCTAAAAATCCCAGTATCTTTCCCGCCATTTGTAAACGCTATAACGTTCACGTAAACCAATTAATTTATTGGTTTTTTTTTTTTTTTTTAGCAAAGACATGTCGCAGAATGCATTTTGGCAGAAATTTATGACTAAATTTGATTTTTACATTTTTTTTACTGGACATGTTTTATAGCAAAAAGCCCAAAATTTAGTTTTTTTTCCTCAAAATTGTCAGCCTTTTTTTATAATAGCGCAAAAAATAAAAACCGCACAGGCAATCAATTACCACCGAAGAAAGAAAGCTCAATTTGTGGGGAAAAAAAGGATGTAAATTTAATTTATGTACCGTATTGCATGACTGCGCAATTGTCCGTTAAACTAGCGCAGTGCTGTATAGCCAAAAAATGGAGTAAATTTCAGTATCTATACCATAGTTTGTAGACGCTATAACTTTCACACAAAGCAATCAATATACACTTATTGGGATTTTTTTTTACCAAAAACATGGAGCAGAATACATTTTGGCCTAAATTTATAACTAACTTTGAGTTTACTATATATTTGTTATAGCTGAAAGTAAAAAATACTGTTTTTCTTCAAAATTTTTGGCCTTTTTTTGTTTAGAACGTGAAAAATAAAAAGCGCACAGGTGATCAAATACCACCGAAAGAAAGCTCTATTTGTGTGAAAAAAAAGGACGTAAATTTCGTTTGGGTGCAGCATTGCATGACCGCGCAATTATCAGTTGAATTAGTGCAGCGCCGAGTAGCAAAAAGAGGCCTGGTCATTAAGGGGGGTAAATCCTCTGGAGGTCAAGTGGTTAAATTGATGCTGCTGTTTGTTAATGGCAGGAGATCCATTTAAATGAACTTTTACGTCTATAGTTGCTGTTTCCACAATGTACTTGAAATCTGTAACTTGCTTTTGTCATGTGTAGTGCAAAGAAGAAGAAGAAGAGCATCCCGCAGCCATGGAAGGGTTAACACTATATCTAGCTGCTTCTCTACAGTTCCCACCATTGTAGAGATACAACATACACATTCTAAAATAAAAGCGGGGTGGGTACAGACAATCAGAATACACAGCTGACCCAGGCAGTTCACATATCACAAAGGGCTGGAACCACTTTCCCATCACTAAGATAAGACAAGACAGTGGTTTCCATAGTACTCTGTAAATACAGGGGTGACACATTTGCACCTTACTATGGCAATAATGCAAAACAAACACAGCCCTGCATTAGCTGGGATCATTAGGGTTGGCTTTTTTTTTTTTTTTTTAAGTTTAATTCTGGGCACATAAAGACACACATTAATGCAGTTCTGTATTCATTAACCACTTCAAGTCTGGACAGTTTTACCCCCTTCCTGTAAAGGCCAATTTTCAGATTTCAGGGACAATTGCGCGGTCATGCAACACTGTACCCATATGAATTTTTTTAGCATTTTTTTGAGACAGATAAAACTTTATTTTGGTGGTATTTATTCACCACTGGGAGTTTCATATTTTTTCATAAAAATTAAAAAGTCCAAAAATTTTGAAAGAAAATGTTTTTGTAAATAATCTTTCTTCACAAAATCTTGGTCAAAATTTACTCAGTTATCTTTTTAGTAAAAAAAAATGACCCAAATTAGTTTACAACCAAAAATTATAATTTTTCTAAATTTTTTTTTCACATTTTTATTTTTTTTTTATATTAGTTTTTTAACATACTGTCACCCTAACAGTACAGTGTCACCATAGTGACACTGTACTACTTGTGGGGGGTGATGAATATATTTTTTTTTTTACACCGATTACTTTTACACCAATAAAGGCTGTAAAAGCAATCATTTCTCCTTCTCTCTGGCTGAATTCTTGCAGCCATTGAGAAATACTGTGAGAGCTGTGATTGGTCACAGCTTGTCACATGCTAGAAGGCTGTTGTGAATAGCCTTGTACCATGTGACCTCTGTGATAATTCACCGATTTCACTAGGAGTAAGCAGTGATGTCAGAAGTGACATCTTGCTTACTACTATTCATGTGATCACTGATTGACCAATCAGTGATCACATGATCGGGACCTCACACAGAGGTCCCATACAGCGATCGGTGTTCCGCTGTGTCCGGATGGTGTTGCTGCACACTCCCAGGGAGAGCGCACAGGCAGGGAAGCGGGAGGATGTTTATAAATTGTTTAGTTTAATACACACCAAACTGAGCATGTGCAACTTGCCCCTAAGGCTCTGTTCTATCAGGAGATGAAATGGGGACAGTAGAAGGGGAGGATCAGAGAATACAGGATCAAACATCCTTTTTACACAATGCAGAGGACTAACCCCTTAAGTTCCACAGTGAGTATAACAAGCATGCTTTACTGCATATACAGACTGATTTTACTGTTGTGGGTTTAGTAACACTTTAAAATAAGGAGAAATTGTTCAGTGTGCTGCTGGGCCACATTAACATTTCTAGGCATTTGCTTTAACATAGCAAATGTTCACTTTTTAAGCTCAGGTCCAATTTCAAAAGGGAGCAAAATACCAGACTTTACATATGACCTTAAGTCATTCCGGATAGAAAGCACACAAATGAAGGAAATATAAAACCTTTACAAGTAAACCTGCACAATTATAATGATAGTGACACTAAACAATATCCTTACTCCCCAAAAACAATCCATACACATCCACTACTTAATGGTCATGTAACCCAATTTTCTTGAAATTGTTTCTTATGGTGTTTTTCAGCTTCCCTCCTTGTAATGTATTCAGTGAGCTCCCGAACCTCTTCTTCCCCCGAACCTCTTCTCCCCCCCCCCCCACTTCCAATTGTTTGGAACAAGCAGTGTGTGTAAGTTGCAGTCATGTGCGCACTCTACGCACACTGCAAAACCATAGTCCATAGTCTCTAATCCATCTCAGGACTGAGCAGGAGAAGGTGGCTATGTTCCTACATACAGTGAGACCAAAGAGAACGAACGTAGTCACCCTCCAACAGGAAGTCAGATCACAGCAGGAAAATAATTAATTTGCAGATTTGGAGTCCTCGGGTTCTTGGGTTTTAGTGGTTATACCAGGATGAGTCATCATCCGGGTATCAAAATTTTCAGAGGGCGATTCCCTTTACTGTAGAAGTGATTAGAGTGGCTGTAGAACCACTTGATGACTTCTACAGACTTGGCTCTCTTTGGTCTGACTGTATGAAGGAACATAGCCACCTTCTCTTGCTCAGTCCTGAGATGGATTAGAGACTATGAACTATGGTTTTGTAGTGTGCATAAAGTGCACACATGACTACAACTAACACTCAGCCACCGCTGCCTTTCCTCGGGCTCTCCTGTCCAATCAAGGAGCCCAGGACCACTCTGACCAGAGGCATCCTGTGGACTGAAAGGAGAAAGAGCAACTGATGTTGCTCCTCCCTCTCCGTGAGATCAGAAACCGGAAGTGACGAGGATATTCTTACTTCCGGTTTAATGTTTACAAGCCGTTACTAGCTTGTACAAGCATCTGATCACACCGATCATGGTTTGATCAGATGGTTTGGATGTCAGAGGAGACATCTGGGGTCCCCAGATATCTCCATAAAGAGTACCCGTCATGGTCCATGTTATCAAATGGGAGGTTGTTCATCCCTTGTGATAGTAATAGTGTTGATTAAAAAAAAAAAACCAAACAACGGGTGTGGAAATGTAAAAAAAAAAAAAAACTACTTGTCCAGGGGACTAAATCGGTGTCCCAATCTACTTGTCCTGATAAAAAAAAATAAATCAATTTTAACCAAAACTGTATTTAAATCAGACGTGATATTAGGAATGTTGGGGGCTTTTAAAAATTAAAGGGGCTTTATGGCAACGTAAATGTGTAATAATTTTAACATTGCGCTGTTTATCTCCTCTTCCCCTCCCTGCCTCTCTCCAGTACGGCACCCAGGGACTAGCAGGGAGGGGAGAGACCTTGCAATGTAATCAGCACTGATTGGCTGCTCATCAGGAAAGATTGGGTCAGGGCTTATCCTTTAACCCTTTCGCTGCCAGAGCCGGTTTTTGCGTTTTTTGCACACGTTTAAAAAATCATTTTAGGCCTGAAGATTTTATACAACCCCCTAAGATTATATATTTTCTGAAAGCAGAGACCCTAGAGAATAAAATAGTGGTAGTTCCAATTTTTTATGTCACATGATATGTTTTTTTTGTTTTTTACTTTTTTTTTATCATCACATAGGGGTCTTTGTCCCCTATGTGATGATTTTTTGGTGACAGGTTCTCTTGAAGACCCTGCATGTCTCCCCTGTGCTCCACTGAATGTAATGCAGTGCACAACGCACCACATTACATTCTTTCCCAGCCTCCATGGCCTGGCATCTCTCAACGGGGACCTGGAAGTGACAGCATAATGCCACTTCCGGGTCAGGACAAGAAGGGGAGTGGACGTGTCCACTCTGCTCCTCCCCTCTAGCCGATGAGCCGGTCCCAGCCCGCAGATGGGCAAGCAGAGCCCAGCAGACCTCACCGGGGGGGGAGAGGATGGCACTGTGTGGAAGGAATCGGGCGGCAGTGCTGCCGCCCAAATGCTTCCACCTGACAGGTGAGCCCACTGCTTGTCCACAGCAGGGCTAAAAGGTAGAAAAAAAACTACCTGCCCGACGCCCGGAACTAAATAGGAATCGAACATCCCTGAAAAAAAAAAAAAAAAAATGGGTAGTGTTAAAGTAAATTTGAATAAAAATAAAAAATAGCATTTAAAAAATAATTTAAAGCACCCCCGTGCTCATGCACAAATGTGAATGCACACATAGGTCCCGCAATGTAAATGGCAACACCACACATATGAGGTATTGCTGCAAACACAAGAGTGCAAACAATTCTAACACCAGAAACTGGTAACCTGTAAAGGCTTTTATAGCGCCGCCTATGGATATTTTAAACTACTGTCGTTTTTCATGATTCTGTTCTCGATTTTAAAGCGTGACATGAATGGTATCTATTTACTCGGCAGAACATCATCCTTTTATATTTTGCCAAAAAACTGGGCATTATTTTGTGTTTGTGTGTAATTTATTAAAGTGTATTTTGTGACACTGCAATGTCCACCATGTTATTCTCATTAAAAAATGTATATATTGTTTGGGGGTTTTAAATAATTTTCCAGCAAAAAAATTATGATTTTTCCTTGTAGGGGAGGAATGTCAGAATTGGCCTGGGTGGCAGGTGGTTATGAATACATACTTGAATATATATATTTTTTCTAAATCAGAGTTTAGTGTCGCTTTAAAACTGAACCGCCTAGCGGTCACCGAAACCTGGATCCAAGCCACTGACTCCACCTCCCCTGCAGCACTCACCTATGGAAGCCTCGTCTGGACCCACTCACCCAGACCGAGTGGTCGCAGAGGCGGTGGGGTCGGCATGCTCCTGCCACCGCTGAGCACCTTCCAGGTCCTCCCTAACCTCCCCTCCCTATCCTTCTCCTCCTTCGAAGCCCACTGCATCCGGCTCTTCTCTCCCACCCCCCCTGAGGATTGCAGTAATCTATCGGCCTCCGGGATCCGTATCCCTCTTCCTGGACGACTTTGCCGCCTGGCTTCCCTTCTTCCTCTCCTCTGAACTACCAACCATCATCCTCGGGGATTTCAACATCCCCATCAAAGTCAACAACCCGGCTACTTCCCAACGCCTCCTCCTAACCTCCTCTTTCGCGCTCACACAGCACACACAGTCCTCCACCCACACCAATGGGAACACCCTGGACCTCGTTTTCTCTCACCTCTGCACCCTCCACAACTGATCACCACCTCCTCACGTTTTCCATCTCCCCCTCCTCTAACTCCCCCCCCCCCCCAAAGTGTCAAACCATCACCAGCGGTAACCTCTGCAACCTGAACCCGGCCCATCTCCACCCGGCAGCTGACCGTCTGTATGACAGTATCCTTCCACTGTCATGCCCTGACCTGGCCACTACTGCGTACAACGACTCACTGTCGGCTGCCCTCGACTCCCTGGCACCCCTAACCACGCGTAACATCAGAACCCAACCGCTTCAACCCTGGCAGAACGACCATCAAACTACCTCTCCACCTAGCCCCCCTCCCTCCATCACCCCCTTAATTCTCCCCTCCTCTGACCTCGTAACCGCACTGCCCCCCACCATACCTAACGCCCCGCACATTATCACCTCCCCGACGCTCCGCTCCTTGAGCCCTGCTACCACTGAGGAGGTCACTAAGGTCTTCACTGAACCCCGCCTCACCACTTTCCCCCTGGACCCTATCCCCTCACAACTCCTCCAGTCACCCCCCTCCTCCATCATTCACTCCCTCACCCACATCTTCAATCTCTCCCTCTCTACTAGCACATTCTCCTCCCCCTAAAGCACGCACACATCACCCCCGTACTCAAAAAACCCTCCCTTGACCCCACTGACCTAAACAACCTTAGACCTATCTCCCTGTTACCATTCACTTCCAAGCTCCTTGAGCGCTTAGCCTACAATCGCCTAAACACCCACCTCACTGGTAACAACCTCCTTGATCCACTACAGTCTGACTTCCGTCCCCTACACTCCACCGAAACCGCCCTACTTAAAATCACTAACGACCTGCTAACCGCCAAAGCTAATGGCCACTACTCAGTCCTCCTGCTCCTCGACCTCTCCGTGGCCTTCGAGACAGTCGACCACTCCCTCCTCCTTACCAAACTGCACTCCTTTGGCATCAGGGACGCTGCTCTCTCCTGGTTCTCCTCCTACCTATCCCAATGCTCCTTCAGCATCACCTATAACGCTGCCACCTCCCCCTCTCTGTTGGAGTCCCCCAAGGCTCTGTCCTCGGACCCCTCCTCTTCTCCATCTACACCTCCTCCCTTGGCAAACTGATACACTCCCATGGCTTCAACTATCACCTCTATGCCGACGACACACAAATTTACCTCTCCACCCCCACCTCACCCCCTCACTCTCCGCCCGCATCGCCCACCTCCTGAACGACATATCAGACTGGATGTCGCTCCATTTCCTCAAGTTAAACCTGTCTAAAAACGAGCTCCTGGTTTTCCCCCCAGCCTGCGACCCCCCCATCCTCTCCATCACGACTAGCAACGCCACCATCAATCCCACCCGACACGCCAAAGTCCTGGGTGTCACCCTGGACTCAAACCTTTCCTTCCAACCTCATGTCCAATCACTATCAAAATCATGCAGGCTCCACCTCCGCAACATCTCCAAGATACGTACCTTCCTTAACCCAGACACTACTAAACAACTCGTACACTCCCTCATCATCTCACGCCTGGACTACTGCAACTCCCTTCTCACTCGCCTACCCAAACAAACGCTATCCCCACTCCAGTCTATCCTGAACTCAGCGGCTAGACTCATCCACCTCACCAACCACTCCACATCTGCCACCCCCCTCTGCCAATCCCTTCACTGGCTCCCGATTTCCCAGCGCATCAAATTCAAATTACTAACTCTGACCTACAAAGCCATTCACAACGCCGCCCCAAACTACCTAACTGACCTGATACCCAAATACCACCCTACCCGTGCCCTTCGCTTCTCACAGGACCTCCTACTCTCTAGCTCCCTGGTCTCCTCCTCCCACGCCCGACTCCAGAACTTCTCCAGGACTTCCCCCATCTTCTGGAACTCCCTACCCCAATCCATCAGACTGTCACCTACCCTCCCCACCTTCAGGCGCACCCTGAAAACCCATCTTTTCAGGGAAGCCTACTCCACCCTCACCTAACAACCGATCTCCTCCACTCCTCCCACCACTCCATCCCCCTCAGCCACTTCCTCCTGTACCACTATCCCCTCCCTCCTAGATTGTAAGCTCGAAAGAGCAGGGCCCTCGAACCCCTCGTGTATTGTATTGTTACTGTATTGTCTCATGTTCTGTCCCCCTCGCTATTGTACAGCGCTGAGCAAACCCTTTGGCGCTATATAAATACTGTATAATAATAATATTAGGCATTAAATCAATAACGAAGAATTCCCTTGAAATTATATTTAATAACCCTATAGCTATACAAATTAAAACATTTCTTAATTCAGCCTTGATAATTCAGACAGCCGAGTAAGACAAAAAAAAAAAAACAGTCTAAACTCCACAGTCTCTGGAGCCACTCATCTGCTTTCACCTCTGCCGATGTGTCATTTCAGGCAAGCTTAGCAAAATGCAATGAATGATAATGAGAACTTTCTCCCTGCAATGCTACACTGCACTGCCCTCCGTAATATCCTGGAATTGTACTCGCCCTTGATCCATGCTCGAAAATAACATTTTTATTGCTGTGGTTGAATGCCACTGGCGCATATTTAATCCCATTTTAGATGAAGAAAAGCAGCTCAAGCAAAACACATAAATAACATTTCAGTGCTGAAGTCTGTAAAATACAACAAAGTAAATATAAGCCTATGTTCCTACACAAGCCTATAAATCAGGGGGGACAGAAATGACATATCTGTTGTTGTTATGCTTCTCTATATAAGCTGATGATATAGGCAACCAGAACATCTACCCATCCTGATACCATCAACAGCACCGGCCACAACCACGGCTCCGAATTCTTTATCCGCTTTACCGCCGCCCTATAGCAGAAATACTGCTACAGGGCAGCAGGGGTGCACAAAATCATATATATACGTGATTTTGCATTTCCGGGTAGGGGGCACACAGGAGCCACGCGTGCGCCCTACCCGCACTGCCATTCGTGGCCTCAGCTGTCAATCACCGGGTCCAAGCCAGTGATTACTCACCGGCATCCAGTGATCACTGAGTAATACCGACGGGGGGAGAGAGCTGTATGTAAACAATACCGTTCTCTCCCATCAGCTCCTGCACACTGCTTTGTTTGGCTCTGTATAGCAGAGCCATACAAAGTAGTGTGCTTACAGTGGAAAGCACAACCACAACCCCATAGTAAAACACACAGTTAACCCTTTGATCGCCCCAGATGTTAACCCCTTCCTGCCTAGTGCCATTAGTACAGTGTCAGTGCTTTTTCTTAGCACTGATCACTGTATTGGTGTCATTGGGGATATCAGGGACACCAAGGCAGTTCCCCCCAGTGTCAGAATGCCTGCCGCAGTCCCGTTGTAAGTCGCTGATTGCCGCCATTACTAGTATTAAAAAAAAATTCCAGTATATATATACTGCCATTTCTAGATGCTATAACTTTCAAGTAAAACAATTATTTACACATGTTGGGATTTTTTTTTTAGCAAAGATATGTAGCAGAATACATTTTGCTCTAAATTTATGATGAAATTTGATTTAACTTTTTTTGGACATATTTAATAGCAAAAAGTCAAAAATATAGTTTTTTCTCTCAAAATTGTCGGTCTTTTTTTGTTTACAGTGCAAAAAAAAAAATGCACAGGCAATCAAATACCACTGAAAGAAAGCTCTATTTGTGGGAGAAAAAGGACGTACATTTCATTTGGGTGCAGCGTTGCATGACCGCGCAATTGTCAGTTAAAGTAGCGCAGCGCCATAATGCAAAAAATGGCCTGGTCAGGAAGGGGGGGTAAATCCTCTGGAGAGCAAGTAGTTATGTGCCACCAATACCCCCAGTGCCACATTCATGTGGATGAACAGGCATGGACAGTGGCAAGAGACAGCCTAGTGCTGCAGCCAGCAGAGGTCAGGAAGCCTGTACAGAGCAATGACAAACTGAAAGGAGCTGCAGCTGTCCACCGATCTTGACATGTGTTCACACACGGAGTGATTACCCGAGCTTACGGAGAGATGTCTAACCCTGAATGCACACAAATGTCTCCAGGGAAGGCCATCTGTCCCTAAATGCAGGTAAACACTGGATGGACAGATACATGCGAAGAACAGTGGCCCTAGCTCCCTAGTTCTACCTCTCCCTCTCCCGGTGTGAGTGCTGCTGTACAGAGGATAAGAGGTGGACACCAAGATAAATGCAGGTAATTTGCATATAAAACACAGTTAAAGTGTTACTAAACCAACAATAGTAAAATCAGTCTGTATATGCATTAAAGCATGCTTGTTATACTCATTTTCGAACCTAAGGGGTTAATTTCCCACAGTGTGTAAAAAGGCGGTTTGAGCCGGTCTTCTCTGCTCCTCCCCTTCGTCTACTGTCCCCAATTCACCTGCCATAGTACAGAGCAGTAGTGGCAAGTCTACACATGCTCGGTTTGGGCTGTACTGCTAGTTTTCTTTTTGGGGAGGGTGTGATCAGCACAGGGCCAATCAGCACTGTCCAGACAGAGGTCAGGGATGCTGAATCCTTCTAGAGTAGGGGACTCCAAACTATGGCCCTCCAGCTGTCGAAGTACTACAAGTCCCATCATGCATCTGGGAGTCTTGCCTGTGGCTGTCAGAGTTTTGAAAGGCCTTATGAGACTTGCAGTTCAACACCTGGAGGGCCGTAGTTTCAGACCCCTGTCCTAGAGCAAAATGAAAACTCCTACAAGATCAACCAGTGCTCAGCCGGACACTGATAGAAGTCACAAGACTGCTCCAACTGCTGATGAGAAAAGGTATTTAGCAGTTTATATTTACTAAAATAATTGCATCTCCATGTTGTGTGTACTGTGGGAGACCAGATATAGTGAATGCAGAGTCCAGGGTTTAGTAACACTATAACAGCAGCTGCATTCAATCCTTTTTTGTGCTCAAAGTTTGGCATTGAATGCAGACCTTGGATTCATACAGCTTCAGAAAACAAAACAAAAAAAAAAGGTAAATAACAAATGTAGTTCTTTAGTATAGATTCAGTCATATAGCTCTGCTCCACGTTTATGTAATTTCTCTGTGTTGCATTGAATTGCAGTAGGTTACAATTTTTTCTGTAGATTCTGTAGTGGTGATTTTGGGCCACTATAACTTGTTTACTATGTAAATTGGTTTATTACTCTGTCTACCCCTCCTGTTTAGTGTTAGTTAGGCTGGCCATACATTCAATTTTCTTGAGAAATTTGCTTTAGATTTACCAAAAACCATATAAAAATGAGGTCAAACCTAAACACTTTCAATTGTATCCAATTAGCCCTTGAACTACATAGTTGAAGGTAAATCGAACGGAAATTGGGCAGAAAATTGTATAGTGTATGGCCAGCCTAACTCCAGCTCTAGCTAGACCCTTAAAATTTTCTTCCATGTTCCCTCAGTCAGTTAGTACTTGGCAGAGACAAGGCTTAGGGATGTCGTTGTTTGCCCTAACTTCAAAACAATGGAAAAATATCCTCTGCATTGATGTAAAATTGTGTTGGATTCAACTTGTGCAACTTATTGAAAAGTTAAGCTGCCTGTGGATGGTGTTAAGTCAACAGGTGACCAGGTTGGGCCCAAAGATGTATATCAATGCATAAGGTGCCATTTTAAACAGAACACATATACACAGTGTGCACATGTCTGAACACCCTCTTCTTCAGATGAGCAGTTTTCCTGGAAGCTGCCATATTTCTATGACGTAAAGGCAAACAAAGCGTTCATTTCCTGGACTCACGCCCTTTGCCTCTGCAGTCTTGCACATTGCATGAGTACACGGATTTTAGAACATGAGGCTACAAGAGAAGGTAGTTTCACAAAATCCAGCTTTTCTTTGTTTCTCCTTGCCCATTTCATGTCTCTTGATAATCAATGTCCATCTCTTCTCTCTGCCTGGCTCATTCTTCACTGCTGCCCTGCTCTTCACCATGTCTAACACCAGCCCTATATAACCGCCATGATCTGCTCCTAGCCTGTTGTCAAAGCTCCTGATACTGCCCCACTGTGATCTAGTTTACTGATCAGGGCCCTGTTACATACTCATTTCTGGGCTGTTTTGAAGGCATTGAGGGGATTCTTCAGCAATATCCGATTCACAGATCAGAATCCCGCAAGGGCTCCCAACGGTCTACTGATAGTGATGAGAGATTCATCCTCTGGCATCAGCAAGATACCAAGAATGGATGCGAGAAGTTCTCTTAGTCTTAAAGCAGTATTAAACCCAAAACCAGAAATGTAGAATATTGAAGCTCATCATTAAATGTGGTGGATGCGGTTGTTTTTTTTTTAGGCTTTTCCCCCCTCTGTTTTCACCTATTGATCTGGCCAGTAACACACCTCCTGCATTATACAGACAACGTTCTGGATGAAGGAGCACAAAGGGCAGATTTGGACAGCAGCATTGTCAGTCTGGGAGGGAGGGGAGTATTAGATGCACTAGCAGATTTAAATACACTAACAAATTGAAGCCAAACTCCAGCTAACACTTTATAACCAGTTACAACAAACTCGTTTTTTTTCTTTTGGGATTAAGATTTTTCCATAAATAAAAGCTAATCCGTTCAAGCACCCCTGTTAAGGTTAAATGGTCTGTAACTGCAAGAGCTTTTCTGTTGACAAAAAAACAGACTTACAGGGTGGATCACCAGATGAAAATAATAATAATAATAGTTTGCTTTTGGGTTTAATAGTGTTTTTAGGCCTATTTATTTATTTATTTCAGGTACTTGTATAACGCAGTCAATTTACGCAGCGCTTTACATATATATTGTACATTCACATCAGTCCCTAACCCTCAAGGGGCGTGCAATCTAAGATCCCTAACTTACATTCATACATACACATAATAGGGCCAATTTAGACAGGATCCAATTAACCTACCAGCATGTCTTTGGAGTGTGGAAGGAAACCGGATTACCTGGAGGAAACCCATGCAGGCACAGGGAGAACATGCAAAATCCAGGCAGGTGGTGCAGTGGTGGGGAATCAAACCAGCGACCCTAGTACTGCCAGGCGGAAGTGCTAACCATTTAGCCACTGTGCTGCCCATATTCACACCAGTCTGGTCCTCTGTGGTGTGTTTAAAGTGTTACTAAACCCAGGACCCTGCATTCACCATATCTGGTCTCCCACAGTACACAGAACATTGAAATGCAATTATTTTAGTAAATGTAAACTGCTAAATAATTTTTCTCATTAACAGTCAGAGCAGTCTTGTGACTTCTATCAGTGTTGTTTGAGGAGCTTTCATTCTCCTCTCACTGTCCTATGAGGCTGCATGACCCCTGATGCTCTATTTGGACAGTACATATTGGCCCTGTGCTGTTCACATGCACTCTCCCAAGAAAGTAAAAAAAAAAATACACAATAGCAATACACAGCAAACTGAGCATGTGCAGCTTGCCCCCAAGGCTCTGCTCTATCAGCAGATGGATTGGGGACAGTAGAAGGGAAGCATCAGAGAAGACAGGATCAAACAGCCTTTTTTACACAATGCAGAGCATTAACCCTTTAGGTTCCATAATGAGTATAACAAGCATGCTTTACTGCATATACAGACTGATTTTACTGTTGTGGGCTTAGTAACACTTTAACACACATGCGTTATGTCACGTATCAATGTGTGTTGCATTAAAACAGTCCATTATTATGTTTTGCCTAACACAACGGACCTAAAAATCATTCTTGCTGCTTTTTTTTCATATTGCAGTGCATGCTGGTGCATTACTGTGCATTGCAACGTGGGTGTGCTGGAGGGGCATTCAATATGACCGTGCAGCACAACGCATTGGTATGAATTGGCTCTACCTAAAACAAATCAGCAGCAGCTCCTCTGCATCTCTGCTATTCCCAAATGTCAGTGTGTTCAGCAAGCACCTTTTTAATTCAATGCCTAGCACTGCTAGCAGTACCTTGTCTACAGAAACAGAATCTCTGCAGCTTATCTGGTAGGAAATTGCATACATAATGATTTTTTGTCTTCCAAGCTGCATAATATACTTTCCAGCACAAAATAGATTGACTGCGCCATCTATAGGTACACACACAGAACACCCTAGTATACTAAGCCAACACAATAATCCTATGTTAACTTCACACAAATGACTCTACATTTTACAAAACAAATTGCAGGCTTAATTTTGGGGTAAGAGAATATTACCCACTTTTCTGAAACTTTTTGTTTACTAAAAAAAAAAAAAAACAGTATTTTTTTCTAGAAAATTACTTCGAACCCCGAAACATTATATATTTTTTTTAAACCAAAGTCCTTCAGAATAAAATGGTGGGTGTTGCAATATTTTTTATCTTTTATTTATTCACAAGTATTTGCGCAGCAGTTTCAAATTTGGAGGTTCCTTCTTGGTTGGAGCTGATAGTCCTGTGTGCTCCTCTAGGACAGCCGGACCCCACCATGAATACAAAGGGAGTGGTCATCATCTACCTGTGTGCAGCCTTTTAAGCACGCATTCCCTGGGAATCTCTTCACCATCCAGAGAGGGGGAAATCCTGTAATCAGGTGGCTGACCCTGCTGATCCTTAAAGGAGGCCTCTGGAACATACCTCACCCAGTAACTGCTGAGCTGCCCATTGAGAGACGGATTCCCTAGATGTATACCTCGTTACCCTGCCGCTCCTGGTTTTGGATATATCAAATGCGCATAACCTATGTGCTTCTGGCAAGAGCATAATAATTTCATCTTTTGCTTGGAACATCATAAAGAAGGATACGCTTATTTTGGCATTATGCATGGCATCAGTTTATACTGAATCGGACTGTGATTTCACGTATAACTACCTAGCGCTGCACTTTATATTTATTATTTACCAGAGGATTTTCGGTGGTTACCTGAGTGTATCAGCTGCTATTATGGAGAGCGCTCACTATTATCACTGCTGAGTTTTTCAAACGCAATTTAAAAACAAAAAAACCCTTTTGAATTTTAATGCACAAAACACAATTAGCCATTTTTTTAACCAAATTTTTCACCAATCATATAAAAGATGGCTAGTAAATAGATACCAAACATGTCACACTTTAATATTACGCCTGACCATGCAATGGGGACAAACTATGTACATTTTATTATCCAAAGGTGACGCTTTAAAAGCACCCACAAGTTACCACTTTAGATTTACACGAGGTCTGGTGCTAGAATTACTGCCCTCGATATGACATTCCCAGTGACAACTCACATGTGTGGTGCGATCAATGTTTACGTATGCATGTGAGACTGACGTGTGCATCCGACTTTGTGTGTGAGCACAGGGGGGGACACGGGCGCTTTAAATGTTTTTCTATTTTAATTATTTATTTGTTTTTATCTTTACACTGTCTCTATTGTTTTTTTCACTTTTATTGTTATCACAGGGAACATAAATATCCCCCGTAATAGCAATAGGCAATGACAGGTACTCTTTACTGAGAGCTCTGGGGTCCATTAGATGTTAGATCTCTTCTCTGCCTTTTAAAGTGTTTGATCATACCAAGATCAGTATGATCCAATACTTTTTTCATGCTCTAATATTGCGCACGACCATGCAATGGGGACAAACTATGTACATTTTATTATCCAAAGGCGACGCTTTATAAGCATTCACAGGTTACCACTTTAGATTTACACATGAGGTCTGGTGCTAGAATTACTGTTCCCGGTGATAACTCACATGTGTGGTGAGATCGATGTTGACGCATGCATGTCAGTCTGACGTGTGTGTGTGAGCACGGAAGGGGGGGGGGGGCAGGGGGCAGTCTATTCTATTCTATTTTAATTATTTATTTGTTTTTATTTTTACACTGTCTCTATTCTTTTTTCTTTTCACTTTTATTGTTATCAAAGAGAATACAAATAACCCCTGTGATAGGAATAGGCAACAACAGGTACTCTCTGGGGTCCATTATCTAGTATGTGTATGTATGAATGTAAGTTAGGAACCTTAGATTGTACACCCCTTGAGGGTTAGGGACTGATGTGAATGTACAATATATATATATATGTAAAGCGCTGCGTAAATGGACGGCACTGTATAAGTACCTGAAATAAATAAATAATAAATATTAGACTCTAGATTGCTCCTCTGCCCTTTAAAGCGTTTGATCATACAAAGATCAGTATGACCCAATACTTTTTTCAAACCACTAAGGGTTTGTTTACATCCGGCAAAACCGGAATTGATAAAATGTTAATTGCTTCCGGTTTCTTCGATTATAAAAATGACTGGAGCCGTTCCGGTCTCCGATCAGCTCTATTGTTAGCCAGCTGAACACTCGGGTCTCCCAGTGGGACGTGAGAGCATGGGAGAGCCCTGGAAGGCAGCGGGGAGGGGGTTATCTAAATACAAGAGGAATATGCATTCTTACTTGAATCTTGGTGTACTTTTGTATTTCTTCCAGATCTATGTGGCAATCCAGTGTGAAACTTTACCTCTTCCTGTAATCAAGACCAGTCACTGCTGCTCTCTCTCCTAGGGCAAAGTGACTGGTCTTGTCTCTGCCCCCCCTCTAGTTATCTGCAGGCAGTGCTGATCAGTGTATTCTGGTAGCAGCGAAGTCTCCCCACTGTCAGATTACAACAGCTCAGCGGGGAGGATTCCCCCATTTACACACTCTTTTTGGGGGAATTGAGTCATTTTTTTTTTCATTCAACTTACTGGTTGATCAAAAAAAAAAAATTTACTGATCTTCGGGCTGTTTTACTCCAAACCTGGCCATACATGGAGCAAAAGGAAAAAAAACCCAACAGATTCCTCCATCCAAACAAGCAAAATGGATGCGGGACAAAGTTACACTGACCACCAGCACAAGGGGGCAAAGTTCCACTGACTACCAACACAAGGGGGCAAAGTTCCACTGACTAGCAGCACAAGGGGGCAAAGTTCCACTGATCACCAGCACAAGGTGGCAAAGTTCCACTGATCACCAGCACAAGCTAAAATCTTGTGTTAATAAAAATGAATGTATTGAAACTCACAGCCAGTCCAATATATATGTATATCCTTGGCAGTGCGCCATGAGAAAGCTTGGACAACTCGCGGATAATGACGTCATCACTTGGCGCCACTACTCCATTCCGAGCATGTGCATGGCCCCTATGTGTGCTGTTGTCCAATGCTCAGCTGCTGGGGCGACTTGGCTCACATGCTGACAGAAAGGGCTGTGTGCCCGCTGCAACACATGGGCCAAAGGTTTGCCACCACTGCTATAAAGGATAAATCATGATGCTCACTCTCCAGTTATAATTCTCCACCACTCCTCCTCTGCACATCACAGCAAGAAGATACTTATAGAAGAGAGAAGAAACGGATAGTCCTCACTCCCATACTTAATTAAGATAGTAAAGGTATACAGTTGTGACCAAAATTATTCAACCCCCACTGAAATTGAGTGTTTTGGCCAGTTTGACATTGCTTTTGATCATTCAGTCATCTTGCTTACATTTACATTAAAGAGGCACTTGTAGGTCAGACAAATATAACATAACAGTTATAATGAAATAACCACAAATGTCTTTTCTGTGCTCACAGCATTATCAGTTTTATTCAACCCCCAAGTGACATTCAATCTTAGTACTTAGTACAGCATCCTTTTACAGTTATAACAGCTTTTAAACGTGAAGCATAGCTTGACACAAGTGTCTTGCAGCGATCTACGGGTATCTTCGCCCATTCTTCATGGGCAAAGGCCTCCAGTTCAGTCACATTCTTAGGCTTGCGCACTGCAACTGCTTTCTTTAAGTCCCACCAGAGGTTCTCAATCGGATTTAAGTCTGGTGACTGCGATGGCCACTCCAAAATGTTCCAGCCTTTCCTCTGCAACCATGCTCTAGTGGACTTGGAGGTATGCTTGGGATCATTGTCCTGTTGAAAGGTCCAACGTCTCCCAAGCCTCAGGTGTGTGACGGACTGCATCACGTTTCCATCCAATATCTCCTGGTACTGAAGAGAATTCATGGTACCTTGCACACGCTGAAGCTTCCCTGTACCTGCAGAAGCAAAACAGCCCCAAAGCATGATTGACCCTCCACCATGCTTCACAGTAGGCAAGGTGTTCTTTTCATCATAGGCCTTGTTCTTCCTCCTCCAAACATAGCGTTGATCCATGGGCCCAAACAGTTCTAATTTTGTTTCATCAGTCCACAGAACACTATCCCACAACTTTTGTGGTTTGTCCACATGGCTTTTGGCATACTGCAGTCGACTCTTCTTATTCTTTGGAGACAGCAAGGGGGTACGCCTGGGAGTTCTGGCACGGAGGCCTTCATTACGCAGTGTGCGTCTTATTGTCTGGGCTGAAACTTCTGTACCCACATCTGACAAATCTTTTCTCAGTTCCTCAGCAGTCACACGGGGACTTCTCTCCACTCTACGCTTCAGGTAGCGCACAGCAGTCGAAGTCAGCATCTTCTTTCTGCCACGACCAGGTAGCGTTTCAACAGTGCCCTTTGCCTTGAATTTGCGAATGATGCTTCCTAAGGTGTCTCTTGGTATGTTTAACATCTTTGCAATCTTCTTATAGCCATTGCCCTTCCTGTGAAGAGAAATCACCTCTTCTCTTGTCTTCCTGGACCATTCTCTTGCCTTCACCATGTTTGTAACCACACCAGTAAATGTCTAGAAGGAGCTGAGTATCACAGTCATTTTAAAGCTGCCTAATTGGTGCTTATTATGCTTGATTGCTGCTCGGTGACATCCACAGGTGTTTTCAATACCTGATGGAAAGCACCTGTATGAACCTCTGTTCTTCAGAGTGGTAGTCTTTAAGGGGTTGAATAATTGTGGCAATGAAGAAACCACATAAGAACCATTTACTACTGTATTACATAAACAATTGATGTCATTTTAGTTGCATTTGGGTAGTTACAACGTCCTTGTAGGATTTGATTCTGAATACAATTCCAAATGTACACTATAGTCCCTAAACCCCTTTACAGCATTGGGGGTTGAATAATTTTGGTCACAACTGTATATACACTCACAGGATAAAATAGAATATTGCTCTAAAAACCAGCGTACTTTGCAGTAAAACTCTGTGTAATCCAGTCCACCCCCAGCTCCAATGCACCAAGCATGAAAACATCATCGGCAATCAGCTCTGCCCCATACGCGTTCCGTCCAGCAGGACTTCCTCAGTAGGAGGTGACCTACTGATGTAACAGTTTTGTATAGTCTTCTACAGCATATATCCAGCCAAAAATACAGCATGTCCACACCCTCTGACCCTCATTTCCTTTATTAGGTGTGCAGTTTCTAACAGTCCTCTCAAGCATTTCATATATTGAACATTATTGCACATCCCTTTGGTTATGCAATGAGTCGCATTTGAGGCCCTTTTTAACTCATTCTAGTCTAGACAAATCTTAAAGTGCAAGTTCACCTTCACGAAGATTTTCCAAAAATCCCTCTATTCAATTTCATATCCTGAGAATAGTAAATACCAGCTTGTTTTAAATGGTGTAAGTGTTCCCATTACAGATGCAACTGTTGCCTCTCCATCAAAACCACTTGCCCCTCAACCCCCTCTGTCCTGCTATCTGCAGGACAGGCTGAACATTACAATAATGTGCCCCCCTTAGTGGCCGCTCTAGGCTGTTCAAACTGCACACCTGTGCAGTGCGCTCCCCCTACTCCAGCGGAGCTCAGTAACGGCCACTACATGCCGTTAAAAGGCCACATGCATGCTCTCCTTCTCTAGCTGAGCCGAGCAAAAGTTACAACTGTATTGGAAGGTCATGCACCTTTTAAAACCAGAGGAGCACTGGCATGTACTGTACTATTCACAGGATACGAATTGTATAAGGGGATAGGAGGAAATTCTTCCTGAAGGTGAACTTACATTTTAACAGCAAATCAAAGTTCCAGGTCCATATGTTCAGGAATTTTTGTGTACATATTTATGGAAACTCTTTACAGGAAAGAGACCAATCCACACATACAGCCATATAGTCAAATATAAAAAATATAATAGGAATGAGTTACTGCATGACAAGCAAAATCTATTTTGGATAAAAACTATAGGATCCCTTTCATGTGTTTTAACTTTAACCAGAAATAAATTGGGCTAATTTGTTATAATGACCTGGTTAGGTGCAGACATAAGTAGTAATTGTTACTTGTCTGCACATATATGTAAATGTCAAATAAAAGGTGTCCTGGAGTCTCCACCATAAATTATCAAAAGTTATTCTAAACATCCAGATTACCCTGTAATTTCACACTAATTTATAGTTTTGTTACTGTTAAAGGGACAGTCATCACAAATTACAAGCTAGTTTACATTAAAGGCCTTAAAAAAAAAAAATTAATGGACAACGCCAGTATTGTAGGGATACAGTATTGTCCAACACACAGCTGACATTCTGATTGATATTGTTGGAAAATGATGCAAAGAACCATTATCTATTTTTTGCACACTTTTACAATGGCAAGTCAAATCCATGTAAAATGTGTAATGTTTCAGGAATTTACTGTTACGGTGTGGCCGCTCTGCACTAGATCACATATATACATTATCAATCATTTCCGGGCAGGGGGTGTGAGTGTGCCCGCCACACCGGCTCTGCTGTCATTCGCTATAGCACAAGCCGATCAGTGGGTCCCGGCCATAAATCATTACTATTATGGCCGGGACCCGCTAAGCACATGAAAGAAGAGAGCCCTGTGTTGGTAAACAACACAGGGCTCTCTACAGAGTGCAGCGATGAGGCTGTTTTTTTCCTCCCATAAAGCCAGTCACATTGCTGAGTAAAAGCAGAACACATTACATACTTTACACTTGTTTGGCACACAGTTAACCCCTTGATTGCCTCTAGATCACAGGTGTCAAACTGGATGCCCTCCAGCTGTTGCCAAACTACAAGTCCCATGAGTCATTGCAGGATTGACAGTTACAAGCATGACTCCCAAAGGCAGAGGCATGATGGGACTTGTAGTTTCACAACAGCTGGAGGGCCACCAGTTTGACACCCCTGCTCTAGATGTTAACCCCTTCCCAGTTATTGTCATTAGTACAGTGACAGTGTTAGCTTTGATCACTGTATTAGTGGCACTGGTGATGTCAGTGTCACATTGCCCACCGCACTATCACAACCTTGCTATAAGTCGCTGATCACCACCATTACTAGTATATAAAAAAATAAATATATAAATTCCAGTATATATACACACAGTTTGATGACGCTATAACTTTCACGCAAGCCAATTAATATATACTTTTTGGGATTTTTTTGTAGCAGAATGTATTTTGGCCTAAATTTCATTTTTTTAATTCATCTTTTAAATAAACAGTGTTGCATGACAGCACAATTACCAGTTAAAGTACCGCAGAGATAAATAGCAAAAAATGGCCTGGACATGAAGAAGTAAAATCTTCCAAAGCTTTAGGGGATATACAATTATTATTGCTGCAATGTATTGAATTGGACTGGACTATCAGCAACATGCCAGGATCGCAAGATGCTTTGAAAAGTTTAAAAAACAGTGTATATTCATGAGATATACATATTACACACACACTGCTCAAAAAAATTAAAGGAACACATCAGATCTCAATAGGGAAAAATATCATGCTGGATATCTGTACTGATATGGACTGGGTAATGTGTTAGAAACGTAAGGATGCCCCATCCTTTGATGGAAATGAAAATTATTAACCTACAGAGGACTGAATTCAAAGACATCCCGAAAATCAAAGTGAAAAAATGATGCAGCAGGCTAGTCCATTTCGCTGAAATTTCATTGCTGCAACTCAAAATGGTACTCAGCAGTTTGTATGGCCCCCATGTGCTTGTATGCATGTCTGACAATGTCAGAGAATGCTCCTAATGAGATGACGGATGGTGTCCTGGGGTATTTCCTCCCAGATCTGGAACCCAGGGCCCACTACACCAGCATAGGGTCTGATAATGGATCCAAGGATTTTATCTCGATACCGAATGGCAGTCAGGGTGCCATTGTCTAACCTCTAGAGGTCTGTGCATCCCTCCATGAATATGCCTCCCCAGACCATCAATGACCCACCACCAAAGCAGTCATGCTGAACGATGTTACAGGCAGCACAACATTCTCCACGGCTTCTCCAGACCCTTTAACATCTGTCACATGTGCTCAGGGTGAACCTGCTGTCATCTGTGAAAAGCACAGGGTGCCAGTGGAGGACCTGCCAATTCTAGTGTTCAATGGTAAATGCCAATCAAGCTCTATGGTGCCGGGCAGTCAGTTCCTCCTTGCACAAAGGAGCAGACACTGGTCCTGCTGATGGGTTAAGGACCTTCTACAGCCATGTCCAGCTCTCCTAGAGCAACTGCCTGTCTCCTGGAATGTCCTCCATGCTCTTGAGACTGTGCTGGGAGACACAGCAAACCTTCTGGCAATGGCACGTATTGATGTGCCATCCTGGAAAAGTTGGACTGCCTGTGCAACCTCTGTAGGGTCCAGGTATCGCCACATGCTACCAGTTGTGACACTGACCCTAGCCAAATGTAAAACTAGTGAAAAACAGAAAAGATGGAGTAGGGGAAAAAAATGTTAGTTGCCTCCACCTGTAAAACCATTCCTGTTTTGGGGGTAATTTCATTACCACCAAAGCAGCTGAAACAAATTAACAACTCTCTATGCTATTTAAATGACCAATGTTCCAACAGTCTGATGCCTGTGAGGTTCCTTGCAGGCATCTTCTTCTCGGCTCCTTCTGAGTGCCAGTCTTTGGCCTGGCATGGAATGATATCACTCCCCCACATGTGCAGGAGTGTAGTCACCTTAGGACACGGGTAGAGTGCTAGAATGTAAACTGAACTGCACATGCACAGCTAACCCTTGGTTCACATCTGTGTGGCTGTGTGCTGGTCAGCCTATTCATTTCAATGGGCTGCCTTACCCATAGGCAATAGGGGGAAAGAAGCCCCCCCCCCCATTTTTTTTTTTTTTTTTAAATCTCACCACATCGAACAATGTGGATTGGTGTGCACATTTGCATGGGGGTGTCATTAGAATCATTGGGTTATCTGCGTGTCTCCTAAAGAGCATTGTATTTCTCTGCATGTTGGGAACGCATGTGAATTTCCACGTGTTCCCAACACGCAGTTATGTGAACCTAGCCCTAGTGTACATTCTACAGGGTATTAGGCAGGTAAGTGTATTTTATTGTAGAAGAGACGTTGCATGTCTCTTCTTCAACGAAGAGCCTGACTGTTCGCAATTGTTATCTTTCCAACTCTAGTTCTACTTTAAGTTCCATTTTCTTACACACTATTGGGCACAAGAACATGTAACTGTGACATGTTTTGAAAACTTCTTCCACTTCTGCTAAAGGTTCACTGATCCTTCAAGACAGCACGGTCTGATTTTCAAAGTGTGGAACCAACAGGGTTTCCTAAAGGTTACAGACAATGCTGGAAAGGATTTGGTTCTCTGACAATGCTAGTGACATGTTGTTCAGTGCAGTATTTACAGAAAAGGAAGGGCCCCAGGCTGATGATGATGCTGGTAGACTGCTCTGATGAGCTGTGATGGAGACTTGAAGCCTCACTGCTGCCAACAGGGCATTCAGCTGTTCCGAGCAGATCACAGCTTGCAGTTCACTCCCGGGTCATGTAAGAACACGCAATTTCATTTCACATGGATTTAATCTGCAGATCTTCCAAGGAACTGTTAGATCAAGAACATATTCCTCCATGGCGGTTTCCAAACACTGAACCATTTTGTGAGGTGTTGGTATCAGAGTGTAGTAATCAGTTGTTATGCAGTTGATATGCATGGCTAGTGAATAACAAAGTGAAGTTACCTATCATTGGCTCAGAAAACAGATGTTTGTGATTTGCTCAAACTACGTGAACACTTGAACATTATTATTATTATACAGGATTTATATAGCGCCAACAGTTTGCTCAGCGCTTTACAATATAAAGGGAGACAATACAGCAACAATACAGTTAAATACAAGAGGGATAGGAGGGCCCTGATCCTTTGAGCTTACAATCTAAGAGATATATATATACTCCTTATAAGGCCTCATGCACATTGGACATTATAAAAACGCCAGTACAGTTAGCTGTAGAATGCCGCTTTAACCACTTAACCACTCTTCTGCTGTTTCGTAAAATTTTCACCACCAGTTATCCGATCACCAGTCATCAGTGGGAAACTCAGACATGAGGCTGCTAAGCCACAAAGATACAGTGCAGAACAAAGTAAGGAAGGTCAGTAGGGTGGAAATGATCAGCTGCACAGAGCACACAGGTAACATTGATCAATAGCCCTTTGCTGCCCTCTACCCTGATTTATACGCGTTTCCACATGTTACACATAGGGCAGCCCATTCACTCCAATGGACTGCCCCATGTGTGTTTGTTGCCCAAAATAAGCTCCTGCTCCTTTTTGGGTGACGAACGTAGCGCAAATTTTAAGCACGCATTTTGCCATATGATTCTGTTGTGTGACAATTGAGACAGAACTACTCCATGTTTGGGGTGCCTTTAAGAATAATGGGCATTGCAGCGATACGGAATCACAGATTTCTGCCAGTACTAGGGTCGTTGGTTCAAATCCCAACCACGGCACCACCTGCCTGGAGTTTGCATGTTCTCCTGTGCTTGCGTGGATTTCCTCCGGGTACTCCGGTTTCCTTCCACACTCCAAAGACATGCTGGTAGGTTAATTGGCTCCTGTCTAAACTGGCCCTAGTGTGTGTATGTATGAATGTAAGTTAGGGACCTTAGACTGTACACCCCTTGAGGGTTAGGGACTGATGTGAATGTACAATATATATGTAAAGCGCTGTGTACATTGATGGCTCTATACAAGCACCTGAAATAAATAATAATAATAATAATTATGTCCACAATTCCAAATTCCCTAATGTGAATGGAACCTCAGAGTTCAGTGTATCCATTATTATATTGAATAAATACCAGTTGTAAATTATTATTATTATACAGGATTTATATAGCGCCAACAGTTTGCGCAGCACTTTACAATGTAAGGGCAAACAGTAGTTACAATACAATTGAATACAGGAGGAATCAGAGGGCCCGGCTCGTTTGCGCTTACAATCTAAAAAATATTAGGCCTTTTCAAATAATAATTAATTACCAAAGTGTTGGCATGCATCTGGGCTCACAATAGGCGTTGCCTCCCCTGTGTAGAAATGAACTCCAGAGACAACAAAATCTGAGTACATCCTGGGAGAAGGGAGAAAGGCTGCCTCCTAGCTTTATTCTCAGGCAGGGAATGAGAAGTATTGGTATCAGGCCCCACTCATGAGCAGACCTTCCAACAAGACAGAAAATCTCTGTGTATGACAACAAGTGCCTCTGAACACCAGAAGCAGGCATAACTGCCATCTATGAGGTTCAAAAACACACCAAAGCGTTAGCGGCTATCACATTCTGAGCATCACAGGGTTCACTTGAATGATAATCACACTCCCCGATTAACAGATGACCACTAGACGGAGAATCTGCAAACCAGTTTATGAAATGTAATAAACAAAATATGGAACAGCAAACAGGCAAAATGTGGCGATCACATCAATACCTTCATGTATTTGTGACGATAATAAAAATAATTTACCTACTAAAAAAAAAAATATATATATATATATACATATACATACACACATACACACAGTTTCTGTCTCCCCTGTTAAAGAATATATAAACCCACTTTTTAAATTCCTGCTATGTGCCTGCTGTGCCATGTGCTTGTATGAAAAAGTATCCTGTTCTCTTTGTATTGCTTCCATTGTGTGAAATCCCTGGTGTTCCCACCAGTTCCTCTGCTTTCCCAATAAAAACCAACCACACTAGGTATGCGAGCACAGCATGGTAAGTTTTCTGGCTGTGCTGGGAACTCAATGTGACTACTCCAATGACCAGTCTTGTCCTGACATCCCCAACCCTGCACAGCCATTCACTGAGAAGATCAGTGTACTTCGGTTTCCATTTCCCTATCTCTTATGCAACTGAGAACAGAGGGAATGTGATCATTTAGAAAAAGGGAAAAAAAGTGTATATATTAGGTTTTTTTTAATATCTATACACAAATGTTTGTCTTTAAACTGAATAGGTTGTTTTACAAGGAGAGGGTTTAAAATCACTTTAATGTTGGGAGACAGACAAATCTTCCCAATCACATGATCTGTTGCCACAGCGGTCACGTGATTGGGAGGCCGTCCCAGTGGTTCCTGACTGCAAATAATGAATGTGAACTGTCAGTGGCAGCTTGGTCTGTGCACTGGGAATGTTTTTAGCACAGAGCCTCAGAGCTGCATGGGAGCACATGTGTGCGCAGCAGGGCCATCCGTTCTGCCACATATATGGTGTAAAAAAATTGACAGTAAAGTCCAAGTATATGTTGATCGGTCAGGCAGAGAAAGGGTAAAAACGATAATAAACATGACAGGTCAGAGCACACGAACTGCCCTCTTTAAACTCCACAGTTAAATGTCATATAAAATCTCGGTTCTCTGTTGTGCTGACAGCATCTCCCTACTGACCCAATGATCTCACCATAAACCAGCTCATAAAACGTCCCCAGCCCACTGGAAAGTATTATGAAGATGAAGCATCATGGCTGGCAGACAAGCAGGCCACATCTGTTTAACAAGAGCTGCATAGAGACAGGTACTGAACAGGCTGGAGTGTAAAGACCCTCATAAACTCTATTATTCAATCTATGTAAATCATTTAATAACAGGCTGGAACATCCTCAAAAGATTAATAGCAGGTTGTAAAGTACTTCATTAAGACGGCCCCAGGCTATAATGTTCAAGTCATTTGATACTATGTGGTCTGCACACTTTAATTTGTTCAGCTACTGAACTAGAGTAAACAAGTTAACCATTGAGGAAATGGATGGTGCTGGAAATAATGGGCGTCTTTGAAATATGAACTCCAGGGAGATATAAAGTACAAATTAAATCTGGCCATAAACTGGATCGTTGATTGCTGATCAAAAAAATAAATAAATAGAACAAAACAAACGGATTCCATTCAAGGTGGATGGATCCTCCCTGAAGTGCTTTTGTATTCTGACAGCGGGACTCCCCCACCATCGGAATACGCTGCAGCTGATTAATCAAAATTAAAATAAACCAACAATTCCGATCAAGAGGCGTCGGTAATTACATCAACTCCTGTCAAATGGGAACATCCACAGATGGATTAATATTTGTCCAGTCCCTGTTGAACTGGATGATTTTTGATCCATCTATGGCCTGCCTAAAGTGGCATTAACCACTCGCCCTCCAGAGGATTTACCCCCCTTCATGACCAGGCCATTTTTTCCAGTGCGGCGCTGCGTTATTTTAACTGACAAAATGCTGCACCCAAATGAAATTTCTGTTCCTTTTCCCCCACAAATAGAGCTTTCATTTGGTGGTATTTGATCACCTGTGCGGTTTCTATTTTTTCTGCTATACATAAAAAAAGACCAACAATTTTGAAAAAAAAAAAAAACCCAATATTTTGGACTTTTTGCTATAAAACATCCAGTAAAAAAAAATTTTAAAAATCAAATTCCGTCATAAATTTAGGGCAAAATGTATTCAGCTACATATCTGCTAAAAAAAAATCCCAATACATGTAAATTAAATAGTTTACTTGAAAGTTATAGCGTCTACAAATGGCGGTATATATCCTGGAAATTTTTTTTTTTTTAAATACTAGTAATGGCGGCGATCAGAGACTTATAGCGCGACTGCAACGGGTATTCTGACACTGCGTGGAAATTAACTGCCACTGACATCTCCAGTGACACTATTACAGTGATCAATGCTAATAAAAAGCACTGACACTGTACTATTGACACTAGGCAGGAAAATGTAATAAATAATATTAAACGAGCACTGGGTAAAATAGATAAAGCTGCTGGCATAAAAGGTAAAACCTCTAAATCCTTCTCATAGAATCAGAACATATATATATGCAGCGCTGTAAAATGATGATCAATAAATATATAAATTAGCTGATTACTATTATCAGAAACAATAAATAGTATAAAAGTGCGTTCCAAGGCACTAAAAGCAGTAATGTGAAACAACGTCCAGACTTGACGTCATAGAGTGCATATAGTGATATATAATAATTTCACGTTCAATAGCAATATAAAAGGTGAAATTCCGTGACTCCAGTGGCTGTAAAATGAGTGTAGATTGCACTAACCAGACAGCGCAATGTATTGCGCATTTGAGTAAATCAAAACCAACGCCTGGTCATCTGGATCTGGGAAATGGAACACTGGGGGTCATCTGGCAAGTGTCAGCAAGGCAGGTAACACACCGTATGAATATCCAGGCTCCAGAAATGCACTCTCCCAACAGCAGGGGGAACCATTCATGTAGGTAAATGCAGAGTCACAAGGATTCACCTTAGAGGGGGGGCTCATAATAAACAAAAACGTGGACGGCTGGTGGCCATTTTGGTTTCTGTCAGTACCAGATGTGAGTGTATATTTCCTGTTATACTATCCATATGATTATAATAAAAGTACTACACTATTGGAGATTCTTTTCTCTGGCTTGTTTATTATGAGTCCCCCCTCTAAGGTGAATCCTTGTGACTCTGCATTTACCTTCACGAATGGTTCCCCCTGCTGTTGGGAGAGTGCATTTCTGGAGCCTGGATATTCATAAGGTGTGTTACCTGCCTTGCTGATGCTTGCCAGATGACCCCCAGTGTTCCATTTTCCAGATTCAGATGACCAGGAGTTGGTTTTGATTTACTCAAATGCGCATTAGATTGCGCTGTCTGGTTAGTGCAATCTACACTCATTTTACAGCCACTGGAGTCACAGAATTTCACCTTTATATTGCTATTGAACTTGAAATTATTATATATAACTATATGTACTTTATGACGTCAAGTCTGGACGTTGTTTCACATTACTGCTTTTAGCGCCTTGGAGCGCACTTTTATACTATTTATTGTTTATGATAATAGTAATTAGCTAATTTATATATTTACTAGGCAGGAAAAGGTAACATCTGGGGCGATCAAAGGGTTAACTGTGTGCCATTTTACAACATGTGCTGTGTGTGTTTTACTTGGAAAACATGCCTCTGTATTTCTCTGCTGTGCAGAGAAATACACAGCAGCATGTTAATGCTGGCAGGAGAGAGACCTCCAGAGAATCTCCAGCCAGGACCCGGTGATTGACATCCGTAGCTGCCAACGACAGTGCAGGTAGGGCGGCACGCACCCCCTACCAGGAAATGCAAATGACGTATATATATGCTGCCCTACACACCCTGTAGCAGTATTTCTGCTATAGGGCGGAGGGCAACTGTTTAAAGCTCAAAAGCAACATCTATATTACGGCTTACCAATATGATGCTAGCTGCATTAGTTGTCTTTTTTGGGCTTTCTTTCTTATATTTTCTTCTGGTAAGTAAGTCTGCAAGCCAGTAAATCTGTTGTTTTTCAACAGAACAAGCTCTCCTCCAGTGTATCAGTTTACAGGGATGACACAAACCATTTACCACGGACAGGGATGCTTCCAATGATCATCTTTATTTATTGATGTAAAACATTTATAACAAAAGGAAAAAAAAATGGTGGCTGTAACTGCTTTATAAAAAGTTAGCTGGAGATGATCTTCAATTTGTTTGTTTGCAAACAACTGTAATAAATAAAATAACCAGCCTAATGCTTCTCCTTTCATTTTCCAGTCACAAGCTGGCAGTGGAAAGGAGGAAACCAGAAAGTATAAGTGAACTGAAATCGTGAAAAAAACAGGTCTCCTCCAGATAAAGCTGTGCTGTGTGACAGAGCTGTGCAAATCTATGAACTGGATGGGCAGAAATACAAGTCCTCCTTTATATGCATTTCATCTTTGTATATAGTGGTTTGCCTAGAAATTGGCTTTAACTGCAAACCTCAGCTTTGAAAAGCGGGCATCATGCATATGCAATGGAAGAAAAGCACACAGATCAGTTTTCACACTGCAATCAGATTTTCACAGTTCTGCCTAAATTTCATATCAGATTATAAAAGCTGAAAGCACCTGAATGGTTAATAACAGGAATTTTCAGTGCTCCAGTTTTTAGAAATCCAATGTTTAATATTAGCTGTTTTTTTCCCCCATTTAGATTGGGATGAACTCGGGAAGGGTTGAAACGTCTGTCAGGTTTGTATTGTTGTCTGTATTTCTACTACAGGAAGAAATCTTCTGTATTTGTCCTGGTGACCACTGACATCCAGACAGAAAATGATGGGGTATTTGACATGTTACTGATGCTGCAGATGGGAAGAAATCTTCCAATGAGGACATCTGCTCAAGTGAAAACTGTCAAAGAGGAGACATCCTATCACTTTGGAGAGATTTCTTATCACTTCCTGCTATGTCCCCAAGACAGGAAGTAAAGGCACATGTCTGAAGCTGGCACAGAACATAAGATGAAATGGGTTTTAATTATTCCCTACTCAAAAAAAAAAAAAGTTGTTTTGGTTAAAGGTCTTCTTTAGTAAGGCAGTCCATACATTTTTCATTTTTTTTTCATTACGCATGAAAAAAAAAAATTATCCAATTACCCCATCCACGCATTCAATGTGGATGGGGGAATCACTCCCGCCGAGCTATTATATTCCGACAGTGATCAGTGCCACTGGCTATACCCAGCAGCACTGATTTATGGGAAAAGCGCCATTGACCATGCTAGCTCAGCATCCAAAGCACCTATCAAATACAGGAAACATGGAATTTGCCAACTTGGGCGCAGGAAGAGTTCCTTTTGGTGACACTTCTTTAAGAAAACAAAGTCACTTTGCAGTCATAGCTCAGTGTGCACTCTGAACGTGCTCTGTGTGCTGGCTGTAACTATGAACTGGCTAGGGTATTCCGTCTTGCCCAGCTACTGCAGTATTTGTTGACAGTGTATAGTTACATAGGTGGTAAGGAAGAATAAAAATGTCGGTCCATCTAGTTCAACCTGTATGGGTGTGTGTATGCATTTAGGTTTCTGACACTTCCCATATCCCTACATATTGGTTACACTAAGATGTCCATCTAAGAGGTTTTTTTTTAAACTGTTAACACTTCCCACTGACACCACCGATTGTGGAAAGGAGTTCCACATCCTTACTGCTCTAACAGTAAAGAACCCCTCAAGCAGTTTAGGGTTAAACCGCTTCTTGTCCAATTTAATTGAATAGCCGTGTGTCTTCCTCAGCAACCCGAGACTGAATAGTTTTCTTCCTATGGTAGAATCACCATTTACTGTATATATTGCGATCATATCCCCTCCTAGGTGTCTTTTCTCCAAGGAAAGTAAACTTAATGTGTGCCTATCTTCATAACTGAGGCCCTCCAGCCCCCTTAGGTCTCATTCACAAGGGCATTTAATTTGTCCATTTTTCATCCATTTGTTGATGGATGAAAAACAGACACCAATGCATCTCTATGGGCAAGCGGATGATCATTCGTTGACATCCGTTCCTATTACCATTCGTTTTTTGAAAGAAACCCCACTTTTTCTTCTGTAACAAAACGGAACAGATGAAAAACGGATGTAAACAAATGGTCTATTCTTGCATGGATGTAAAAAAACGAATGTAAAAACTGATCCATTTTTTTCTTTGAAAAAACGTGACTGAACTGATGAAAAAATGGAATGCCTGTGAAAGGACGCTTATTAGTTTTGTTGTCCCTCTCTAGACTCTCTCCAGTTCTAGTACATCCTTCCTGAGGACTGATGACCAGAAATGGACAGCATACTCAAGATGTGGCCAAACCAGAGTTTTGCAAAGTGATAGAATTATAGATTTAATTATAAAAGACTCCTTTTTAATACATGCTAATAGTCTGTTGGCCTTGCTTGCTGTAGCTTGGGTTTGCATGCTATTTCTGAGTCTGTCATCATCTAAGGCCCCCATATCCTTTTCCACCCTTGATTTTCCCAGAGGCTCTCCCCCTAGCGTGTAGCCTGTGTTTATACTTTTAACGCCCAAGTGCATTACTTTACATTTATCAATATTAAACCTCATTTACCATGTAGTTGCCTAACCCTCTAATTTATTGAGGTAAAGTTTAAAGTTGTGAAGTGATTACCCTGCTCAGCTTCATATCGTCAGCAGATACTGAGATTGAACTCTTTATACCATTTGCTTTACCATTTATGAACAAGTTAAACAGAATTGGTCCCATGCCCCACTCACAACTCTAGACCATTCAAAAGTTACACCATTAATCACCACCCTTTGGTTGTGCCCATGTTACCAGATTCTATCCAGGCACATACACTATCATCAATGCCAACAGACCTCAATTTGTAAATTAAGCATTTATGGGGTACCGTGTCAAATGATTTGGCAAAGTCTAGATACACGACATCCACAGGCCAACAGCGTATGATTCTCAATTACCTGCAAGGGCGCTGGTTGACGTTCTTGTAGTTCATTGATGCTTTCTGCCATTCAGCAGCTGTCTGCCTGTACCGGTGGTATAGACAGTGCAGACAGTGTACTGAGAGCCTGCAGGAGTCTGGCATCGAAGTAGAATCGCGGGTACAATGCCATACAGGCTATTGTGTAAAAAAAAAAAAAAATAAATGCTCATTTTGTTTAACTGCAAAAAATACGTGCATTTATTATTTTTTTGTAAAAGGTGAACTTATCCTTTAAAGGAAGACCAACTCACCAGTGCTGTACCAATATATTTATCCATTGCCTGTTTTGGATTCCATCACCTCTGAGCAAGGATGGCTCCATCTGCCATATCTCTACAACACAGATGAAATGCTTTTATTTCTGACTAACAAAGTAGTGAAAATAAAATTGGATTAGCCAGATGAACATCTAAATAAAAAGGACAATGGTAGCCCAGGTATTTCTCTCAAGACAGATTCTCTTTGGTGATTGGCCATGGATAAATACATTTAGATAATAAAAAGATCTCTTATCTTGTCCCCTGCATACTCAGACCCAACTCAGATGATATGGAACACTTGCAGTGAATGGATCTCTCAGTTTTATACGGGGAAATGGAACAATAGCCTGACTTCTGCAGAGATATTACGATAGTTGGTAAATTTCCACTGCCAGTAATGAGCTCTTACAACCCTCAAGCATGCCTATCCTTGTTCTGTTAACACCTGCACCTTCCAGTCATTAGAAATAATGATTGAACCAGTCTCTTAAAGGAAATCCTGTACTAAGAAAATACATACAATGCTGCACTCTCTGGTTTAAAATATTGCTTGGCTGTAGTATACAGATCCAAAGGCTTCAATACATTTAGAGTTAGTTACCAGGAAAAACTATGTAAACTGAGAATTTTCCCTTCCTATGACTTCACTAGCTAAATGCTTGTTATGGATCATTGACTCAAAATATACTAGGGCCAGAGCCAGCCAGGTAATTAGCATCTATAGAATGTCAGCAATGGTACCCTCCATATTTCTTTCAAATAGGTTTCCTTTTAATTGCACATATCAGGCTGTAACGGCAGCCAAAATGTTGGCCATAAATACACTAAGGCTAGCCAAAAATGTGGCCGAATTTCAATCCATCTATGACCAGCTTAATGAGTTTACATCAAAGTGTCAGCAGAAAATCTAATTTTCGCCCTCTTCTGATTTCAGATCTCTGTATTCTCAGTGATGGGTTTTTCACAAGAATGACTATAACCGAAGAGCTTTCTATCAAGCACACACCTCAACATAGAAATGTGGGGATTCCATAAGCTCAACTCACTAATGAACTTTCCCCTTTAATTAAGCCAGACTATAATAAAAGGATTGTCTTTAAACTCTTGGTTACATTACCAGACACTTCAAAATAAAAAGTAGTCAAGAAGTCCTGAAACATACACCCTGCTGAATATTTCAGAACTCCCATACAGAAAATTTATACTGAAATTCACCTCCTTTTGTGTTTTAAATAGTCAACTTATTTAAAGGATAAGTTCACCTGTCAAAAAAACAAAAACGCACATTGCTTTGTCAGTAAAAAAAATGTGCATTTACTATTATAATTTTTTAGGAATCTATAAAGCATTGTGCCCACGATCAGCAAATCACAGGTGCAATGCAGGGCTTCTGAAGACTGTCAGTGTAAAGTATCTGTCTGTTTGTACCTTGTACGGGCAGTTAAACAATGACTGAAGACTGTCACTGAAGAACTACCTAGAATGCTCACCAGTGCCCTGGTAGTTAAATGAGAGTTACAAGCGGTCAGGCACAAAGGATGTTGGTACTTGTAGTTAATTCATTCAGAGAACTCTGAATGAATGACGCAGAGCCCCGCACAGTCGTAGTGTTTTCAAATTGATCCCCAGCCTGCTGTCGCAATTAGCAGGCGGATTGGGGGGAGGCTGCAAGAGCAAGAATGTGTTACATGTTCCACCCTAAAAACGAGTGAAACATATAACGTGCTCCCATAGGTGAACTTAGCCTTTAATGGCATTCATTCAAACCTGCACATAAAGCAACTCATAATAAATTAGGTTGCGAACACCTGAAATATACAGCAAGGATTTTCTGATCCAACAAACGTTAGTGCTGCAAGCACATTTGTAAGAAACTGTAAGTAGGCGTCTTTTATTTTAAAGCGGTGTGTTCAGCAACAATGGTGTTGAAAGGTCAGTAGACAACTACAGCAAACAGATTTCAACTAAGAGCCCAGCAACACTTCCCTATTTGTCCCCTGCACTTCACCTGATTTCTAAAGTTAAAGTGTTCGTTTACCTTTTCAGAAAAAAAAAGGAAAGGTGAACACTGTTCAATCCCCCCACCACCCCTGGTCCCCACTGTACTTAACTCTAGGAATGCAGAGCTGTCAGTGCCCACACAGCTGGTCCAGCAGTCCAGGGATTTGAAATCCCTTGCTCTTCTCTGTGCAGCGCTTCTGGGACAGACCAGAACAATCCTGATTGGTCAGCCCCTGCACAGTGAATCGCTCTGGTCTATCCAAGAAGTACTGCACGAAAAAGAGGGAGAGGAGCAGGGATTTGAAATCCCCAGGCTGATGGAATAGCTGCGTGGGTACACACAGCTCAGCATCCCTGGAGGTAAGTACTGCAGGGACCAAGGCGTGAATACAGTGTTAGTTCATCTTTTCTGAAAAATTGAACACTTTAAAGAAACGAGTTATAGGAACAGCGAAATAAGTGTTACCCAAGCTCTACTGCTATATTTAGGGTTCAGAGACTGGAGACTGTGCCCTGCCTAGGGTGTTCATCACCTACAGCAATAAGTCCATAACATGTATAGCCGGCCACCCGAGGACTCTTGACAAAAATTGTTTATTGGCTACAAATACAGTGACACAGTATCCAAAATGCTAACACGTTTCGGCTTACACAGCCATGTGTTGTATTGACCCTTAATTGCTTTTAACTGATGGAATGCCATACCTTTGTTCAGTGGACTGTAAGAGTATAGATTTCAGAATTGTAAATATATTTTTATTCGCTATGAGGAAGGCTGTGTAGACCGAAATGCGTTACAATTTTGCATACTGTGTCACTGTATATGTAGCCAATAAACCATTTTTGTACTCTGAGTGGCTGGCTATACATGTTGTATATGTGACCTCATGAACGTTCCTGTGCAGTTCTGCAGTAGGAGGATCTAAACAGATTTATTTCCCTTTTTAAAATTTGAAGAAAATCTTTAACAAATAAAATGTTAAAAGAGTGCTGTCTTTATCCCTTAGTTTGTAAAGTAGCTATATAAAAAAAAGAAATCCCAGCCCCACCTACATGCTTGAAGGCATTCTGTGTATAACTGACAAAGCCAGATGGGATGAAAGGTGGATGTGTCCCTACCAGGGCTGCTGTTAGAAACCACGGGGCCCTATACAGCCAACCTGACAGCCCCCCCAATAAAACACAGTTTTCTATAGTTCAGTTATAAATGAACACAGTGAGTGATCGGTATCAAATCAATCATTCAGAAAAAGAAAGGGCTGGTAAATGTGATCTTCCCCCACTCTCCATCCTGAAGGATCCCATTGTGTTCTTGCAGCTGCAAGTGGAAAGGAGAAGAAGGAAGCCGGCAGCACTGTGGGGGGCACGGGATGTAGGGATCGATTTCAGTAAATGCCCCCCCCCCGCTGTGCCAATCACCCTCCCTGCACACATCTGATTTACCCAGCTGCCTGGGTCCCCTTGCTGGCCTGGGCCCAATAAAGGAGGACCGGTGGTACCCCCTTATCCACAGCCCTGGTCCCTACTATGTTATGTTGCAGTATAATCTGATCTCCCCGACAATCAAACCTAGGCAGAGCACAGCTGTTTAAAGATGTTGTCCCCACTTACCACCCCCTGGCTGCAAGTAGTAAATATGAAATATTAACATACTATATTTCAGAAAGCTACCCCTTTCTGCCATCAGTGACATAGCTCATTACAAGGATGGGCCAACAGAATTGTATTTCTTGTGTGTTGGAGGGAATGGGCAGAGCTTTGCCTATTAGAACAGCCCCGACTATCAGGGGAAGCAGAGAATACTGAATGTTGGTTTCTGCACTTCATACTCATCAGGAGCGTTTGCATTTCAAGAAGTAACAGACGTCAACCACAAACTAAAAATGAGATGCAAGGCAGAAGCTAGGAGTGTTCTAGCAACCAAACTACTCCTTTCCAGCTTATATGAGAACAGTTTTACTTCCTGAGGGATTTGCAGTTCTGTTCTGCCTTACAACTTGCACATCTTTACATGCAGACCCACACCCTCCTGAGCCCCCATTGTGACAGCAAGCCGGGAATGTTCTCCCCACACCCGCTGTCACAGTTTTAAAAAAATGTGGCCATGTGGGGTTTTGCCCACCCTGCCGCGTCATTTGTTCACATAGCTCTGTGAATGGAAGAACTACAACTACCATCAGCCATTGTGGATGACGGCTTGTAGCTCTCAATGAACTACCAGAGCGCTGCTGAATGCTCCAGTAGTTTATTGATTCTTCCTGTCATTCAGTATCTGCCTGCCTGTACAAGGTACAGGCAGACAGCTACACTGACAGTCTGCAGGAGCCTGGCATTGCACCCACGATCTGCTGATTGAGGATGCAATGCATTACAGGCTCCTAATTAAAGAATAATAAAAGCACATTTTTTACCTGCAAAAAAGATGTGCATTTATTATTGTTTTTTATTTAAGATGAACCTATCCTTTAACCCTTGCAGTGTGGGGGCAGCTCCACTGCAAGGGATAATTTAACATTTTCTTTTCTAGAAGTGGGCTTTAACTTTGTATTATTTGGCCATTTGCAGTTGCCTTTAATGGTTAAAAATTTGTTAGCTCTCGGTTATTGCTACCTTAGGTAGCTTTGGGCTATGGATAGCACCTCAATTATGTCAATGGGTATTATGTGACACACTTTTACTTGCTGGAGGAGACTCATATTCTGCTCTCTCCAGAATGACCCTTAATGTACAATACACATGGGAGTCACCTCTACACTGAGTTCCCCTTAAAATGAAGGATACGTCAAGGGGTGATATGGCGATTTTTAGGAACATGCATTCCCAAAGGCTGTCCAAAGCTGGGCTTTTTTGAATTGAAGGAATGAGTGTTATGATGTAATGAAGGACTTACCTTGATCCAGCTGCCTCGCTAGTTCTTGTGGGCACTGGGGTCTCTTCTTCTGGGCCTTTCTCCTGCTGCTTGATAAATTCCTTAGCTTCCTTGGATGACAAGTCCACTTCCTTTGTAACCCTGATGAGAATACAGAGTATTTTGTTAATAAGGTCCTTCAAGGACTCAAGGGAGAAAACACTGTTCACTCAGACGATTTAACAGACACTTAAAATATCTTTCATTTAAGGTTGATTGAAATTCTACTCATGAACCTACCATTCATCTTAAGAGACGGTTTCAGTTTAAAGACTTTGTACGCATAAGGACTGAGTGTGGTCTAAGTGTCCAGTTTGTGTTACTGCTCTGCATGCATAAGCATTGTAGCACAGCTCCATTCACAGATACTTGTATCAAGGTGATGAAATGCAAAAGAGGCTGCAGCAAAGTACAATAATCATAGTTTTCATTCTACCCACATTTTGACATCGCTGAACACTTTTAAAATAAAAGTATGACCAAAGCAGCAGTCCTAGGAATTTTTAATTGCTTCATAAGGAAAATACACAGTAGGTAAAGAGCATGCATTAAAAGAAAAGTAGGGCCAAAAGCTTTTTTGGCCCTACTTCTCTTTTGGGTCACAGGAGTGTATTTACTTGTGACCCGGAATCAGTCAATAGCAGGCTACTGCCTGCCATCAGCTGACATGGCAGAGCTGCTCTGGAAGGATCCTGACAATATTGTTGGGATCCACCCAGCTGCCTGATTGACTGCTTCTCAGCGCAAGGCCAAGAGCTGAGGCTCGCTGGTCGTGCCCCTTACCCTGCCCGGCGCCCCAGTGAGCGCTGTAAGAGCAGAGTGGAGGATGGTGACTAACAGTGCAATACTGCTCAAAAGTTGAGAGAGCTGGAGATGCATCACCCTGGGTTGCAGTCAAAAGAAAGCATCAGAGCTGGAATACTTGCCAACCCAGCAGGGGGGGCAATTCATGATTTGGATAGCTTGCGTGGTTTTTCACAAATCCCCTTCTTTAAAGTCCAACAGCTGAAAGATATTAGAAGGTAAGAACAGACGAAATCTAGTGTCTTGGCATCCAGGGGGGAGAAGGCAGAGTTCCCTATTACTGGTAAAGGGGAATTAGGTAGAACATGGAGGATCGCGGATTTCAAATGACGTACAACTGTTGCCAATCAGTGGATGATCCCTCAGAGACAGAGGGAGAGGACCAGGTAACTAGGACAGGCCTGGGAGTGGGAAAGGCAACATTGCTTACTCCAGTGTCACCTAGCATTTGGACTTGCTGTGTTTACACCAGTCCATGATTCTGGCTAAATGAATCACTTGATGATAGCGAAGTGGGTCAGGAAAGCCCATGCCACCGCGTAATTTGGAATAACTAAGAATTTCCCTACATATCCTGGGGGGCACAGTCCACACACAGAAATGTAGAAGTCCCTCTTAATTGAGCGGAGGAAGGATTGAGGGATAGGAATCAGAAGAGTGATGATTCCTTCCAAACCAGGAATGCGAGAGATGTCGCCATTTTTGTAAGTATCTGCAAAGAGCTGCTAGTAAGGGAGAGAAGTTTTCCTTGAAAGTTTGGGAAAGGGACAGTGTCAGATAGACATCCAAATATTTTAATTTCCCCCCAGCACAGCAAAATGGAAAGTTTCCCTGAACCGCTGGGTTTTTTTTATTTTTCACAAAATGCTAGTTTACCCCTTTTGTCATCCATTATTCCATGTTAGTGTTGCTGAACTTCTGCAGGCTTTTAGCAGCCACTTTCTATCTATGCATACTAGTGATGGCTGCATGGCATTTCTATAGGAAGGATTTTTGAAGGTGACAATAGTGGATCATACATTCGTAATAACTGAAAAAATAGCCACTTATAATCTCCACTGTAAAACCGTGTGACAGGGTGCCAATACAGAAGAGCACAAATGGACAGGAACATGGAGGGATTTACTAAAACTGGAGCACACAGAATCTGGTGCAGCTATCCAAAGTAACCAATCAGCTTCTAGGTTTTATTGTCAAAACCTAATTATACAAGCTGAAGTTAGAATCTGATTTGACTGGCACAGCTGCACCAGATTCTTGTGTGCTCCATAGTTGCATAGTTAGTCTGGCTGAAAAAAGACAAAAGTCCATCCAGTTCAACCATAAAGGAAAAAAAAAAAAGTTATAATCCTATACCCACAGTTGATACAGAGGAAGGCAAAAAAACACAGCAAAGCATGATCCAATTTGCTCCTGCTGAGGAAAAAAAATTCCTTCCTGATCCCCCGAGAGGCAATCGGATATTCCATGGATCAACTTTACCTACAAATGTTAGTATCCAGTTATATTCTGTGTATCTATGAAACAATCCAGGCCCTTTTTTGAAGCAATCCACTGAGCTGGCCAGAACCAACTCTTGAGGGAGTCTATTCCACATATTTACAGCTCTTACTGTAAAGAAACCTTTCCGTGTTTGGAGATTAAATTTATTTTTCTCCAGATGTAAATAGTGTCCCCTTGTCCTCTGTGATGACCTCAGGGTGAATAACCCTACACTGAGTTCACTATATGAACCACTGATGTATTTATACATGTTGATCATATCCCCCTTAATCTCCTCTTCTCAATAGGGAATAAATTCGGTTCCTCTGATCTTTCCTCATAGCGGATCTCCTCCATGCCTCTTATCAGTTTGGTTGCCCTTCTCTGCACTTTCTCCAGTTCCCCAATGTTCTTTTTGTGAATTGGTGCTCAAAACTGAACTGCATATTCCAGATGAGGTATTACTAATGATTTGTACCGGGGTAATATGATATCTCTCTCTCTGGAGTCTATACCTCTTAATACAAGAGAGGATTTTGCTCGCTTTAGAAACCGCAGCTTGGCATTGCATGCCATTATTAAGCTTGTGATCTACCAGAACCCCCAGATCCTTCTCCACCATTGATTCCCCCAGTTGCACCCCCCCCCCCCTAGTATGTATGCTGCATGCATAATCTTACCCCCCAAGTGCATCCAGTTTTAGTAAATCCCCCCTGTAGTGATGTCATGCTCTAACAGGAAGCACCCAAACAAGGGCTTTCCTGGCAGGGTCACTTAGCACTAATTTAAAAAATTTAAGTATAAATTCAAGTTTACGTAAAATGAAACTTACATTACAATAACATTTTAAAGATTATATGAGATTTTGACTGGATTTACCTAATAAATTTAAACATCAGTAAAATATAGCTGCAAAAAATAAATATCAAGTGCACATAGCTGAATGTATGCTTTTACTGGCGAATAATTTATATTATCATAATTTTTATTCATTTAAAGCCGATGCTAATTTTTGCACAGTGTTGTGAAAATGCTTCGATCTGAGGCTATACAGCTATAATCCAACTGTAGGAAAGCACGGAGATGAGGCATTCGAAGGTATCTGGCCATACACAAAGATTCTTGCCCACTGGGTTAAAAACAAGAAATGCAAATGCTAAACAGCATGCATGGAAAAATCTCCTGCTGCTGGCTATTGTATTCTGACAGCTGGCACACATGGCTGTCAGAATACCTGAACATTAATTGCAACGGATTGGCTGTGGCCACTTTTCAGCTAACTATTTTCCACCCAACCACATCAATTTCTCAATTGAAATTGGTCAAGCTAAGTGGTGTTGGCAGGGCTGCCCACAGCTAGAATTTTGGCTGATTTATCTGTGTATGGCCAGCTTTAAAGCTGAAATATACTCACCTTCTATTCAGCACTGCGGTGCCCTGAGCTCCCCGACGACCAATGATATGTTTGCCCTGTCTGCTTCCAGGAATTTATCTCCAGCCGGTTTTCACTGCTCGGGCTGGGCTGACATCACTCCTGCGCATGCATGGGGGCTCATTCAGCGTCGCTGAAATCATACACTGCATGTACAGGCAGCTAAGAAATCTATGCCTCTTCTGCATTCAAAACCCTGACAGTTTTTTGTTTTTTTTAAGTAAAGTTTCACTTTAAAGTGGAACTTTAGCCAGAAAATTAAGTCCTGCTAGATCACTTCAGGCTGGCTGCTTTTGCAGCTGCGTATACTGTTTAAGATCCAGTAATACACAGTCTTACCCTGCTCTGCATGTGCTCAGCTGCTCTCTATTTTTTGGCACTATGCCTAAAATCAGAGCCACTGGAGGCGGATATACTAGCAGTCTAAAGATTTACTGCTGCTCAGGGGTTCTGGGCTTCAGTAAAATGGATTCCACTAGCAAGAAGGAACAGGAGCAATGCTGGAGACAATTTCGAGCACACTATTTTAGTAGCATAATTAAAAAAAATAGTAAAAAAAAGAAAATATAGTGTAATAAAAATAAAAAAAATTGAAAAATGTGAAAAAAAACCCCACAAATTAAATTTTTTTTTTTTTTTACATAGTGTCACCAGTCAGTGTTTCTGATCACCATCACAACAGTTATATAATAACACTGTACTGGACTGGTGACAATATGTGAAAAGAAAAAAATAATAGTGGGTTTTTTTTTTTAAATTTCTACATTTTCCAAAAAATTGTAACAAAAAATGACAACCTCCAAAAAACTCACCATGCCACTTACCAAATACCTTGAACTGTTGATTTTCCAAAAATGGGTGATTTGGGGGGTATTTATACTATCCTGGAGTTTTCGGGCCTCAAAAAATGAGATGAGCCGTCAGTACATCAGGACTGATCAATTGTCAGATATATATACACCATGGTTTGTGGACTCTATAACTTTTCTACAGACTAAATAATATACACTAATTTGGGGTATTTTCATCAAAGAAATGCAGCAGAATACATTTTGACCTAAATTTATGAAGAAATTTTATTTGCAATCTTTTAGAACAGAAACAAAGAAAAAATTGGGTTTTTTTTCAAAAGTTTCAGGGTTTTTTGTTTCATTTAGCATACCACCAAAAGAAAGCTCTATTTGTGTGAAAACATTATAAAAATGTTATATGGGTACAGTGTTGCATGACTGCGCAATTGTCATTCAAAATGCGACAGCACTGAAAGCTGAAAATTGGCCTGGGCAGGAAGGGGGTAAAAGTGCTCGGTATTGAAGTGGTTAAAACATACTTTTGTGGGAATAAATGATGAGGACCAAAATAAAAGCACAAGTAGCTTTTTCCTTCAGAAATCTCAATCCAGAAGCACTCTTTCTGCTGCTTCCGGATCATCACACAATTTAAAATGCAAGTTCAGTTTATTTACTGAATAAGTTGTACTTTTATTTCAAGCATTTTTATAAGTTGCATTTCACATCTCCAGTTTAACAAAATGAATTTCAATTTGTAGAACTACTCCACATTGATTTTTTTTGTCAATTTTTCCAAAAATCTCAATTTTTTTCTGGAAAAAAAATATGGAAAAAATGTTTTTTTTCCCCCATAGCTTCAAAATTTCTGGAAATTTTATATTTCTAGTCTAAACACAAGTCAGAAAAAAAGAAAAAAAAATAGTATGCCAAAAAGTGTAATCACACTGTATACACTGGATGAAATGGAGTCTCAACTTTTTATACTGCTTTGAGAAAGTCTTTTGCTCGTTTCCATGGGCACGCTAGGTGGCAAGCAAAACGCATTCTAAGAATATGATGAAAGCTTCACTTTAAAGCAAAGAATAGTCATCGCTGACCACGCACTAGTTTCCTAGCAACAAAACACAAGTGTGACATCATTGCTCAACCCCAAGAGGTACCTGGATTATTTAAACACTACATCACTGTGAATTTTCATAAGATCCAAAATGAAAAGCATATTGGAATGCTAGCCTTGCAGCTGCAAAGAAAAAAAAAAAAAGACTAAAGCAAACAGTATAGTTTATTAAACAGATGGATTTAAAAAAAAAAAAAGATGCAAAACACACCAATGATCTTCCAACTGACAATATAATATACAGTGAGAAATAACATTTTATTTATTTATTTTAGGTATTTATATAGCGCTGTCAATTTACGCAGAGCTTTACATATATATTGTACATTCACATCCGTCCCTAACCCTCAAGGAGCTTACAATCTAAGGTCCCTAACTCACATTCATACATACACATACTAGGGCCAATTTAGACAGGATCCAATTAACCTACCAGTAGGTCTTTGAAGTGTGGGAGGAAACTGGAGTACCCGGAGGAAACCCACACAGGCACAGAGAAAACATGCAAATTCTAGGTAGGAGGTGCCGTGGCTGGGATTTGAACCAAAGACCCTAGTACTGCCAGGCGGAAGTGCTAATCATTTAGCCACTGTGCTGCCCCTGATATACTAATCCCAGCATGAATCCATCTACCTATGCAAGTGGAACCCCTACTTTTAACCACCTAAATACCCACTGTATGTATATACAAGGCCTTGTATTGAAGTGGCAAGAGGTTATAACAGGATCATTGGTGAGGCTGCGACCATGATCCTTGCACACTTTTTCTCAGCCGGATGATTCTCTATCAGGTAAAAGTGATCCAAGTGGCTATACAGTCACTGGATCACTTTTACAGGCACCTCCTTTCCAGGGTTCTCTCATCCCATCGCAAAGCCTGGGACCAAACTGGTGGTATCCAGTTCACCGAAAAGAATAGAAGGAACAAGAGTTCCTCCCCAAGAATTTTGGCACTTCTGGTCTCAGTTTGTTCATTTACAAGCCGTTACTGGTTTGTACAGCATCTGATCAAACTAATCTCGGTTTGATCAGATGCTTTGGAGGCCAGAGGAGAGATCTGGAGTGTAAGTCCTCATGCACACTGGACGTATTTACAGCTGCTGTTGACGTTTTTTTCTACAGCCAGTAAACTCCCCAGCATGTTATCCTATGTGATCATGCACACAGACTGTAATCAAGGTTTGTGGCTGGAAAAAAAAAACAGAACTAGTGGGTTTTTAGAAGAGTTTCTTAGCTGTAAAAACGTGCTAACGCTGAAAAACGTGGCAAAACGCAGCAAACCAGTGTTTTTGTACTTTTTTTGACAAAAAAAAACCCTCTAAAAACCGCAAAAAACGCAAACACTGCTAAAAGCGGCAAAACACTGCTAAACGCTAATACAAAAATGCTAAAAAACGCTGAAAAACTCACCGTTTTTTAATGTGACTTTACACAGCTTATGTTACCAGCGCTATTGATATGCCCAGTGTGCATGGAGCCTAAAAGACCCCAGGCCTCTCCATGAAGTAGACCTGTCACAGCCCATGCTATCACAACGCATGTTGCTCATTCCTTGTGATAACAAATAAAAATAAATAAAAGTACAGTGTATAAAAAAAATTTAAATAATAAAAAAAAAAAGTAAAGCGTTCCCATCCACTTTTGCTCACACGCGAAAATTGTAAATGCCGATCTCACCACACGTGAGATACAGCCGCAAACGTCCGTGAGAGAGCAACAATTATAGCATCAGACCTTCTGTTTAACTCTAAACTGGACACCTTTTAAAAAGTCCCCTATGGATCATTTTATTTACCGTAGTTTGTCGCCATTCCACGGGCGCGTGCAATTTTAAAGCATGACATGTTAGGTATCCATTTACTTGTCATAGTATCATCTTTTATATTTCACAAAAAAAAAAAGGATTGTATATTGTGTTTTTTTGGATTAAAAGTCAAAGTGATAAAAAGTGTATTATTTTAAAAAAATGCTGTGGCCTATGGGTATCTATTTACTCGTATCATCTTTTATATCTTTTATATTTCACCCAAAAATTGGGGATTATATTGTGTTTGTGTCCACTAAAATTCATTAAAAAGTGTATTTTTCCTGAAAATTTGCATTTGATAAACTGCTGAACCAATATTGTGCGACGAAAAAATGCAACAACCAATTTATTCTCCAGGGCCCCCGCTTAAAAACTACATAATGTTTGGGGTTTCTAAGTATTTTTCTAGCAAAAAAAAAGAAAGAGTTTTTTACATGCATGAGACAAATGTAAGAATTGGCCTGGACTGGACGTGGTTAAAGAGAACCCATAAACTGCATTATGGCATCACATAAAAGGCCCATCCACCTCCTTATGATAGCAGTAACATTTAAAAAAAAGAAAGGGTATAAAATGAAAGCTTAATACATAAAAATGTCAAAAAATGGAATGAAAGCAATAATTCTAGGGTCATCGTTTGCTGTTAACACTAACCAGATGCTCTGTAGGATTTTCAAGTGTAGCCAATTTTACGTACTGGATGTTTTTGCCATTCAAATGAATGTTCAATTTGACAATGGGGTGGATTAACTAAAGGTAAATATACAGTGTACTGCACGTGCAATTGCTTTAGGGGAAGCTGTCGCTTTAATTATTTTTTTTATAACTCTTATTGGACATGCCAGCTGGTCACTTGGCTCTCCAAATGGGACAGGACATCCCGAGAGAGGAGAGGGGACGACATCCCCTCCTGCTGCCTGTACAAGCAATCAAACGGCTAGTTGTATAGGAGAGCTGACCGCCGGCTATAAAACAATGGTACCGAGTCACAGGCATCACTCCGGTATAACCACCAGAAGTCCAGCGACGTATGGGTAGGTCACTGATCCAGAAGTGGTTAAGACTTTGCTATGCTTATATATCAAATTTTGACTCTACCCTTACAGCCTGACATGCAGTGACCACAATGCATTGCTTCATAGCCGCAGCATTTTCAACTCAGGCTGCCAAGTCTGACAGGCGGAAGCATCAAACTCACCCAGGCTTGACTTGAAATTGCAGTATGGCCTTGCACTGTAAACTTGATGCTCCGATGTTAAGGGGAAAAAACAAAAAAACAACAACAGGTGCCAAGAAAAGGCAGTAGCACCTTCTGAACACCTGTCAGTCACTGTTATACCGTCTTCTGAAAAAGCAAAGCACTGTAGATCACTTTTCAGAGGGCGGACTGTCTGAAAGGATCCTAATTTCCAAGGACAAATGCTAATATAACGTATACTATGAATAATAAAGTACTCAGCAAAGTAGCTATTTAATTTTCTTCTCCCATGGTAAGCCTTACCTAACTATTGGGAGAGTCCACAGTTCAAGTTGTTCTAAAGCTTTAAGATTTTTACCCTTAAAAAAAAGCCTTCTGTGCCAGAGTGTCATCTCCAGTCCCCCCCTCATGCTTACCTGAGCCAGATCTTGATCCAGTGATGTGCACAAGAGCAGCGGCTCTTTCCAGTCTCTCCCTCCTAAATGGGGAGACTGATAGCAGTGGAAGTCATTGGCTCCCATTGCTGTCAATCAAATTTTGCGAGGAGAGAGCAGGGGGCGGGGTTGTGCTACACGGTCTGTGCTATACAGCATGGATGGAGGAAACTCCCACTGCGCCTATGGCATTCTAACAGCCCCTGTTGGTGGCTGTCAGAATACCTGAACAGTGGCTGCAACTGATTTAATACAGTCACTGTTTGGCCAAACATGGTCTGTCCAGCTCCTTCAATTTTTTCAATCAAAGCATATTGGGTGGGAGGGTGGTAACAGAGCCACCCACTGAACACATTTTAGCTAGTTAATCAGAAACTGGCCTAAATTCACATGGCCAACTTTAGAAAATGGTGAAGCTGCCTAGAGATATGTAGGTCAGCTATGAATAAGAGGAAGCTAAAATCCTGTACCAAGATGACAGCTTATCAGAAGGATAAGAGAGCACTAGTAAAGGACTGTGCTCAAGATATATATATATATATATATATATATATATATATAATATACTCAAACACAAAGCTGTAATAGGGTAGATAAGGGGCACCAATAAATAAGCACTGTACTACGCTGCCTTTCACATAATGAGTGTACAATTAAAAGCACCTTGAAGGAAACAACATGGTGGGTCAGACTCTGTAAACTATGGTAGAAGCAACTGGTCTAAGGGATGGACTTTGCATATCAAATGGCCCAAAGCATTCAGGTTCAGGGTTAGGCGTTGGCTTGACTGCTCAATCTTGTTAAAAAAAAAGAAAAAGAAAAGAAAAAATAATCACACAAGAGAACCAACAAATGACACCCAAAACATGTCATAGGCTGTATATCCTAAACCTCGGCTGACATTTTTCTAACATGGCTTAAAAAAACTAAATCTGGCTGTCTGCTTTGCACAATACACATCTATTTTCACTGATTACATAAAGGAACCCTAAAAGGATAAGTTCACCTTTTGCACAAAAATAATAAATGCACATTTTGTTGCAGGTAAAAAAAAAATGTGCATTTATTATTTTTGTCTGCAGGAGCCTGGAAAGCATTGCACCAGTGATCAGTAGATCGCTGGTGCCATGCAGGTAGGTCTCTTGCAGACCTGTCAGTATATCTGCTTGCCGTACGGGATGTATGAGCAAGCAGATGTACTGACAGGAATATTCAATGAACTACCACAGCGCTCTGGTAGTTCATTGAAAACTACAAGCCGACAGCCCCTAAGGCTGTTGGGACTTGTAGTGCATTCATTAACGATACTCTGTTCATGAATGCTGCGGCCATGTGGCGGAGCCCCGCAGGGCTGCGCGGTTTTCAAATCTGACAGATGGTACGGGAAAACGTCTCCCTGTACTTCTGTCAAAGGGAGGGGGAGCAGCAGGCAGCAGTTGCAGCATTGGGAACATAATTTCTAAAATATTAGTGCAGCGCTAAAAAATGCATGTCATAAATCCCATAAACGCATGTGACTTAAACGCATATGTGAGTAAAGTGCTGAAAGTGCAATATTAATATAACTAGTTCAAGATGACATAAAATGCAATATAATAAGTTCATCAGAGCATTCTTAAATTTAAAACGTCTCTTGTGCAAAGATATCAGCTGAAGAAATGCCTATGATTGGCACGTGAAGTTATCCTTGAAGAGTAACTGTGAAAAAGCTTGTAAAAGGAAATCCACCCTTAGTACAGATGAACGCTCACCAGACCATAAATTATAATGCACATTGGTTATAATACATTGCACATCTGGGGGTGCAGCGGTATGCTGACAGCTACGAGGTCATCCGTCAGGGTGGGTGCCTGGTGGTCCTGGGGGGAATTAGCTCAGCCACAGGAGCCAGAAAAGTGCGTATAGTGTAGTATTTTATTTAAGGTAATAATAGCAAGTAACATAAAAACGTATCCACGTGGATTAATAAAATAAATACATGAATAAAGTACCAAAATGGCTGCAGCTCATCAGTAGCGTGGCTAGAGGTCAGCAATAGGGCTCCACCCAACGCGTTTCGTGTAATAACATGTCCTCAGGGGTACACCCTTTTACAAGCTTTTGCACAGTTACTCTTCACGGATAACTTCACGTGCCAATCATAGGCATTTCTTCAGCTGATATCTTTGCACAAGAGACGTTTTAAATTCACGAATGCTCTGATGAACTTATTATATTGCATTTTAGGTCATCCTGAACTAGTTATATTAATATTGCACTTTTAGCACTTTACTCACATATGCGTTTAGGTCACATGCGTTTATGGGATTTATGACATGCATTTTTTAGCGCTGCACTAATATTTTAGAAATTGTGATTCTGGGACTGTTACCTATACCCTGAGTGCTAGCTGCTTTTAATTAATTTGAATATATATAATTTTAATATCATATACTGCAATTAGCGCTCGCTCTATTATCTTTTCTAAAAGCATTGGGAACATGTTACATGTTCCATCCATTATTAGGGTGAAACATTAAAACATGTTCCCAAAGGTGAACTTATCCTTTACATTTTGTACCAAAGAATGCATTGTTATACCTTTAATAGGAAGGGCAGATCCAAATGTATCAAAATATGCACAGCTCCCAACTGTCCCTGATTTGCACAGCCTGCACCTCTTCACGGCTCTCGCGTTCTCCCTGCTATCGGTATTCCTGTGGAAAACCTAGGAAGCTCTGTGTGCCACCCGACCTGTCCTTAGCAACCAATGACCTCATCGATTAGTCGGAATCATGCAGGTGTCCTGGGCTGCCGACAGGAGTACAGATAGCAGCAAGAAGGAGAGAACTGGGAGGAGGTGCGAGCTGTGCTCTCTCTCTCTCTCTGTCTGTACACAAGAGTTAACACAAAATCGCTCTCTGATCAGATTGTTACGGGTTGGGGCAGTTTTATGTCATTTTGCGGCAACACCCTTGGGGACTCTTTGTGGCACCCCCAGTTGAAAAACACTGATTTAACCAATTATTTAATTCCCCATGTAATGGGGATGTAGCATGGGTGTGTCCTTAGCTTACATACTTATTGCGAATAGGTATCCCTCTTTCCCATCTGGGAGGTATGAATATGATCCTACAGTTTTTTTGGAAGATGCCCACTGAAGACATTTACAAGGAGTTCAGCATTCGTATTGTAGGCTTTGGCAAAGTAAGGTCTTACATAACGTGAATGCTGGAATTTCTGATTTATTACTTACTCCTGCAATAAGGTTACTGGAAAGAAACTGGGCCATCTTATGAGCCTCCACCCAAAAAGTGGATTAAACAGCACATATGAGAAGCAACAGAGAAAGTAGATCAAGTGTTGGTCCATGTAAAAAAGAATGACTGTAAAGTCCTGAAAATCTATCATAACACTGCCGACCTGATAAAAGATAAATGGGAAATATATAGTTGCTGTCATGTAGCCTTTTGTGACAAATGTTAGTTGTAAATGTCTCCCCAGCTTCCCTGTGTACAGAAAACTAAAAAGTCACAAAGCTGTATGTAGATGTCTGAGATAATTATGGGTGTGTGGTGCATGCTGGGAGATCACTAATACTCAGACACAAAGTGTATATGTTGCCTAAAAAATTATTTACGCATATCAAGATAAATCTACCATATTTCATAGGCAAGTAAGGAACTTTTGCTAGTTGAATGTTTTGATACCAAAGGCTTCATATGCAGGTTTAAATTTCTGACAAAATATGTGGAAACTTCAATATATTTGACAGTTTTTGGATATAAATATGATTATAAAATAGGATAAACTATGTTATAAATATAAAATATGATCAGATTAAAGGCTAAATTCACCCTTTCATTGAACCTGCTGGAGTTCGTTGTATTCCACTGCAAACAGCGGCTGCAATTCACCGTGCTGCCGATGTAGGTGTCTATACATCGTAATACACAGCCCGGAGTGAGTATTCATTATAATGCTTGCAAAGCAAAACGCTCATTGGTCAGCCCAGCCACATGACAATGCTGACCAATGAAAAGCCCATCTGTGGATTCTTCTTCCAATAAGGAGTCCCAGAAGAAAGAAGTGTTTCTCATTGGCAAGTGGGGCCACGACAACCAATGAGTGCTTGCCATTGCGAGCACTATGACAGATACTCTCTCCAGGGCTGAGTATTGCTGTCTATGGACTGCTACAGCACAGGACATCACGGCCGCTAGCTAAAGATCTGTACTCCCAAATATGCAAGAGACCATCTCAACAGCTTCACCTCTGATGTAAAGAGTGGGAGTAGCACTGCCCTTCCTAAAGTCCAAAATCATATCCATGAGATATGAACAAAGCATATCTCTCTATAGTGTGTACTCAATTATGAGCACTAAGTGTCATTTTGGTTTGCTCCCTCTTTCCCCTGCTATCTGCATGAGTCACTTCTGGCAAGTTTTCTTGACACCAAGAGATAAAAAGGTGACAGGGGAGGGAGCTATAGCACACATCCTGTGATTGACAGCTTCAGCTCTACTCCTGGGTTCTGTGTTAAAGGGGATGTGTCCCTTGCTTGGAATGAGCGCTCACTGAGCTCTGCACTCTCTATGCAACTTCAGCTCCCTGTCCCCTGCTTTCTGAAAGCTCAGACAAGCTGTATAAATACTGCACAGCTGAAGATTCCTGTGCACCAACTGAGGCTAGTCACTTCACAACCCCTTTTATCTTTGCACCAGGCTTTAAGAATCTCTACTTCCTGCCACATTCTCCCCACTGCTAACATCACAATACAATTGATCAGTTGCTTAGTTAAGCAATCATAGGTAATCCAAGTGTACAATAAAGTGATCAAGACACATCCATGGGGGAAGCTGCTATTAAGGATGATGGAAGAGAATTAAATATTGAGAATTCTAACAGACTGAGGCCTATTTGTTAAAAAGTCCAGAATTCCATTTCTAGTGGCATGAAACTGAGCTCATTTCTAGTGGTGTCAGTTTATCTATCAGGATTTGTTATAAATAGCATCAAAGGCAGAACAAAAAAACAAAACAAAAAAACAAAACAAAAAAGCAGTCTGACAAAATAATCCTTATTCTCCAACTGAGGAAGGCTGGCCACCCATTATACAATTTTCTTGAGATTTTTGGTTTGGATATACCAAAACCATATAATAGGAGGTCAAACTTAACAACGCTTTCAATTGTATCCAATTAGACAGGCTCTTGCACTACATAGTTGAAGGTAAATCTAAAGGAAATTGGGCAGAAATTGGACAAAAAAATTGTATAGCGTATGGCCAGCTTAAGAGCCAGGTAAATTACTGATGAGATAGCAGTGGATCAGTTGTGTCTGCATGCATAGTGACAGGGGTCTACTCTAAAATCGATGGTCTTGTTTATTTGTGCCATGATCAGACTTTTGAATTTCCCAATTATTGGAGTTACGGTCAATGGGCAATAATCATTTAGACATAACACTGTTTCATCCTTTGGGACAGGGACAATTGTAGTACACTTAGGGACAGTCACCTGAGGAAGGGAGTTTTTAAAGATGCCAATCAACACCTTCAGGTGTTGCCTGCTACGATGGGCATAGCCCCAGAGGGATCTTCAGGGTCTGGGTTCCATAGAGATGGACCATACCCTTGGACCTGTATAGCACACTGTAGCTAACTACATACATTGCACCAGGTGCCAAGGTGAGTGCCTAAGCAGGAATCCAGTGCCTGAAGCAACATTACCATCTGTCCCCACAGTGTGGGACTCGGGTATGGTTGCCTTTATCAAATCAAGGGATTTGATTAAAAAGTTGATTGAAGAATCTAAATTAAAATAACGAACCAACGAAGCAAATAATTTCTCCTTAAGGGAAAAGAGGTCCATCACCTTAGCACACTAGCAAAAAGCCCAGGGAAATGTATCTAACAAAGCTTTGCCAGTGTCCAACCACCTGAAGGTCCCAGCCTATAATCAGGGGTCTATGAATCTCCAGCCTGTGTCCTGTACTGTGCAATTAAGATGATATTTTATTCTATAATACTATTATTTTCCCACTATTTAAAAAAAAAAAAAAAAAGTGCTAGTTCCTATACAGCATTGAGTTTGTAAAGACTTCTTCCTTGTAGAGTTGTAGTCTTAAGCTGGCCATAGATGGATAGAATTTCAAATGAAATATCTCCGGAAAAGTCTTTCGGAATGTGTACAAAAATTCTCAGAACATTTGTATGTTGTTCGAAAGATTTTGTTTAACATTTGATTTTGGAATGAATGGACTTGACAAATAAAAACCACATACGCTGTTAGAAATTTGTTCATTCAAGATCAATTTTCCATCCTGCTCCTTCGAATTTTCTCATCGCTGTGGTCGAAAACGAACGGCAGTTTGACCCACTAGTGATTAGAAAAAAATTAACGAACTTCCTTGGAACCTGATTTTCCCAATAAATTTTGTTCAAAATTCTACCTGTCTAAGGCCGGCTTTACAGTCTCTAATGCAGGCCATAGATGGAGAGAAAACCGGACTATTTTTGTTTAAAAAGACGAAAAATCAGTCGTTCAAGCGGCCGACGTTACCAGCAACGGTGTAAAAAAAAAAAAAAAAAAAAAAAAAAAAACGGCCGATTTTCATCCCGTCTGCAGCCGGCAAAAAGTGTCCCTGCAGAGAGCTCCGCTATTTCTTTGACAGTTCCTTGACATTTATAGCAGTTGCAACAATGTATCTATTTGTATCCATTTAGGATACAGATGTTTTTATTCGGAAACAAATAGATACATTGTTGCAACCGCTATAAATGTCAAGGAACTGTCAAAGAAATAGCGGAGCTCTCTGCAGGGACACTTTTTGCTGGACTGGAATTCCTCTTCTTCATCCTCCTCCTCTTCTTCATCCTCCTCCTCTTCTTCTTCATCCTCCTCCTCTTCTTCTTCATCCTCCTCCTCTTCTTCTTCATCCTCCTCCTCTTCTTCTTCATCCTCCTCCTCCTCTATCTTCATCCTCCTCCTCCTCTATCTTCATCCTCTTCTTCCTCATCCTCTTCTTCCCCATCCTCTTCTTCCCCATCCTCTTCTTCCCCATCCTCTTCTTCCCCATCCTCTTCTTCCCCATCCTCTTCTTCCCCATCCTCTTCTTCTCCATCCTCTTCTTCTCCATCCTCTTCCTCTTCTTCTTTTTTCTTCTTCTTTTTGTCTTCCTCTTGCAGGTCACTGCTCATGCGCAGATTTTTTTATCGGTAAAAGATCGGCCGATTTGCCCATCATTGCCCGCGAAAATCGGCCGATTTTTTTCCAACTTTACCGATAAAAAAAAATCTGCCAAAATACCGAAAAACGGCAGAACATTTAGTCCACTAACAATCCGAAAATCGGCTGATTTTCGACCCATCTATGGCCTGCATAAGGATTCTTTCAAGATTTGTGAATTGACAGTTGATAAAATTATCTGAACCTCAAGCCTACAGGGTTCTGTCAGAAGCTTGTTGGCAACTAGGTTTTAACTTAGGACTGCAGGCCTGAAATCTCTTCTCATGTTCTAAGTTGTAAACATTTGTCGAAACTATTGACCACTGAATTAAGATGATATCATCTCACGTCTACACTTACTGTCACAAAAATGATCTGAAAAATTATGAAGTAGGGATGCTAATCACATTTCTGAGGACACCGATAACCAGAGGCATTTATAAAATCTGTTCAATGTAATGAGTTGATATATGAACAGAAACTGAAGAGAAGAAAGTCACTTAATACATTTTCTTCAGGCAATGTTACAATAATACTTCTAAACAATAAATCACTGAACATCCACTATGGTTTCTTTTTAGAGGAGACTGCGATGAGACAAACACGAAGGCTACCATTACTGAACATTTCTTTTATAAATATTAGGTGTCTGCAGTTATTTAATCGAAGACATACATGCAGAAAAGGACTTCTAGACTTTCCTGAGAGCCCGTCGTCATCACACCACATGTGTGTTTAAACTTTTTTTTTTATATATTTAAATATTTTATTACATTTTCAAATTTGTACAAACAAACCATAAACAAACACATAAAATTACCACAGTTTTGATTATCAAATATCTAATTGTTATCCAAAAATCCTTAACATTTCCCCTCCCCTCACCATCCAACCCCCCAAAACCTCTGCTCTGCATCTTTCCCACTCCCTCTGGAGATCCCAGTTCAAAAATATATCCACATTATTTCTCTATTGCACTCTCATATACTCTAGGATTAATTCTGACTCCTTAAAATCCTCAAAATCCTGTGTGTTTAACATGTTTTATGCATGTTATTTTCCTCTGAAAACCCTTGTTTAGACATCAAAGTGTATTTCCACTTCTGAAGCCAAATTGGGATACCGCTAAGTTTATATTTGCTACATATCCCCATTCAGATAGCAGAATTTTAAAAAGTTGCAGCTTACCTTTTTAAATGCTCTGCTTCCAGTAAAGAAAAAATCCTACATAGTTCTCTTTATTAGAGGGCTTGGCAGCTGTGTTAAAGCCCTGTGCAGGGAGAACTTCATTATCGGTTGTAAGTAGATTAGAATACTGACTGTCCTAACAAAGGGTTAACAGTTTAAAAGTTGGGTTTCTTGCATTGTATGTTCATGAAGACAGACTTAGGACAGACTCAGTTGGACAATGCTCAAAAAACCCTGCAATCAGCCATGACACCTTCTCATGAGAAATATCTCAAACGTAAAAAATATTTCTAAAAGTATATTTTTAGTTATATAGTGTGAATGGGAACACAAACATACAGCGGGATGTTCTCAAATTTGACTGCAAAAGTTGATCTATCCCTGAGACTACTGCTGGGCACTGCTATCTTGGATGTGATTTCACTAGCCACAGCAGATACAAAGCTGTCACGCAAATGTCATTCTATATTAGGCCTCTTTCACACAAAGGGTCCGATCAGCCTGTCAGTTGGCTCTAATTGGACCTTCTATACACCCCTATGGACAGGTGGGTGCAAACAGACTATCCATTTACACCAGTCTACCTCCAATCAAATCTGCTAAAACAAACAAACAGAAGGGGATCTATCCCCCCCGTCTAGGAGGGCAGTCGGGTGTAAATGAAATGCGATATCCGTTTACACCCACCAGTCCATACAGCAGAGCTGGCCGTGTCTGTATCTGCTCTGCGGATACTAAGCAGACATAGACAGGTCATCTGCCTGCTCTGATCAGCATAGGAACAGTGGACAGATCACTTGCTGTTCATAACAGAGTTTGCCTTGTGTGAAAGGGACCTTATTCACTTTCATTCCCCCTCCGACATCCACAAAAAAAGTTATTTAGAGAGGTAAGGGGAGGGGTGATAGAGCCAGGCAGAGACAGAGTAGTAAAGTTGGCTGTACACTGATCGAAATCCCCCCCCCCCCAAAAAAAAACCCCACAGACAGGGATTATAGCCTTTCCTTACTCTAACCAAAATGAAGAAAAAAACCTTTAGTTCTACTTTAAGCATGGATCGGCCAAACTTCGATCAGTGTGTGGCAGTCCCTGCTGGACAGAAGTCAATAGCTTGATCAACTTCTGTTGAAGGTACATGTCGGAAAACGCTTCCTCAGTCAACTGAAGCCACTGATCAATGTATTGTCAGAATACAATGACCCGGCCAGAAAAGGGTTGGGGGGTGCAATATTCCAACATCAACCTCCTTTGAATAGCACCCAAAGCTTTCCTTAAACATTTTCATTCAGTCACAAATAGACAAACTATTTCATGAAAAATGCTTCATTATACAAAAGCTATTTTGCAATAGCGAAGAATAAAATTCCTAGGGCTGCCCAGATAAAACTTGTCCATAGAAAAACTCCTGTAGTCACATCATCCCTACCTCCAATGGACTGATAATAAAGATTCAGACAGAAAGTAGGACATGTCTTTGTGATCATTCATCAAGAATGATAGATAAATCCCTTTGAGAGCTAAATCAGCCAACAAAATGAAGCAAAATGTATAACCACATGTGAAGTGTAGCCAGATTCACCTTTCACCTTCCCACCAGCTTGCAGGAATCCACTGATCCATCGATCTTCAATGCCCAGAAGGCTTTCAACTTGTATTCCCAACATGGGATTTCTCTGCTGCTCTGGCTTCAGGGATGGGTGAAGTACAAACTCATAAATCTGTTTGAGCTAACAGCCATTGGACTATTTTTTGCAATAATTTTTAGTGAAATATATACGTCATACTTTCAAATTTGTTATGATCAGTATTATTGAGGCTGTGGCACTTTCCTACCCTAAATATTCTAGATCAGCCTTTCTCAACCAGGGTGCCCAGGCACCCTGGGGTGCCTTGAGGTTTCTTCAGGGGTGCCTTGGCAAAATATCTACAAATTATCCAAAACTTGTATATAAGCCAGCGCGTTGAACAAGCCTACCTTTTAGTTACAGAAAACCACAGATTTTCATTGGGCACCATTGTGGCCTGCTAGTCTCTGGCATCCTGACAACCAATGACATCATGAGTTGATAAGGAGGATGTCAGTTGTCTGCACAGCATCCTATTTTTGACCGTCCCCTGTCCCTCTCCATCAGTGCTGGGGTCACATTAGCTCAGTGATGGTGAAAATCTGAGGGAGAGGAGAAACACTGGAATACTAGTCAGTACCAGTGTGTTAAATTTAATTTGCTTTGGAAGAATAAATCACCTCTAAAGTTGGGTGTCCTATGTGTGTGGATGTTGCTGCGTTATATAAAATTAATTTAATAGTTTTTTACATTTTAGAATGGGGTGCCTCAAGACTCTCCATAATTTTAAAGGTGAGCGGGGACTGGAGAGAGAGAACTGAGCAGCAGAGGGTCAGCAGAGCTGGAGAACTTGAGAAGGAGAAACTAGCAGATGTCACACATGATGCACAGCGTGGGAGCAATATATTAGCGGGAGGTAAGCAAGGAACAGAGAGAGAGGACGATCAGCAAACAAGAGGATCTGCAAAGCTGGGGGTTACTACTGAGTGAGGGATCAGCAGAGCTGGGGGTTACTACTGAGTGAGGGATCAGCAGAGCTGGGGGTTACTACTGAATGAGGGATCAGCAGAGCTGGGGGTTACTACTGAGTGAGGGATCAGCAGAGCTGGGGGTTACTACTGATTGCGGCATCAGCAAAGCTTGTGGCACTACTGAGTGGGGTATCAGCAGAGCTGGAGTACTACTGAGCGGGGGATCTGCTGAATGAGGATACTAAAACTGGGGATTTGCTGAACAATGGTTCTAATAAGCTGGAGATCTGCTGAACGAAGTTACTAATGCGTTGGGCTCCTGCTGAGTGTGGGTACTACTGAGCCAGGGTTCTACTGGACCCCTTTAAAACAAAAAGAAAAATCAACACACACAGGGCATTTGCCAAGCTTCATTAAATCGTAAAAAAAAAAAATCACAGAAGCATCACCAAAGCATCAAAAACACATCCAAAAAGCATGTTGAAGCAGTAGGCGCTTAAATATATGATAAAGTCGAAACAAGTGTAAATGAGAACCTAGACAAATACCACTTTCAAGCTGTTTGACTCTATTATCATCAGAGTAGGGATGATGAGGTTATGTGAGGGTTTATTTGACAATTTTTAATTGTTTCACCTGTGCAGTCCTAGGAATCTACTATGCAAAAGATACTTAAAAATAGTAAAAAAGTATTCTTCATTTAAGGTTTTTGTCTATTTGGGTAATACCCTAAGCATTCCTTAAGCATTTTTATTATTGCATATTTAATTTCTTTTCACATCTGGGTATTGCAGTTTTGTTGTATTTTGTTGCTTTTTCTATCAAGATATGTACTACATAAGTACCTTATATTTCTCGTCTAGTATAGAGTATTTAGACACTTCCAGAGGAGGGGGTTATGACATGCAAAGAGGGACAGGGCTGTTCTAGAAAAACAACAGAGGCTAGTCAAAGCAAAATTAAATGCACATGGAAAGTGAATACAAAAAAAAAAAATTATATAAGAAAATACAAGTCAGCATTTAAAACATTTACATCTATATGTGCTTTTGCTGCATTTTTTTTAAGTTGGTGGCAGAGTCTCTAAATGTTTTTGGTCAGTAACAGACATTATTAACTCTTTTACTGCTGCAGCTGCCAGGAGTGTGTATAAATCTGACAGGCCAATTGTTGGCTGTCAGATGGGAGTGATCTGGTGGTAGCATTTCTACACCCTCCCTCCCATTACTGCCAGTCCACCCTCCCACCCAGCATGCCCCTGCCATGTTTCCCACGCACCCACAGGCAGATCCAGCAAGGCAAATGCCATGGGGTAGAGGGGAGAAAGCTCAAAAAATGCTGTAAAAAATTTTTTAGTAGCATTTAAGAGCATTAGCAATTTATTAGCATTTTTACATGTAGGAAAAAAAAAAAGCTAGAAAAAAAAAGCGGTTAGTAGTGTATTAGTAGCATTTGGGAGCATTCAGCATTTTTTTCTGCTGGAAAAATGCTCCGAAAAAAAAACTCTACAAAAACTATTTTGAGCTGAAGCTCAAAAAACACAAATAGCCTAAAGTAGTGTGCATGGACACAGGATAACACTATTCAGCTACTAGGAACAGAAAAAAATGCTATTATAACAGCTTCTAGGGGCTTAAGAAAACACCAGTGTGCATGGAGCCTGAGACCAATAATTCTACAGTAAATTGAAAAAGTATTCACACCCCTTGAAATTTTCCACATTTTGTCATGTTACAACCAAAAACGTAAATGTATTTTATTGGGAATTTATGTGATCGACCAACACAAAGTGGCACATAATTGTGAAGCGGAAGGAAAATGATAAATGGTTTTCTAAATTTTTACAAATAAATATCTGAAAAGTGTGGCATGCAATTGTATTCAGCTCTCTTTACTCGGATACCCTTAACTAAAATCTAGTGGAACCAATTGCCTTCAGAAATCACCCGATTAGTAAATACAGTCCACCTGTGTGTAATTTGATCTCAGTACAAATACAGCTGTTCTGTGAAGCCCTCAGAGGTTTGTTAGAGAACATTAGTGAACAAAAAGCATCATGAAGGCCAAGGAACACACCAGACAGGTCAGGGATAATGTTGTGGAGAAGTTTAAAGCAAGGTTAGGTTATAAAAAAAATGTCCCAAGCTTTGAACATCTCACACGGCACTGTTCAATTCATCATCTGAAAATGGAAAGAGTATGGCACAACTGTAAACCTACCAAGACATGGATGTCCACCTAAACTGACAGGCCGGGCAAGGAGTACATTAATCAGAGAAGCAGCCAAGAGGTCCATGGTAACTCTGGAGGAGCTGCAGATATCCACAGCTCAGGTGGGAGAATCTGTCCACAGGACAACTATTAGTCATCCACTACACAAATCTGGCCTTTATGGAAGAGTGGAAAGAAGAAAGCCATTGTTGCAAGAAAGCAATAAGAAGTCCCATTTGCAGTTTGCGAGAAGCTATCTGGAGGACACAGCAAACATGTGGAAGAAGGTGCTCTGGTAAGATGAGACTAAAAAAAACCACCCCCACTGTGAAAAATGATGGTGTCAGTATCAGGTTGTGGGGATGCTTTTAGCAGGCACAGGGAGGCTGGTTAGAGTTGATGGGAAGATGGATGGAGCCAAATACAGGGCAATCTTAGAAGAAAACCTGTTCGAGTCTGCAAAAGACTTAAAATTGATGTGGAGGTTCCCCTTCCATCAGGACAATGACCCTAAATATACAGCCAGAGCTACAATGGAACGGTTTAGATCAAACAATATTCATGTGTTAGAATGGCCCAGTCAAAGTCCGGACCTAAATCCAATTGAGAATCTGTGGCAAGACTTGAAATTTGCTGTTCAAAGACACTCTCCATCCAATCTGACAGAGCTTGAGCTATTTTGCAAAGAAGAATGGGCAAAAATGTCCCTCTCTAGATGTGCAAAGCTGGTAGAGACATCCCCAAAAAGACTTGCAGCTGTAATTGCAGTGAAAGGTGGTTCTACAAAGTATTGACTCAGGGGGGCTGAATACAAATGCACGCCACACTTTGCAGATACTTATTTGTAAAAAATTGTGAAAACCATTTATCATTTTCCTTCCACTTCACAATTATGTGCCACTTTGTGTTGGTCTATCACATAAAATCCCAATAAAATACATTTACGTTTTTGGTTGTAACATGACAAAATGTGGAAACTTTCAAGGGGTATGAATACTTTTACAAGGCACTGTAAGCCCATTATTAACGGATAAGTGATGCCCTGTAGGATCAAATGTAGGGTATTGATGTTTGCTGCACACAAGTGCATGCAATTTTAAGGTATGACATGTTGGGCATCTATTTACTTGAAGCAAGCTCATCTTTTATATTTTACCAATAAATTTGTATTTTTTTGTTTGTGTGCCCTAAAATTATCTTTGTTGTATTTTTTAATACTGAAATCTTGCTTTTCCTAAACTTATGCACTATATTGCATAGCATAAAAACTTGGAACTACCACAGTTTTATTCTCTAGAAAATATTTACTATTTCGGGGTTTTATGTAATCTCCAGGCCTAAAGTTATTTTTTTTTTAACCACCTCCCGTCCGGCCGCTGTATATAAACGGTCGGACGGTGGCACTGCAGGGTCGGGTGGCCGTCTATAAACGGCCTCCCCGCACCCTGCTTGTGCGCGCTCCCTGGGAGCGCGCAGCACCGCAATCCAGTGCCCGCTGTGTCCTCCGGACACAGTGAAACACCAATCGTCGGACGGGACCTCTGTACGAGGTCCCGATCATGTGATCACTGATTGGCCAATCAGTGATCACATGCAAAGTAGTAAGCAAGATGTCACTTCTGACATCATTGCTTACTACGTGTGAAATCTGTGAATGATCACAGAGGTCACATGGTACAAGGCTATTCACAAAAGCCTTGTACCATGTGACAAGCTGTGACCAATCACAGCTCACTCAGTACTTCTCAATGAGTGCAAGAATGCACACAGAGAGAAAGATAAATGATTGCTTTTACATCCTATATGGGTGTAAAAGCAATCAGTGTAAAAAAAAAAAAAAAAAAAAAAAAAAAATCTTCATCACCCCCCACAAGTAGTACAGTGTCACCATGGTGACACTGTACTGCTAGGGTGACAGTACGTAAAAAAATAAAATAAAAAATAATATAAAAAATTAAATAAAAATGTAAAAAAAAATGTTTAAAAATTATAATTTTTGGATTTTTTTTTTTTTTTACTAAAAAGATAACGGAATAAATTTTGGCTAAGATTTATGATGAAATATTATTTATTTGAAAACTTTTATTAAAAAAAACACTTTTTTCCAAAATTTTTGGACATTTCATTTACATAGCAAAAAAAATACAAATCCCAGTGGTGAATAAATACCACCAAAATAAAGCTTTATCTGTCTCAAAAAAATGGTAAAAAATTCATTTGGGTACAGTGTTGCATGACCGCGCAATTGTCATTCAAAATGTGATAGCGCTAAAAGCTGAAAATTGCCCTGGTCAGGAAGGGGGTAAAAGTGTCCGGACTGGAAGTGGTTAAAGTGTGCAAAAAAAAAAAAGACAAAAACGGTTCTGACAGGGAAAGGGTGAAGCTAGTGGGTCAGCAGATCAACCGAATAAGTAGCATTTTCCAAAGGTCATCATGGTCAGCCCCTGTATTTTTCACACGTCAGGTTTACCTAAAGGATTTTACCTTCTTCCCAACAACATACAAAGCATGTATGTATGATGTAAAAAATTTCCTGTATTTTTAATCTATCTGGGATTATAATAAAGATGGGAGATCTCACATCTACTGCCAAACTGAGAGATCTGTTCTTTTATGTTTGGTCTAGTAATATGAGCATAGCTATAAAATGAATGTTTATGGTTTGAAGCAAACCTATGACTTGCCAATGTAGGACAAAAAGACAGACTGGCTTTAAAGTGGAACTTTACCTATAACTACTTGATAAAAAATAATGTTCGTTAGCAAGGAACATACATTCCACATTAATAATTAAAGTGATTGTAAACCCTCACCTAGTAAAAAAAAACAGTTCAAAATGGAAATGAAAGGAAAAATATTTATGTATATAAAAACCATTATAAATAATTTATTTTCCTTTTTCATAAGTGATCACATACCCCCTGTTCTCAGTTGCATAAGAGCAAAGGGAGGAGAAACAGGGGATGTGTCAGGACAAATCTGATCATTGGAGGAGAGCAGGCTAAGTTCCCAGCATAGCTAGAGAGCTGACCATGCTGTGCTCTTATACCTAGTGTGGTCAGTTTTTAATAGGAACGCAGAGGAACTGGCACGACACCAGGGATTTCACACAAGAGAAGAAATAGAAAGAGAACAGGATACTTTTTCATATAAGTACATGGTACAGTAGGCGCATATCAGGAATATAAAATGTTGGATTTACATATTCTTTAAAGCGGAACTCTACCCATAACATCTTGATAAAAAAAAAATAATGTTCTTTAGCAAAGAACATACATTACACATTAATAATTATGCTGCCAATAGTAGTGTGTGCTGTAAATTGCATCCAGCATTGTTCCCGTTTCTTCTTGCTGGAGAACGCCATTTTGCTGAAGTCCAGATCCCCTGAGGTGCAGTAAATCTTTAGGCTGTCAGCAGATTGGCCTCTATTTTCGACACAGTGCTGGAGAATAGAAGGCAACTGAGCATGTGCAAAGCAGGGTGAGACAGTGTATTACTGTATTTTAAACAATATAGGCACTTATTTTTAATGTTTTACATAGCTATACCTACAAAAGGGGCCAGCCTGACGTAATCTAGCA